>NC_140958.1:111711151-112311151 GCF_014529385.1 Adiantum capillus-veneris
CTTATTGTTATGTGCATTTTAACCAATACATTTATTCTTTGTAAAGGAGAAAGTATTTGACTTTTCTATGACTAAAGCACTTTGTACCACTAAAGAAAAAGAAATTCTTTTGATTTTACATTATGACAAAAGCGGAAAAGTTTCTTACAATCTTACTTACAATCGTACTCCCCCCTTTTGCATTTTAGAGAGGTTTTCTCTTAAGTGAAGCATTGAGTGACACATTGAGGGTCTCTCCTTCCTTGAAAAATTTAAGCTGCATTATAAAGAGTATAGATGGACAGTTAACCACCGATCCACTTGATTTGGACGGCCCTTTTGTAGAGTCACACTTGTATAGGCCTAGGGATGGGGTGAGGGTTCTTTAAGACTTTCATTTGTTTTAGCTTCGATCATAGGTGTAGGAGATTGTAAACTGCTAAAAGCACACAACAAGGACAATCAATAGTTCGGAACTCCCTTTCCATAACTGGAAAGAGTTTGGAGCTCTAACTCTCATCAACTTAGCAATCTCTTTATTGATGACAACTTTGTTGTCTTTGAACTCACCTTAGCATGATTGGGATTGTGTTTAAATTGGGATGCATGTGCCTACTGGTACAGTGACTTATTTTGAGTTAATCTCAATGAAACATAGGGACGTAACCTTTCATAAGGCCTCTTGTATTGATCTCTCTAGCATAGGAGCACAATTAAAGACTACCCAACCATAATTAGTAGATGAGAATGAACTGAACATAGCTTGCATTATTCATAATGTATACAAAGTCTCCCTTTTATAGATGGAAAATTATCTAGGACAATCATAAAGAAGGTCAAGAAGCCTCTAGATTAGCCCTAGGAATGTGGGTCTACCTTAGAAGAGACGGGATACTTTTGGCTTGTAGTGGAATGAATAAAAGGCTAGTAGGAGTCATATGGGTTTGGTCAATGCACATAGATGGGGTAAATCATATCATAGACAAATCATCTCATAAAGTTATCGTATAGTTAGGTTATGTGGGCTTTGGCTCATGGTTTATTCTCCTTGGTGTGTATCATTACTTATCTATGTGGATCCTAGTTGGCAGAGAGTCATGTGATTTATCATGTGCCTAGTCCTAGGTCTACTAGAGGATAGGCGATGTACGAGTAGAGAGGTTGAAGAGGAGTTGAGCCCATATTCTAGGAGTTTCATTTGAATAGAGCTTGAAATCACATGCACTTGTACTACCTTATATAGCCTTGTTTGAATGTGCTATCAAAATTATTTTTTCGAGTTAAGTTTTACTTTGTGTCTTATCATCTCTCTCTTGGTACATGCTTTGATTAAGTTTATAATAGCTGCTAATTTTTTTTTTTATGCTTCAATAATGAATGCCTCTTTGCTCTTCCCACCATAGCCTTCAAGTGGTATCAAAGCTCGAAGAGGATTAGTATCTCTTAATCCACTTAATTAGCACTAGTGTTAGTTTTGATTCTTTAATCCCTAAATTAGTCCCTAAGTGTGATTATGTACATGGGGTAAAGTCCCTTGCATCACTACTTGCCTTGGATGATTAGGATTTAGATTAGGAAAAGAATAGGTGTATCCATTCAGGTGAATTTTTTCAAATTTAGCATTTCTAATCACTCCTCCAACAAAGCATTGATTGCTCCAATAATTATGTTTGTGTGCGTGTGCGTGTGTGTGTGTATGAGAGAGAGAGAGAGAGAGAGAGAGAGAGAGAGAAAGAGAGAGAGAGAGTTTTCAAAACAATATCAAAGGGGCTCAAAGTTATTATGTCGGCAAAGTCTTGAACTCAAGACATGAAACTTGGTCCGATTTCTTCCTCTGCCCTATCCTCATTCCCCGCTAGCTCTCTCCACCTTCGAAGGTGTTTGAGGCCTTGGGACCGAGGCTTGGGATAGTTAATGCTTTTTGCAAAGTTTATGTTATGCTCGTGATGCATGAATCTTTCCATCTTTGTTGCATCACCTAGGTCACAAGGAACACAAAGATTGTATTGTAATAAGTCTCTCTTTATGGGAGAATCTATAATACAAATGCCTTTTGGAGGGGGGACCGACGGCTCCAAGTAAATCCAGTCCTCAACTATTCTCATGTTCTCTAATACTCTCTCTTGCAAAAGTATTTGTTCATGCCAATTTAATTAAGTACTATGTTTACGTTGCTACCATCAATTAAGTTCACCCTCTATGTTCTCAAAGTAATCTCACAAAAATGCTCACTATAATTCTCTTAGTTTTTCTATTCTCAAAGTTCATACGCCATTTCCATTACAACAATAACCAATGAATCAAGAGGGAATAAAGTGAAAGCGACAGCCTCTATTGTATTTAGTCATCCTCTGTTGTATTTAGTCGGATATGTACCAAGATAAGCTTTAAATGGTGTCCTCCCTCTTAAATATTCAAAACGGCTAAATTTGGAGCTATTTTAATTGTCAAAGGCTTCGCTAATTAATAAGTTAATTAATTCCTTACATAGCCCTTTTTGAACCATTTTTGGCCCTGATGACTAGTCACCCATGGATATCTAAGAAATGGGCTTAATGCTTGTAAATCAAGGCATCAAAATGTCTCACAACTTGGATGACCAACCTTGGTCCATCAAATATCCTTTGAAAAAATAAAGCTGATACAACCATATTGTACTAGCAAAGTAGCAATACACAAGCAAACAATGACAATAATAACATTTCAAGGCTAGAAGATTTCACAAAGTGGCATTTGTGTGTATCAAAGATTGTTGCTACATCATGCACCAAACTGCCCCCTATCCATTAAAAAAACCCTTTTTACTTAATTGAAAAATTCAAAAATCTATTGAGATTTAACAAGCACAAGCACCACCTGCTCACAAATGCAATTGAATCCATGCACCATCATTCACCTTCCAAAAATCTATTGAAGACCATGAGGTGCATTTAACAGCTTGGACCAATATAGAAAGGTAAGAACATGCACAAAGAGGTCTAAACATGAGAGTATGAAGCTTGAACATCACATTTAAGAAGCAGGAACAATAAGTGAAGAACCATAACTATCTAGAGAGAGAGAATGTGAGAGAACGCGAAGCACATGTATGCACTTGGGTCCTGCAGGCTGCAACACACAAGAGTGGAACTCGGGGGGGGGGGGGGGGGTCATTATATTCAAAAAATTTCTATCACATGAGTTCAACAATACAAATTATTTTGTTCTCTTTTTCTCATGGATTTACATAAGAAGGGTGTTCAATAAATGATCTTGAATTTTTTTTAATAAATTAGATAAGAAAAGGGTTTCTTTTATTGGTGAAAAATTCATAGCTAAGGGAGGAGTGGAACTTGTTGACCCCATACCATGTATTTAATTCATCATTGACATGCATTTAAGTCACCACCTAGGTCCTATAGACTACACCACATGCAAATGGAACTTTTTGACCTCATACCATGCTCAGTTACTAGTGATGAGCACTCAATGTTTTTGCTACTCTCTGAGAGTCTATGATGTGCACATTTGAAGGGTACAATTATTTATACCCTTCACACTAAAGGGTAAAAGTGCCTTTGAAAGGCGTTAAAGCCTTCAAAAATGAGTGTGACGCCCCAGTTTCTGGGCACGTCGGGGAGGGGGCCCGGCGGGGATTCATACCCGCACGCGGCCGAGGGGACTTCTACCTTCAAGGGCCCGGCGGGGATTTATACCCGCGCGCAGCCGAGGTACAAGGTGTTGCTTCAAGGGGTCCTGGCGCGGACGGCACCGGCTCAGGAGGGCCCGGCTCGGACGGGACCGGCTCGGGTCAAGTTGCCTTCTCGGGGGCCCGGCTCGGACGGGGCTGGCTCGGGCGTGGTTGCGTTCCATGGGTCGACGGCCGTTTGCGTTCCGCGGGTCTTCGCGGGTCTTGCGTTTCAGGTCCCTAGCCCCACGTAGCCTCAGGCTCCGCCGCACCGCCGACGGGTCATAGCGTGCCCCGGGGAACCTTGCGTGGAGTCCCCACGGTGCGCGAGTGCGTGGAGTGAGGCTACAGTGTCTAGGTGGGGGGTCCCCTCCCGTGGCCGGTCTTCGGGAGGCTCATACCCCTTATATACACCCCCGTTTGAAGAGAGTTCGACGACCGCGTCGAACGTGGGAAAAGAGTGCTCGGCTATGCATGAGGCCGTGGGGACAAAGGGGTGCATATAAGTGCAAGTGATTAAAACTGTTCCCAAAATGCAAGTAAGTAGGCATGCTTTGTTTTTGTACTTTTTGAAAGTGAGTGAGTGAGTATTTTTGGGGTTTTGGCAGAAGGCTGAAAAGATATGCTTTGAACACCCAAGTAGAATTCCCCGTACTTGAGCGTTCCCCGAATAGGTAACCCGATGTGCGCGGAGCCACCTACTGCGTTGGTCCGCGCGGAGGCTTCTTGAAAGCCGAATCTGAAAGAGCGTTCCGTCGCAATGCAGCACTTGCGAGTTGGTCCCTGTTTGGACGTCGTTTGGATCTTCAGCTCAGCATGGGCCACAAAACGTGGCCGGGGCGCGACGAACACCGTTGGCTTGGTTCGTCGCGTTTTTGGTGATTCTCTGTTTTTGTCATAAAGAGCCCTGTCTGGCTCGCATCTGCCTTTTCTTCATGTGGAGAGCCCTGTCTGGCTCACATCTTTGCTTTTTGTGTTTGGAGGTGCCCGGCTCGGATCGGGGCCGGCGCGGGTCACGGGTGACGGCCCGGTGTTTGGACGCGTCACGAAGAGCCCTGTCTGGCTCGCATCGTTCCTTTTCCTCATGGAGGTGCCCGGCTCGGATCGGGGCAGAAGGCTGAAAAAGTATGCTTTGAAGGCTTTAAATCCCCGCCGGGCCCCTTGAAGACAGAAGTTCCCTCGACCGCGTGCGAGTATAAATCCCCGCCGGGCCCCCTCCCCGACGCGCCCAAAAACTGGGGCATCACAATGAGCCCTGCTTAGCAATGGCACACCGCCACCACAAGCACAACATCAAAATGTATGTATTTATATCTTTTTGTGGACATATTTTTGTCATTGTGCTCTTGTGAAGACAATAGTTCTTGATCAAAAGAGAGTCTCTTTGATTAAAAACCCTCTATAGCACATTATGGGGGGAAAAGGAAATTGAGAAATTCAATGTCGATGGCTTCCTTAGTTGGCAGACAAAGTTCAAGAGTTGATTGATGAAGGATAGTTTATGAGGCATAATTAGTGATGCCTTTTTGATTCAAGGTGCACAAACATGTTCCATGAGTGCACAAAACTTAGTCAAAGATGAACAAGCTTTAGGGATCATCATCACATCCTTGCATGACAATTATGTACACTTCATACATGAATGTGAGACATCCTTACAAGCATATGAGATACTCTAAAATAATTTTAGGGCTAGGAGAAAAAAGAGTAAAGTAAGCCTTATAAAAGAACTTTAGAATTTAAAAATGGACCTTGGGGAAGATATAGTTGGTCTTGTCAACCGTCTCAAGAGCATGATCACACAACTCACATATATAAACATGATGTGTTTGAAAAGGACAAATTGTTATTTTATGAAGTGATTTACCCTTCATTTTGACCACACTATCACTGTCATTGAAGAAAAAGACCCACCCTTGACATGCAAGATGTCATTAATTCCTTACAATCTAAAGAAAAGAAGCAAAGGAGAGATCAACCATCAAGGAGTAGTTGCATCTTATAAAGAATGTTTTAAATGCGGTCATGAAGGATATTTGGAAATGGATTGTTTCATATTCAAAGACTACACTATTGTGGAAAGAAGGACCATCCAAATGCTTAAAGAATAGCAAAGGTAGTACCCGCAGGAGTTCAAAGTCCAAGGCATTCACTCATGTGGTACAAGAAGACTAAGGAGAAGAAGAATTCGGCAACAATAATCATGTTTCTTTCAACTATACAAATGATGACATTATTTAGCTTCTTTAGTTATGGTGTATTATTGTTAAAAGATTTCTTGAAGTAGTATGGACTTGGTCTTGGATACGTTTGTTCAAGGGTAGGCCTAGGCTATCTTAGAAATAGTTCCATCTTGCAAGAGAGAAAAGTACACCAAAATGTGTTTTTTTGGAGAGTGTAAAATTTTGAATCATATACATAATTGTTGATGTCGTAATCATCTGTGTCTCCTTGCATATCTGCTATGTGAACTCGAGGCATTGCCTTCTTCTTTTTCTTCTCATGGTGGTAGTATTGGTGCTATTTGGCATGCCTCTGAAGAGACATCTTATTAGAGGATGTTAGAGGTGAGAATCCAGACAAACGGCCGTGGGAAATAAGAACCAAGAAGCAAGATTCAAGAATCACAACGAGCATTGAGGGTAAGGATAAAAGAAAGCATATACCTGAACATTGGTGTGGGTTCCTTGGGGGTGTGGTGTGATTGAGTGAGTGGTTGCCTTGAGCACCATTGTAATGTGTAATTGAGTGCTTAACTGTGGTATGGCTAAGTCTACACCTTGTACATAGTTGTTCCTGATAGTTATGAATGAGAAAATAATGTGTTGGTCTCTAGTTGTTCATCTCATGGAATGTTCTGTCATATGTGTCTCCGGTGTTGGCATAGTCATGGACTATAGCTAGAGTGGACTAACCTTGTCATTTAGTAGTTAAGAAGGGTGTTGTTGTACACCTTCAAAAAAACATTGGCAATCATGTTGGGGAAATTTTGAGAAAGGAGTTTCAACTTTGGAGGACAACAGACCCAATTAATATACAATCAAAAAAGAAAATGGGTAGACCCCAGAAGAAAGAAAAAACTGGGGAATCGGATAGGGTGATGTTTGATCAAGAAGGTCACTTTGAACTTGAGGTAGGGGAGGAAAACAATGGACCACAACTAGAGAGGCAATTAGATGAAAAACAATTAGAGAGGCAACCAGACGGAGTCACAAGGAAACCAAAGGATCTGGCAAGAAACATGGCTTGATAGGTGGCCAAAGACCTCAAGCTAAAAATGCCTAAATTCAAGGGGAAGAAAGGAAGATACCCGTAGATGCACATACAACATTTTGAAAGCTAGGCAAACCTCAATCATGGTCTACCCAGATTAGACTAGAGAGTATGCTTCCCACAAACATTGAGGGGGGTAACCCAGACATGTTACTTCAAGTACCCACCAAAGCAATTGCTAACATACAAGTCCATGTCCAAGGCCTTTGTTCAGTCTTTCAAGGATGAAATATCTAACAAAGAGTTGCTCAGCCAGTAGGAAAGATCAAACAAAATAAGACAAATGTCATGCAATTCATAGAAGAGATCACGGACCTAGACAGAAAGGCTTGGTTCCTCAATGGAACCTCCTTAAAAGGGGTGGCAAAATCAGAGATTACGAACCCCATGTGCACTTTTGAGAAGATCATTGAAAGAGTGGTGAAAATGGAAAGGAAGAGGGATAAAAGAAAAAAGAGAGACACTAGCTCAAGTAAATCCAACAATTTGGAGGACACAAGTTGTTCAGATCGAACGTGCTAGTAAATGCTCCCAAACCAAAGTTTGGGAGAATGACTTCAAAAAGCTCAAGAAACATGTAGAGGAGATTACTAGCGCGAGAAGCAAAATTCCCGCTAAATGGAAAGTATGGCACATCCATTTTCAGGAGAGTAGTAATTCAACTAGTGATGGTATCAAGTGCAATTACTGCAAGTGTAGGATGAATACAGTGGGAAGCGTGCTGAGCTAGGTTATCATTAGGAGAAATATGAACCTTGCATGGGCCTGGTAAGCAATCCTAAGTTTTAGAGATTAAAGCTAATGTTGTGTGGGGTTAAGGGGGCAAGGGCATTGAAGAAGGTAGTTTTGAGTAGGCTTTTCCACCTTTTTTTAAAGACAAATGTAGGATGTGGACCTAAGGGGTTACTTTCTTTCTCTAGCTTTTTTAAAGTGAAGGAAGCATAGGGGTGTGACCACATCAGCAAAAACGTGGGTCACTAAGAGTCAAAATTTGACTTTTGAAAAAAAATCATTTTTACTTAAAACTCCCTCCAACATATACATATCCAAAAATCATTTTTTGACTCATTTTTTAACCCGCAGGCTTAGAAAGTCCATTTTTTTAAAAATATTTTCCCCCAAAAAATAAAAAATGCTTTGTTCTCTCCTCCTCCTCCTCGCTCCTCCATCCTCTGTCCCTCTCCTCTCCCTCCCTACCCCTACCTTCCTCCTCCTCCCCAATCTCTCCCTCCCCCCTATCCCTCCTTCTCTCCTCCCATCTTCCTCAATCTCCCTACCTCTCCCCCTCTATCTTTTCATCCTTTGCTTCCTCACGCAACAGCTTCCATGGTGCTCACGGACATCACAAATGGTTTGCTTCTACCACCACGTACTTTGCACACCTAAAGAATACATATTTTCTTACCTATGGCGTTTGCATTGAAGACCGCTAGTTAGGGTGATCAAAGGTCATCACAGGAACGTCACGCCGCTCGTGAGACCAATGTTGACATTTGGGTGGACGGCCATTTGTACCCTTACAATCCATAAGCCGCTTCCATCCATCCTTTAATAGCCTTTCGACATTTCTTCAATTTCTTGGGATGGGAGAAGTAGGCTTGTTAGGCTATTGCAAGAGGTTGTGTATGGGTGCAGGTGCTTCTTTGCATATGTAGATGCACGAATGTCAAGCTCTTCACCTCAAGACGACGGCATAATAATAGATTGTTGCCTCTTCGGAGAGTGTGGTTGAAACTCTTCAACAACAAATGCAAGAAAAGGAGTCCCACATTAAGAAGCTTGACAACACCATCACATACTTGAAAGAAACACCCCTTGGTGCAAGGAAACGCAAACTGTGTGCGTCTGTCGCATATTTCAATGCAAGGGACTTGCCGATACACTGTGTGCGAGCCACATATAGCTCCAAGCACGCAACTAGCCTAAACTAGTAAGCTCAAAGATGACGATGGTGCGTCACTCACCACTCTACGCTTGCTGTCGTGGAGGATTCCTTGCCGCGAAGAAGAGGGAGCCGCCGTTGCGTCGTGCTCAACTGCTTCACCGCCTCCACCGTGACATCGTCGCAATGCGCGATCGCACTCTCTCTCTCTCTCTCTCTCTCTCACGCATACACACACACACACACACAAGGAGATGAAGAAGAAGATGGAGATGGAGCAAGAGCACTCTTCAATTGCACAAATGAGAGAATGAGTGAATTTTAGGTTTAGTTGACTTTTATATGAGCTCGCCCCATTCACACTTGGGTGCCCATGCTTAGACCACTAATCCCTTGAGTGTTCCAATTAGAGTGCACCCCTCTCGGCGATCACTCTTACCCTTTTCCTATTGGACCAACAAGCCCGGTATCTGACTCTACCAAATAAATAATACGGCGTCTGTCTTAGGTGATAGGAATGTGCGTGAGGGTTAACATGCCTTCCTTCCTGATGTAGATTCCATCCTCGGAAGCTATTGAGTTGAAGCTCATTCATCGAGATGGAAGAGCATTTGAGATGAATGCCCTTAGCCTTCTTCAGTCACTGCAAAATCTGAAGGAGTACGAGCGGAAGTGCGACGCGAGAGAGAGTGCGAGAAGAAGAGCACGACGATATGGTGAACTCGCTCTACTGTAATGTGTAGAGCATAGTGAGTTCTTATTAGATTTTAACAAAAGAATATGTGTACATACCTGGCGGCCCACCCACTTACCTGGGCGAGCACATTGGGCTTTGTACCCCAACAACCTCCCACTTAAAGTCCAATGTGATACTTTACGTGTGAAAGAAGCTACTATACAAGCTACTATACAAGAGATGTAGAGAAGTGATGTACTACCCTACACCTAACTGATTGCGAAAATGTGCAAAGCTCTCTGAGGGAAGTCCTTTTGTAAGTAGATCAACAGGATTTTCTGTGGTGTGAACTTTGACAAGCTGAAGTTGCTTATCCTCGAGCATTTCCCTGATGAAATGATACTTCACATCCACATGCTTTGTCTTTGAGTGATAAACTGGATTGCGAGCCAATTGTATAGCACTTTGACTATCACAATATAACACAGGCATCTCTTATTTGATTCCCAAATCTGTTACTAGTCGATTAAGCCAAATTGATTCTTTGCATGCCTCTGATGCTGCAACATATTCAACCTCTGTAGTAGACTGAGTAACACAATCTTGTAATCTAGAAATCCATGATACTGCTCCACCAGCCAATGTAAAGACATACCCTGAGTAGACCTTCGGTTGTCTAAGTCACCTGCATAATATGAGTCTATAAAACCCTTTACACTTAGCTCCTGACTCCCATAGCATATACGCATACTCTTTGTAGCTTTCAGGTATCTCAATATTCCTTTCACTGCCTCCCAATGTTTCTTGCCTGGGTTTGACATGTATCGACTTACTACTCCCACTGCAAATGCAATGTCTGGGCGAGTAGCAATCATTGCAAACATCAAACTACCCACTGCAGACGCATATGGAATCTTATCCATTTCAGACTGTTCTTCCTCAGACACAGGACAATCTTGTTTGCTAAGTTTCACATATGGTGGCAGTGGAACACTCAGTGCCTTTCCCTTCTCCATATTGAAACGTTGCAAAACCTTGTCAATATACTCTGTTTGAGATAACCAAATCAACTTCTTTGATTTGTCTCTCTCAATGCGCATACCAAGTATATGACTTGCCCCACCCATGTCTTTCATGTCAAACGATTTTGCCATCTTTGACTTCAAAGCTGAAATTTCTTCCAAGTGCTTGCCAGCAATCAACATGTCATCCACATACAAAATAAGGATCAGCCAACTGCCATCCTTAGCCTTCTTTGTATATAGACAGTGATCGAACTCACTACGTTTGTAGCCTTGAGAAAGCATAAACTTGTGGAATTTATGGTACCATGCCCTCGGCGATTGTTTTAAGCCATAAAGACTCTTTAACAACTGGCATACCCAATCTTCCTTGCCTTTCTCAACAAACCCTTCTGGCTGCTACATGTAAATTTCCACATCTAAATCACCATGCAAGAACGCTGTCTTGACATCCATTTGGTGCAACACCAAATCTAATATGGCAACCAATGCAAGAAAGCATCTCAATGTAGTCATCTTGACCACCGGAGAGAAGACTTCATCAAAGTCAATGCCTTGTTCTTGCTTAAAGCCCTTGGCAACAAGCCTTGCTTTGTACTTTGGCTGACTATCATGAGCGGTGATCTTATACCTGTAAACCCATTTACAAGGTAGAGCCTTTTTCCCCTGTGGTAATTTAACTAGCTTCCATGTCCTGTTTTTATGCAGAGCTGTCATCTCTGACTGCATGGCCAATTGCCAATTCGAGGAGTCCTTCATTTGCACTGCTTCCTTGTAACATGAAGGCTCATTGCAATCAGTCAACATGACATAATTCATAGATGGAACAAACCTATCAGGAGGTCGCGTGACACGTCCAGATCTACGCACAATAGGTGGCTCAGGCTCAGCCACAACCTGTGGTTCCACTCTATCCTGTCCTTGCTCCTCTTGAGCCCTGACATTTTGTCTTGCACGTGCAGGTCCATCTTCTTGGAAGACAACTCTTCTAATCTCCTCAACCCTCTCTGGTTTAGAATGATATTTGGATTCATTAAAGTGAACATCATTGCTGCGGACAACCTTTCTGGATTCGGGATCCCAAAGTCTGTACCCCATCTCACCAGAATTACCATAGCCTAGAAAGATGCACTTTCTACTCTTTGGCTCAAGTTTGTTCCTAAATTCCTTTGGAACGTGAGTATATGCCTCACAGCCAAAGACTCTGAGATGCTTGTATGAGGGCATTTTGCCTGACCATACCATCTCTGGCACTGAATCCTTCTGCAAAACCTTGCTAGGAGATCTATTTACAAGATGAACAGCTCTTGATACAGCTTCAGCCCAAAACCCATTTGGCAGTTGTGCATTAGACAACATACTTCTGACCTTCTCTTGTATGGTCCTATTCATCCTCTCAGCAACACCATTTTGAGGACGATTGTAAGGAGCAGTAAGTTCATGTTTTATACCTTTTGACTCACAAAAGTCCTGAAAGGCCTTTGAAACATACTCTCCACCATTGTCAGTGCGTAAGCATTTAAGCTTCTTGCTACTATGGATCTCCACAAGTGTCACAAACTTTTTGAAAACACTAAACGCTTCATCCTTGTGCTTGAGAAAGTAAACCCATACTTTCCTCGAGTAATCATCTATAAATGTCATAAAGTAAGAAGCTCCCCCTAGAGATAGGTTAGGCATACGTCCACACAAATCACTATGAACAAGTGCCAACTGTGTATCTCTTCTATTGCTTCTATGCTTATGTGGCTGCTGTGTTTGCTTACCATACAGACAATGTTCACAGAATTCAAAATCATTAAATGAAAAGCCAGGCAAATAACCAGAACGAGACAAGATTTCCATTCCCTTCTTGGACATATGTCCTAACCGGCTATGCCACAAAGAAACGTTCGGCTGCTCCGTTACATTGATTACATTTTTAGAGACATTTGATACATAAATCATGTAGAGTCCTCCAGACTTTACTCCATGTGCTACTGTCATAGAACCCTTGGATATCTTCCACATGTTCTGTCCAAAAGTGGTGACGTAGCCAGCATCATCAAGTAAACCTGTGCTGATCAAGCTCTTTGTAATTGCGGGAACATGTCTCACATTCTTCAGCGTGAAAGAAGAGCCATTCATAAACTTCAATTGTACATCTCCAACACCTAAGATCTCACATGTCTGCCCATTGCCTAGCCGAACATGATCTTTAGTGGTCACATAAGAGGTAAACCACTCCTTGTTTGGAGACACATGAAGTGATGCTCCTGAGTCTATAATCCAGTCACTCAGCGCATTTCCATCAGATGCTGTAAGAAGAGCTGAGTCCATTGTATTCTTCAAGAAGTAGATGTCTCCTGACACTAGACTGTCATCCTCTGCAACAGTGTTTGTCACATTTCTTTCTTGAATCTTCACTGAGGACTTGTTCTTCTCACCATGGTCTTCAGCTTTCTCTTTGCCTTTTTCTGCTTTCCATTCTCTGTAGTCTCTTTTCATGTGACCCTTCTTGCCACAATGGTAGAATTCTATGTCACTCTTGCCTTTAGAACTGCGGGACTTGCTACGAGACTGATTCCTCTTTCCACCTTTGTACTTTTCTTTGGTCCTTCCCCTTACAACTAAGGCTGTTCCTTTGCCTTTGTCCATTGTCTTTCTATTGGTTTCTTCAGTAAGCAGACTTCCTTCTACACTTGCTATGTTCAAACCATCTGGAGGTGCAAAATTACTCAAAGCTGTGCGAAAAGTGTCCCAACTTTCCGGCAATGTGATCAACAGGAACATAGCTCTAACAGGTTCATCAAACTTGACACCTTGAGCTGACAACTGACTATAGATTGTGTTGAATTCATTCAGATGATTGGACATAGGTATCCCTTCTTTCATCTTCAAGTCAACAAGCTTCTTAAGCCAGTATACCTGTGAAACTGCACTCTGCTTCTCATAAAGATCACTCAGCTTTAACCATGCTTGATAAGCCGACATCTCGTCTGCTACATTGAAGTAAACGCTTTCTGCCAAAGTCAGCATAATGGTAGAAAGTGCCAATTCATCCATTTCACTCCATTCATCTTCGTCCATATCTTCTGGTTTTATGCCCTTGAGCTTTATAGGTTTTATCTGCTTCTTTTGTACCAACACGTGCCAAATCTGCTTCTTCCACAATGGGAAATCGGTTCCATCTAGCTTCTTGATATTGTAAAGAGCAGTGTCCTGTGATCCAGCCATAGCTACGCTTCACAGTAGTTTACTTTTCTGTGAAAAATTCGGCAGAGTTTCCCCTGTAAACTGACCTCTGAACCAATATCAACCTGTCAAATGAACCAAGAAATCTTCAGATTCTGCAAAAATTTTGGCAGAGTCTCCTTTGTAAAATGGCTCTGGTGTACTGAAAAACAGACCAAAAAACAGCTCAAAAAACACTGTCTCTCTGACACTGTAAGCTGTGGGTAAACCTGTCCTGCACCTGTACTGTCTCTCACTGTCCTGTCACTGTCCTATAAGCATAGACTGCGACAATGCCTCAACGGCAGTAAAGCAAAGATGCAATCCCAACTGTCTAACTCACAGTCAATACATCCTAGCTGCCTATCTAAGGGTGCTCGAGGGATCGCTCCAAGACCTGTATCACCGAAAGGATCTCAACATTCGAGAATCCCCCAGCTCAATAAAACCTCACTCGACCCTCAACAAAGGCTGCAGTAAATCTGATAGTACATAGACTTCCCACAAAGTCATACATCCACAAATTTCCCACTGTATGTTGTAACCGCTGCGGCGGTTGTTTGCTGCGTGACTCACAGCCAGCAAACCCTCAACAGACATACATCATCTCTGACAATACATCCCATGTGGAAGTACCTGCAATGTCAGGATGAAATCTGGAATATCAAGTAGCAAACACAAGCTACCTGATGAACTAGTGGATGTCGCCTACAATCTGTGTGTAGATGCGCCCGTGTCGTATGTGACACGCCTCCAAGAACTGTGAGCCGTCCTTCGATGTGTAGACAGCCACAAATCAACACTCTGGGAGTGTCGATATCATCAGCACCCGCAGTCGTAGGCCGAAAACCCCAAATTTGCAGAGTCGAATCTGCATCCGTTGAGACCATGTAGTCGAAAATGGCCTGCGCAAACCTTTGTCGAAGCCAAACGGTGGTTGAGATGACCTCAGAATGAAATTCTGAGAACACTGAGTCCTTCGGGCTCACCCACAAGATTTGGGGCCGTGTCTTCGCCTGTCGAATTTCACTCCAATCTGAGCTGGTGACTCTAGCCTTCTGCAGTGCTGCCCCGAGCCTCGATCTGAGCTCTGATACCAGTTGAAGGAGTACGAGCGGAAGTGCGATGTGAGAGAGAGTGCGAGAAGAAGAGCACGACGATATGGTGAACTCGCTCTACTGTAATGTGTAGAGCATAGTGAGTTCTTATTAGGTTTTAACAAAAGAATATGTGTACATACCTGGCGGCCCGCCCACTTACCTGGGCGACCACATTGGGCTTTATACCCCAACAAAATCAAACAACATTGGCACAGTAATTGCCTTCTCATATACAATTGAAAAGCATATGCAATTGTAGGTAGACAATTTGATTGGTAACAGAATTTTAAACCATTTGTCAACAATAAACATTAAATTGCAATATAATCAAACGCATAAACAGTTGTAAAGATAAAAAATTAAACAAGTTTGGGTTTGCTAATTTAACGGTCGAAAGGCACTAAAGATTGACTACTAATACCATGGGCAAACTTCTCAATTTTCTCTAGTCAATTAAGTTGTTTAATCGTGAGAGCCAAGTATTTCATGTCCGAGGGCTGACTAGAGGCTATACCTAGAAGACCTCGTAGTTAAGCTACGATAAAAGGAATTGCTCATGAAATTATCGCCTGACTTATTTCCTTTTCTTTGACCCCCCAAAGTCTTTTCACAGTGATTCAATTTTGATGTGCGTGCTTATTTTGTATGCCTTGGTTTTTTTGCTTTTCAAGGAAAAACGCCCACACTGGGAACCTCTAGGGCTCTAGTACCATAGGCGATACATGTGAGTGGAGTACAAAATCAAGCTGAGGTTTCTCTTCTAGCTTAAGATTTTACATTGTGGCACTTTAATTTTTTTGTTTGTTTGTTTTAGCATTTTAATTTTGTAACTTTGGGGGGTCATATAACATTGTTACCCTCCCCAGGTTCATCACACTAGTAAACTCCCTTTATAATACTTAAGCTAAAGGTCAATAGGGACTGAACCCACTAGAAAGCCCTAGTACATTGCACACAATGTTGCCTAAATCGGATTAAGAACCTAAGTAACCATTGATTATTAGGAAGGCATTCCCCATGGTATTAAGAGAAGATATTTAACACGTAGCTTGGTCAAACTAGCTTAGTCGGACTGCTTGATTTTTAAACCTAGACAACTGATTATGACAAAAAATTACATTGAATTTAATGTTTGATACTAAGAAAATGTGCTGGATATTATGCTACCAATCACAATCAAAGCAGAAAAACATGGATGCGAAAAGATAAGGGGCAATGCTAATGGACAAGAAACACCTGTTTGTGTTGATGGTCGTGCTTGATTTGAAGTGTGAACGAGAGAAAGATTCCATGAAGGTCCAAATTCTAACAACAACAACACGTTCCTGTACACACTAGGAAACACAAAGAATACCTCTAGGAGGCACATCAATGGGAAGAAAGAACTTTGCTAATCACTAAACTCTAAAACAGAAACACTCCTATCGTACTAATCCTACCTACCCTCCATCACTCGAGTGATGAGAATAAAATGTGTTTGATGACATAGGTTTCTGTTTCAGTGTACTGAATGTGAATTTGTAGGTCTGGTCAATGTTTTGAATTTTATTGTGCATACTCATTTGCTAATTGCTCTTGCTCTTTATTATTTTTATTTTTTGTGAGTATAAGGCTTTATATATACATTCACTAAGATTGGGCGATTGAGAGGTCAGGGAGGAAGGTTGAGAGGGAAGCAAGTGAATGATGCATGTCAGCAAACACTCCACCCTTCCTTGGGTAGATCATACCTTTTGGAATGATGTCGTCACCTTTTGAAACCAATTGTTCCAAGTTGTTATGGGTGAAGGCTTTAACCAATAGTCTTCGACTACCCTATACGTTTCATCTAGTTGCAAGGGTGGTAAGGTACTCTCCCATGATTTTATTTGCAACATTGTTGTAGGTGGTGAACTTACAACGGGAGGTGCAAACTCTTTCTTACTTGTATGGATATGTACAATGGTAGGTGGAGGTTGTGTCGAAGCTTCTATTTCTGTATAGGAACTACATGAAGAGCAAGAAGCTTCATTTGATTTCCCTGTTCCTAACCTAGGTGGAACAAATTGTTCTTTCTTCGGTACCCAGACTAGCTCAAAAGCGGGTGTGTAGCATTCTGTGATTTTTTTCTTTCCGTGATTGTCGATTTGTTTTGGAGTTACAAGATTGGGCGCACATGGGTCAGGTGACAAGTAAGAACACAATCTACATTTTGGCACCCAGATTTGATCATTTCCTTGATAGTAGCCTTGGGATTCCAATAGTCGTTTAGGAATCCAACGCCATATTTCCTTACATTTCTTGGAGTGAGTGGGACGTTTCTTACAAGGCCCCTGTCTTTTAGCATTGGTTAGGGTCGCTAAAGAAGCTTTAGGGACCCACTTGTATGTTTTCTTTGTTATATGAGGATGAGTCTTGACAGAAGCTATATGCATTGCTTCTAGCAGATTTAAGGGTACGGGCATTTCATCCCCCTCAAGTGTTACCCAGGTCGTCCCCCTATTTCCCTTAGTGTCTATGGTTGCTGCTAGGCGGACCCAATCCACATTGTTCGACCCAGTCATCCTAGGTAGCACATCCATATAAAAAGAATCTTCCCCAATATCAATGTCCGGTTTACATGTGTAACAATACTTCAATGGGGCCGAGTGAATTTGTGGTGTCAGATCTATGATCAATTATAAACCTGTTTCCTAGGGGATGTGCTCGACTAGTTACAAGATCCACTCGAATGACAGAATCTTGGAATTGCAAGTAGACATGGTTTTTCGACCAGTCATGCACCATTTTTGCTTCCGTCATGAAAGAACGTCCTAAGATCATCTCAGATGCCATAGTGTGCTTGGAGAAATCCATAACAATGAAGGTAATCCTTATTTTATGTCCAAAGACCTTGATCTTGAGATCTTCTAGCATCCCAATAGGTTTAACAATAGACCCATTGGCGATCTTCACTACTATGGTTGTGGTCGCAAGGTGAGGTCTTCCCATAGTTTCCTAACAATTTTTAGTCACAATGCTAACCCCAACACCACCGTCAAGGATTCCCTTCACAGTTAATCCCTTAGTAGTGATTGGTATGGTTGCATTGGATTCATCACCCTCAAAGTATTGTCCCAACTTATTAACATGTATTTCTACCACAATGTTCTCATCTAGATTGGGTTGTGGATCCAAGTGTTCCTCCTCTATTGGCATCTCCCCAGCTCCAACCATCGTGCAAATTGTGGTAGCCCAAACTTTAGTTCTGCATTGAGGAAGGCTCGAAGAGCTGAGACTAGCTCGAGGTCTTTATATAGTTTGGACATGATGGTGGTTCTAACTTCTGAAGACATGAAATCCATCAATTTGGCAATGTTTAACACTAGAATGGTAACAGGACACTTTTATGTCCTTGGACACTTTTGTGTCCTGTTAAGTGACCATTTTGCTTGAATTATTTGAAGAGTATGAAAATGAATTTCTAGGTGCTACATATCCACAAAGTTGCCTTATGAGCTGAAAAAAACTTAGCTTTTTTTTTTTTAGTATCGATCTCACCATTAACCTTACTCTTGCACAACATTTTTGAACCTAAACTGTGTGAAAAAACGGATCCTATTTTTGGCTTTTTTTCAATTTTTGGCAACTATACCACTCTAAACTTCATGCTTGTGAGGTTTAGATGGCTAGAGGTTAGGCCTTCATAGTTCTCAACATGTTTTGATGCTTGTAGGGAGAGCTAAGTGTTAAAATTGAAAGTTATGACCAATTTACAAGAATTGCATAATCCTGTTTTTTGGCCAAAATTAGCACTTTTATGATTTTTTTGGTGGCCTTCTTGATATCCAAATTCAATTTTGATTGTGTAAGTGTAATGTATAACATAAAGCTAATCTTCCTTGAGTTTTGGGGGACCTAATATGCTATATATCATAGTATATGATGATGGTTGAGTTTTTTGATTGCTGAAGAATACGATACATTTTAGAGTAGCAAGTATAACTTTCTCAATATTGCTAGTTTCTTAGGCCAATTGTGTGTATTTTGTAGGTAGTAACCATATCTAATCATAGACTACAAACTTGGCTAGATATTGAGTAGTTTCTATGGGTTTCTAGAGGTCATAATGCTAAACCCAGTTTTTTCATGTTTGCTGTATTTAGCACTTTATCATTGCCCCCAAGGTTCCAATTGTAAGAGATCCATTATCCTTTTGACATGCTCCATGGCTCCTTTTGAATCCAGACACCCAAAGGGAACTAAGAAAACATGTATATAGTATCTGTATTGAGCGTGACTATAGAAACTTTGATGATAGGTCCGCAGAATGGCAAAAATGCAACTTTTTTGTACCTTTTTTTTTGCCCAAAAAAAATTAGTGAGGTAAAAGCAACCATATGTTTTGGTCACCAACCCATTGAAGTTAACGGGGCATTTTATCTCATGTCCTACAAAAATCTCCACTCTTATTTATATGCAATCAACTGTAAGAAATTGCTGTTTTGGGCAAAATGCACTGGTCCATCAACTTTGGAGGCTTGTAGTGACCAAGGGATGAGAAAAATTACAAGTTTCTCATTTTTTCCATATGTAGTATTTATTGAACTATAAGATCATGAAAGGATTTTTCAAAATGAGTGGATCTACTATGGTTTTGGAAATTTTTCCCAAAACCCTGAAAGGACACTTTTATGTCCTGTTAGGTTACCATTCTAGTGTTAATGGCACCTTTTGGGCTTCAGCCCCTTGACATGGGGAAGATGGAATCTCCATTTCTTCGATAGGATCAGGTAGTCCCTCTATAAACATTCTTTCCATCAACAAGTGAGTACGCCCACTTTCCCATGACTTTAAGTCACTTTCTTCTTGGATGACACTAGGTATGGCTAAGGGTCTATGGACTTGATGAGGTTGTTGCTGCGTAGGGAACACGGTGTCTGTAATCTGGATCTGCCTAGGTGATGGTTCTAGATCCCTTTGGGTATCTTCTACCAAACTCCTTAATTGCTTGACTCGCTCGATCTCCTCTGTAGGGTTTGTATAAGTTCCTATCTTCTTTTTGGATCCTGGCCATTGTGGCTCATGAAGATCTTCCTTGTTGGTTTCTATCTTAGTGTTCGTTTTGGTCTCCATGGTTTCACCTGAATCAGAATCCTCTTCAACGTCGTTCATATATACGAGGTCATCACCAGTCCCTATGTTAATTTTTGAAATGGGGTCTGACTTCGTTGCTTTTTGCGATCTCTTCCTTCGTGTTTTCTTCTTTTTCTGAGATTGGGCAATTGATGCCGTGTCTCTTTCCTCAAGAACATAATTTTGTTTTTGGAGCATCGATCGTGTGAGTACGTTTACTGGTACCACAGGTGTACTTTGTGATGGCTCCTTGGTAACCTCAATCAAGTTTAATGGCATGATCTTCAATGCATTTGAATTATTTGGACATTGGGCAATCAAATGATCTATGACACATCGATTACACATGAGTATCGGCATTGTAGACGTGCTCCCTTGATTGGTTTGCATTAGTGTGGCATTCTTTTGTAGCCAAATAGGACACTCGGCCACACGATGCGGACCTCCATACTCATAGCATTGAAGAGGTGGTCTCTTAGCAGTGTAATTGATATTTTGGCCTCTTGTAGCAAGAGCAGCTACTTGATAGACATGTTTGACTTGTCCCCAATAGTCCTCCATGTAGTATTGTGGTCTTTCTTCAAGCACATCCATCCCATTTGGCAATATTAGGATCTATATCTTCATCACAGCCTTCCAAACAAGCAATAGATGACTCACAACCCACTTGATTCACAGAAGTGATTCTCGGATGTGGTGGTTGCGGTCCTAGCATTGGAGGTTTTAAGAGTGTTGTTTGAACAACATTTTGGGCCCTAGGGACTATGTGTTGTGCTATTTGTTCAAGAGGTGGGACCGGCATCAATGTAGGCACTCGAGTGTCTGTCCATGCTAAGGTTGGTCTTTTGGCCATCGCGTTGTCGTGCAGCTCCGCTCCCATGCTAAGAAAGATGCTAGAAAAATGCACATCAAGTTGTTTGAAGCTTACATGATTAATGAACAGTAGTTAAGGCCTGGCAACAGGACAAGTTCAATGTTGAATGTATGTCAAATGTGGTTAAAAAAGGCCTACAAATGCCTTAATAATGCTAAAAGGTGTTATGCTTGAAGTGGGCACGGATGGGATATTGTGACATAGAACTGCAGTGCTTGATGTGTTCTACCGGCCTGTCTTTACGGCTCGTCAATCAGAGATACAGATAAGAAGTTATGGTAGTTTAAAGTTTAAGTCGATTGCAGATCCGTACCGGATTGGGCAATCATAGTTGAGGTGACAGAATTGAAATGAATGCACGGGCCTGAAGAGCTCACTTTGTGGAGCGCGTCGGTCTTTTCAGATTGGTGATTGGAGTTCCGGTCGCCAAGATATTGGCCGATAAAGATTCACGGGGGGCCGGTTCCGTACCACTCCGATCGGCTCGTATGGAGTGCCATCTGGGAGATTTTGGCTCTCACTTGGATTCTGGAGTGCAGCAAAGTAAGTGCTCGAGGAGAATCTTGTCTAAAATATTATCTCCTGCAGTGCATTGATAGCAGCTACATGTACGTCAAATGTGGTGTACGTCTCATTAAGTACAAAAACTGCTTGAAGAGCTTCAAGTGATCTCATAGAATGGAATGATTGCGGGATAACTCCAACAGAGGCAGGGCCAAGAAGATGGACAAATGCAATCACGTACGCTTATATCTTGAAGGCAAGCATCACCATGCAAAATGATGCGGGCATCGAAATTCATGAAGATATTGTTAGTCAAGGACTGCTGAAAGGAGTTATGCTTGACAATGTTTCGGCCGATAGGTATGCCAAATGTGATGCCCTTCAATGGCGTCCAAAGACAACCAAGCAAAGGCCGCCCAAGGGCTAGAGGCCGCCCACTAACAAAGCCGGCCGCCCAAAGCCAATTTAATGGCCACCCAAAATAAAGAAGGGGAAACAAAAGAAATTAAGGAGGCTATGGCCTCTGGCGACGGGCAGCAGCGCAGGGAGGTGAAGGGAGGCTCGCACTGGGCTGCAGAAGGCTTGGACGAGCTCGCTACAATGACGAAAAATGCTTAGGAGCTCGGCGCGCAGAAATTCGGTCCAATCTGCTGCGGATTTGACGCAGGCGGGATCTGGGCTGCCACGTCAGCATGGGGGGTTTTTACGCCTCCCTAGCAACGACGGCACCGTCATTGCTAAGGGAGGGAGAGGGCTATTAATAGGGTATGATTTTTGCATGAGAAGTGTGTGGAGAAGCAAACGAGAAAGAGAAGAAGAAGGCGAGCTCTCTGGAGCTCTTGATATCCAATCTCCAACACAAGCAAGGGATTCGGCTCGTCCTCAACACATAAGCAAAGGGAGTTCTCCCTCTCTCTCTCACTCTTGTTCTCGAGGGAAGCAAACGGCGAAGAAGGGGGAAGAGTTCAAGGGCTTTGCAACCAAGGCGAGGAGGGAGAAGGCAAGCAAGCAAGCTTGAGTAGGGATGTCGCTCTTGCTCTCGAGCTTGGATAGTGATTGCAAAGGATTTCGAAGCAAGAAAACAAGCAAGAGAAGAAGAAGGTGAAGAAGGCCAGGGAGTTCAAGGAGGCCATCAACGAAGGGAAGGAAAGCGAAATCTCTCTCTTCCTCTCTCGGCCATAAGCAGCAAGGGCTTTTCAACCAAGGCAACCAAGGAGACTACTCCTCATTGGCTTAGGCAAGGAGATATCATCAAGGCTTGTAAGCAGACATAAGAGAAGAAATACTTTCGGCATCGACATTGATTGAAGACAAATCCAATAGATAGAATCGACACAATAGGATTTTCCTCGTCAACAGGCAAATTAGTTTAATTACCTCCTTTTTGATGAATTGCAGAGCCGTTAACGGCCCAGAGTATTCTGTTAGGGGAGTTTAAGCTCCTAAATTGTCATTAATTTCAATTAACGGTGTCGTTAATGACACTTCTTCATAATTGTGCATCAATTTCGTCGGTGTTATTGGTTTTTGAGCAAGTTTTGTGCGTCGATAGCATTACCAAGTGATTAAAAGTTGCTGTATTGTGCGGTGCGGCAAATTTTTGCTCTCAATTTTTCCACAGCCAACAGCCCGGTGCTGACCTGGCTCAAGTTTCAAACACATATCCCCTGACAGCGTGCTTAAATACTATACAATCTTTAGCTTGATGACCGTACCTCCCACACAGGCATTGCAGTTCCCATTGAATTCTACTTTGAAAGTAGGGCATTCACTGGTACTTTGCGGTCCATAGCATACTGAGTACCATTGTTGCTCCCTTCTTGGATACATATGATTGTTTTGCGGAGCACGATTGTCTCTAAGACTCTCTTGAATAGCCTTGGTGAGATCTGCTAAAGTCATCTCAGATATCTTTGGCTCCTTAGAAATAGGCTTTAGGGTCATTGGCTCATACCCCGATGCTTGCAAGCTAATAGATTTAGGCTCAACAGACACTCTTTCTCCTTGAAAATTATCCTCCCATTGGATCGCATTGGTGGTGACTGCTTCCCAAGTAGTGATACCTCTAATGACTAGGCCATTATAGATATCCTCATGTCGTAATCCCCTAATGAATCTATCAAGAAATTGGTTATTGTTGAAGCGTTCATTTGGATTTCTACAAGAATTCAAATGCTTTAAGTGACTAATAAAGTCTCTCACTGACTCTCCTTCCTCTCGTTGGGCTTTTTGGAGCTGAGAGGCTACACCCCAAATCAATCCCTCTCATATGTATTCTTTCAAGAACAGTCTCCTAAGAGTAGGATAAATCGTTTTTTCTTCCACCCTTAGGGTTCTATACCAATCCCCAGCCTTTCCACTTAAGGTTAGGCTGAAAGCATTACTCTTATGCAGGTCATTGTGTTCTCCTAGAGAATCGCATATTTGTTCAAACACTTCGGTATGCTTTCTCACATCCCTGTCTCCACTAAATTTTTGTGTGAGCTTGGCTATTTGTACTACCTTCCTTCTAGGCTCTCTATCAGGCATGTTACGCATAATCTCAGCAATAGATTGATCAATAGCTTGAGCAAACGTTGCCAAGTCACCTAAGTGAGCAGGCACCGTGGGTGAAGGTGCTCCAGAGACTACATGTGGAGTAGGTATTGGCATTGGGCTTGGCTCATAGGAAGCCCTTGGGTTCCACGTTGGGTACGATGTTGGGCCATTTGGTGGCCCAAAGTTCATATGTGTGGCCCTAGGCATAGCAGACGTCTGATGTGACATGCTAATACTAGCCGGTATAGTCCATGGAAATAAGAACTTGGGTGCTATGGTTGTGGAGCGTAGGTTGTTGAAACAATGGGAGGGGTAGGGACTACATGAGTACGAGGACCCATGGGTGTATACGATTGGTACACACTTGTAGGTACTGTTGCAAGCATTGAGATACCATGTAGCGGTGCTTTACTAACAAATAAGGTCCATGGTGTGTTTCTTGGCATGCCCATCATTGGGGTAGGCATGGTAGCCGTGGTGTCATCAAGGGAAGGATGAGCTAGACTTGGAAAGGTAAAGCTATCACTTGTGGGCTCAGATTGCACTGAGACCCCTGGTGAAACAACATATGGAGGATCCATCGGACTTACCGAGGGAGTCTCCATTTGTGATAAGGTTGGTTGTTTAGCCTTTCCTGTATCCAAAAATCTCATGAGACCCGTTGAAGGCATGTTGATCCCCTTGTTCTGTCTCTCTAACTCAATGACCCTATGGATGACCTCACAAACTCTTTGTTGTTGATCCTCCATACTAGTAGCACCCATTGTGGATTGTAGGACATCTAATCAACCCACGTGATAGGTGTGACTTGTGTGTAGGTTGGTTAGAGTTTTCGTTTGTAGTTTGTACTCCCAGTTCTCATTTAAGAACGCTCCATCTAGAATTGAGGTGCTAGGGGTGTCCTTTGAACTAGATTCAATGTGGCTCTCTATGGGTTGACCCTTAGTGGTCACTAATTCAAGAGCACTCGATTGCTCTCCTAGCAAGGATATTGACATAAGAGCTTTCGTTTTTGACTCTCTTCGTTGCTCCGCCTTGCTTAAGCTCTCGATTTCCTTTTCCCTCGTTGCAAGGATATATTGCTCAACCTCTTGCACTTCGGCAAGGCTTCTACCATCAGGTAATATAACCTCGGAGGGAAATAGCTCTGAAGAGTCAAGGGGTTCAATGAATGGAGTATTCACGTGCACACTCTCTAAGGGCATAGGATCTACGTTGGTCATGAATGGAGAATTTAGTTCCCCACCCCCCTCATTTACATAATTAGCTCCATGTTCGGAGCGAGTGGCTCTACTAAAGGTTTCCTTCAAGCGGCTAAGCATGCTCGGCCCCGGCCGTGGGCCCATGGCATGCATGTCTTGGCTTGAGCTATCAGGATTAGGCATTGGGAAACCCTCCATGAAATCGTAGTCAGAGGAAGAGTCACTAACCGCTATGTTTGGGTCTTGGTTTGTACTACATTGGGTCCCCGTCGAGGGCCCGGAACCTAAGGTAGGTGGATAATGAGAACTCGCATAAGTCGAAATTCTCTCTAGTTGCTCCGTCTCTAGCACACAACCAGAGCACAAATGCATGTGCCTTTGGCACCCTACAAGCGTCGACAAATAACCTCGAAGGTTAACCGCTTACTTTTTTAGGTGCCCGTTTTCACTCATTTTTTGATTTTTTAAAAGTTTTTTAATGATCGGTTTTTTGATTAAAGTGCGTGATAGCTCGAAATGAGCGTATCACTCAGAGGGTCGTGGTGTGCTTTACAACACAACGTTTGGTCACATGAAGATCCGTTGGTCCTAAAAAAGGTCAATTTTTAGCTACGTGTGAAGCTTAAATACGTAATTTTAAAGGGCGACGAGGCTTGAGCCTGAGCGTGAGCTTGGGCTTGGGTCTGGGGGATATTCCCGATCTCGGTCCTACGTTTTTTTTTTTTTGGATAAGGTCGCCGCGAGCGCGATGTGCGCGTGAGCACACACCCACCTAATCTACCTACTTACCATTAATACAGCTATTGTTACACACTAACACACTACTACAACAACTCACTAGCTAACAGAACTACTTACTATACTTTACACAGAACTAACATTATGGATCTACAACCTTAATACTAACTCCTTATCATAGAGAAAACAGAGTACCTTTCAAAACCTTATTAACAAAGAAAACACATTACCTTTCAATTCCTTATTAACAAAATAATACACAGCAGCAAAACAAACTCCTTCTTCTCAACACAGACACAGAGTGCCATTCAAGCTTAGTGTATGGCATTCCCCGGCAACGGTGCCAAAAATGTGCGTGTCTGTCACACGTGTCAATGCAAGGGACTTGCCGATACACTGTGTGCGAGCCACAAATGGCTCCAAGCACGCAACTAGCCTAAACTAGTAAGCTCAAAGATGACAACGATGTGTCACTCACCACTCTAAGATTGTTGTTGTGGAGGATTCCTCGCCGCGAAAAAGAGGGAGCCGTCATTGCGTCGCGCTCAACCACTTCGGCGACGCCATGCCATCGTCGCAATGCTCGATCGCACTCTCTCTCTCTCTCTCACGCACACACACACACAAGGAGATGAAAAAGAAGAAGATGGAGATGGAGCAAGAGCACTCTTCAATTGCACAAAAGAGAGAATGAGTGAATTTTAGACTTTTATATGAGCTCGCCCCATTTACACTTGGGCGCCCATGCTTAGCCAACTAATTCCTTGAATGTTCCAGTTAGAGTGCACCTCTCATCGACGATCACTCTTACCCTTTTCCTATTGGACCGCCAAGCCCGGTACCTGACTCTACCAAATAAATAATACGGCGTCCGTCTTAGGTGATAGGAATGTGCTTGAGGGTTAACACAAACACACATGTTCATCCATTGAAACTCTGCACATTCGGGAGGAGCACGCAAACGACGAGTGAAAGCCACAAGGTGATTTGGTCTTTACTTTCATGATGCATTCTTATTCCACACTATTTTCTAACATTTATTTTTATTGGTTGCCTAACTGACCAAAAATTCATCCATGAGGCATGCGGTGGAACAATCCAAGATGATCAAGTCAACCTTCTCACTAGTTGTCTCAATATCCAAGATTTGATTTCTATCTTACAATCACCTGGAGATAAGCACATTAAGGATGAAGTCACCAAGGACCTTATGCGTAAATTGAGAAATGTGGTTAGTGATGATGACGTGCAACAAGCTTGTGATGAGGCTAAAATCAGCACCAAAGCCTATCACGCTATTTTCCAACTCCTAAAGGATGCCCTCAAAGAGCATGGCATTGTGGAAAACCTATTTCCCATTCCTCACAAGGTCAACCTCATTAAGAAGGCCACAAACAAAGATGCTTTCTCCTGCATTGGGACATACCTACACATTGAGGACACGATTCCAACTTCTCTTTATGCTTCGTGCGCAACAACGACAAGGGGAAAAGGTAAGAAACAATCCATAAGACCTTCGGAGAAGGGCTTCCCTTACACAATGTGAAACAATATTTGTGTGGACCTTAGAAGACTTCAACAAGCCATGCTTAGATTTTAGGAGTTACCCGAAGAAGGAGGTGACACATTATACTTTTTTCTTTGGTATTGTTCTTATCATAGACTTTGAAATTTAAGGTCTTGGCACTATTTATTTTGTAATGCTTGGCACAAAGGTCGCTTTTGTGCTAAAACTCGATGAGTGTCAAATAGTGAAAGGTTGAAGGTTAGAGAGGCTAAGTGTCACTCTAATGAACGAGGCCCTTTTGCAAACCAAGCGAAGGGATTTAGTCAAGCCATCTCCCACCCCGTCTTTTAGCGTGAAATCAAAGAAAGAAATTTGGTGGCTGGGTGCTATTGAGGTGCCCAAAGAGACCAATGGAGTACTTGCATGGATTTTTGAGAGAACTCCATGGATCACAGAAGTAATACACTCCCAAATTGTAGGTCAGAAGTTGGATGTTGAGGGTTTTGGTAGCTATGATGTGGAGTGGCACTTAGGTGGGGACTTGAAGACCATAAAGTGTTTGCTTAGCTGTAAACAAGGGGCTTCTTCTCTCATGCCTTGTCCATTTTTCACTCGAGGGTACAAACCTAATGGAAAAAAATCACATAAGAGCATTGCAAAGGTTGGCTCCATTCTTCCATGGCAAGGGCATGGAGAACAAGGGTTAGATTGTCATGATGTTGGAGATGAAGGTAGAGAATGGGAAGTGTCTATTCTGAGATGTCCCATGCTCAATGCCCTTGACCGTGATCAAAAGGACTACGCTTGGAATCCAATCTTTTGATTTCCTCTATCGAATGTACATTTTTGTACATTACACACATTCATGTGCATTTTTGATAGGCTATTGAAGCTCTACATTGACTATGCTTTCACAATGAAACCACTGGAAAAGTCCCAGGAAGCGATCGAAAGAGTGGAGGTACTCTTGAATTCCATTGGCTATCACGGTGGAAATGTGTCTATCATTGCTGCAAAGAACACAGGGGAGGCCCATGAAATTGCTCAACAAGTGTCAATGAGTGGACAAAAATCCAGACACTTTTTGAAAAAAGTTTCCCAAGGAAAGCCAAGTCCTTATGCTGCTCAAAACAGCTCCAACCAGCAGGCAGGTGACCTTTGGGAGCTTTGAAAGGAGTTATGCAAAGCTACTACTGACAATGATTCAAATGGCGAGCTTGCAAACAAGCGCAAGCAAGTTTGGGCACATTTTGATAACATGGTCAAACTTATGGGCCTTAACAGCACAATAGAAGAACAATGCCAATCATTTCAAGTGGCCTTGGTGGATTTTACCAAGGTCTTCACCCTTTCTTGGGGTGAAAATAACATCACACATTACATTGTAAGCCATGTTACGTGGTGAATTTATTACAAGGGATTGTTTTTATTAAATAATGTGGATCGTTTACTCATGTGAACAACATATCTTGTTTGCGCATGGTGCATTTTTTATGCACAAGTATGGATCACTTGAAATTTTTAGCACTCAAGGCATGGAGAAGTCCCATTATTGAGCAAGGGGAGTGTACTTCAAAAATACTCAACATGGTGGTGGAATGGTGCAATCCAATTATTTGGAGGAGATGTTCAACTGGTTTTTTCCCACAACATTTGCTCGTAAGCTCACAACGGAGCGTGCATGACAATCCAAGATTGCTATTAAAGTATGGAAATGGACTAGTCAAGAGCATAACAACAAGTGGAAAATGTCGCAAGGTCCCCCCAAGCATGCTGCATGGCGGCGATGCAAAGTGCGACAAGGGTCAAAGTGGATTCCGCGTGAGTCACTACACGTGAACGCAGGGTCCAACTCTTAACGACATGTTCATTTAAAAAATAATAGTTTTTTTTTCAAAATTAGTGTGAACAGGGCCCTTTTTAAATGGTCCCTTATAAATATTGCATGCTCTCATAAACCACTCATTTTTTAAGAACATGTGAGCTCTTACCCTACAAAATGGCGTGCACCAAACAAACCCCGAAAGAGCATCCGCCTGCCAACAAAAACACCCTCCAAGGATGTGAAAAGCCGGCATGGCTTAAAGGCACAAGAAAACGGCTATGAACACCTAGCCGTTCTAAGAACTCTTCTGGCAGTGGGCATGGTAGTAGGGCACCAGAGTCATCAAGGGCTATTGAATCTCCACGTCCACAAGAACAAACACCTAGAAAAAGAATGAAGCAATGTGCCAAGCGCTGGAGAGAAGAAGAGGCCCAACAAACAACAGAGTCCAATAGGGAGGAGCCGCCATGCCACCAATCACAAGCAGGACCATCTAGGACTCGGGTGGTCCATACAGACATTGAATCAAACATAAAGCCACCATGGCTGCGAGCTGATATACAGCGCACACACCGGGTGCCTGTTGGGGGAAAGACACTGCCTCGAGGCCAGGGAGCTCTCCCCACAGCACAAGATCGGGAGCCAAGGGAAGAGGATGAATCAGAAGAGGCTACAGATCTAGCCCCTAAGCATGTAAACAGGTGCAACTCAAAGTTTTTCAAGAAGCCTAAATGTCCCCAGCCAGCAAATGTGCAAGTGTCCCCAAGACAAATGCAGTGGCGCCAAAAAATAGCAAGGGAATTTGCAAAAATCCGCCACTACCAGAAGACTACATAGCTTTTGATTTGACGTGCCCCCTTTGCTCGCATAGTGAAGGAGGTGCTTCAAAGCTATGGAAATCAGTATAGAATGCAAGCAATAGCGCCAGAGGCTATTCAAGAAGCTGCAGAGGCCCACATCATTTCGGTGTTGGAAGACACCAACCTATACGCCATGCATGCAAAGCGAGTGACAATACAGCCAAAAGATATGCAGCTTGCATGTCGATTGCGACGAGACTTCGAGCATTAGCCAAAGTTACCCCTCTTTTTGTATTGCACACCCTTATCTTTGTAATGAGATGACTTTGCAATGACAATATGATCAACAGTTGTGTCTACTGTGTCTTTTATCCATATGTGGCCCTTGTAACCACCCTTTTCTTTGCAATTTCAAGTTTTGTTTACCCATAGGATATCAAAAAAGTTAACATATTGTGAGACCAGGTGTCTATGCAACATTAAATTAGGTTTTTCAAATGTCTAATGTAATTGGGCCTTTTGGTGCAGGGATGTATTAAGTAGTGAAAAGAAGTGGTTTCTCTAAAGTAATGAATTGCTTTCAGTTAATCTATGTTTTTTAAGTATCCTGGGGGGTAGAGAAGCCTACTAGGTGCCAAAAAAAGGGTGGCCACAAGGGCGCACAAATGGCCCATCCATCAGTTTTGGATGGCCCATTTGCACGCCCTTGTGGCCACCCGTTTTTTGGCACCTGGTAGGCTTCTCTACCCCCCAGGATACTTAAAATCCATAAATTAACTGAAAGCAATTGGTTTTGCATCATTACTTTAGATGGAGCCTTGTGGCCACCCTTTTTTTGGCAATTTCAAGCTTTGACTACCCCATATGATATCAAAAAAGTTAACATATTGTGAAACCAAGTACCTATGCAACATGAATTTAGATTTTTCAAATGTCCAATGTAATTGGGCCTTTTGATGCAGGGGTGTATTAGGTAGAGCCAAAGCAGGTGATAGTGTGCTTGAAAACTTAAATTCATAGTTGATTTCACCTTTTCTAGTGTCCTTGTCTGCAAACATATGCTCCATATGCCAAAAAAAGGATGGCAACAAGGCTCCATCTAAAGTAATGATGCAAAACCAATTGCTTTCAGTTAATTTATGTTTTTTAAGTATCCTAGGGGGTAGAGAATCCTACCAGGTGCCAAAAAGAGGGTGGCCACAAGGGCGTGCAAATGAGCCATCCAAAACTGATGGATGGGCCATTTGCGCGCCCTTGTGGCCACCCTTTTTTTGGCACGTGGTAGGCTTATCTACCCCCCAAGATACTTAAAAAACATAAATTAACTAAAAGCAATTGGTTTTACATCATTACTTTAGAGAAACCACTTCTTCTCACTCAGATGTGTTTTATACTTTCCTCAGTATCATGTGCATCCAACTTCCGCTGTGTTGTTACTTCAAGCAAAAAAGACACAGCTTATCGAAACATATCACCAATTACAACAGTTTTCAAGATTGAAAAATCACATTTAGAAGAATATACAAGATGGAGAGACAATTTGGAATATTTTTTATTACTTCCAAAAAGGTGAGTTTACATCATGTATCTGAGGAGTTCATAATTTTCTTGATTATTTCCTGGCACCTATCTTGCGCGTAAGGCAACTCCCTAGTCAAGAGGGACTGTGCTATGGCCTTTGGGTCAGTTAAGCCAATGGAAGCATGTATCTCTATCTAGGCAAGCACTTTACCATGGAAGCCAGTGCCAAACGCTGTGCATACAAGGGATCTACGCACTAGGAACACAAGATGTGCAGTTTGAGCAATGGTGCTCAAACACAAAGATGTGCATACAAGGGATCTACGCACTAGGAACACAAGATGTGCAGTTTGAGCAATGGTGCTCAAACACAAAAACTTGCTCAAAGCTTTCAACGACCAAGTCATAAAATGGGCTTGGGGAGTAAATTCATTATGGATAATGGCCACATCACCAGGGGGGAGTTGTCCTAGGTAATGCGCAAGGGAAGACTGAGGTCCAAAGTTCGTCCGCTTGCCACTTGTCCTTGCAGCAAAATCATCAACCTCCACGACGTCCTGTCATAAACCAATGAAGGTTGAGAAAAAAGACAATGAAGGATAAAATAATAACATGAAAATTAGGATAGAGTTTACCTCTTGCTCCTTGTTATCCTCCTCCCTGTTGCCATTTGCATCCAAGTCAATGCTCCCATGCACCGCAGCTACGAGCTTTGGATCATCAAATGGGAGGTTGCATAGTGGCATAGGCATCCTAGCGCCCTCAAACTTGGCTTGAGTGGCTTGGAATTATTTCTCAGCCACATGAAACTGCTCTGCTGCCAGGACCTCTGCACATACAACTGCAATAGTGTCAGCAAGAGAGTCCCCAAGTGGCAAGAGCTTGCTTTCTAGGGCATCTGGCGTATTGTCTAAGGGACATTTGGTGCTGTTGCATAGCACGCTCAAGCATTCATCCATGCGCAGGACAAATGCTTTCTCCAAATCATTCATAAACACATACTCCTCCCCATCCACTACCACTGAGGAGAAGCGGTTGATTTCTACCTCTAGGATAGCCACATCCGTCAATGGTAGTGGCACTGGAGTGTCACTAGGGCCAGCCACAATGATGGATTTCTCAACCACTTCCTCGGGCCCCCTGGGGTATTCGAGCCGAAGTGTCTTTCCTTCTGTTGCAAGGTTCATGGGGATAACCTCCTGCTCCTTGGTATCCTTGATAAAGGACAAAACCTGAAGGTGTGGTAAGTGGAGCTCCTCCAAATCAGGTACCTCGCTCACCAAGAAGATAAATGTTGCTAGCGGAGAAAGGTACTCCACCTCCAACTTGCACTTCTTGAGCACTGACACCCCTGGGGCTTGATCGTCCAAGAAATGGCCTGCATTGGTGGCAATTTCTTGGAATTGTCGCAACCGCTTGGAGAATGGGCGATCATCTTTGTGTATGTAGAGCAAAAGATGGCAAGGCACCCAGATCCCTGCATGTGGGGAGATAGATACGGAATATTTTAAGATGTGCTCCTCCATGAACGCAAAAATCTTGGCAAATGCATTCATGTGAAGGGGAATTGTGGCATTAAGGTCAGGGAGATGAGTAAAAAAGGTGTGGAGGTCCAACTTCCCTTTGTATTTGGTGTCCTCGAGGAAGAGGAGGAAGCGTGACAAAGGGGTGTATGTGGGTGCAGATGCAGAGGCTCTGGAAGCGTCCATGTCTAGCCTGGGGTGTAGATAGAGAGTGGAGGAGCTCAAGAGTTGTAAAAGTGAAAATAGTGAATGAGTTATGCGGCCCCCCTTTTATAATGGTCCCTTTTTTAAATATATTTTTTTTAAAAAGGCACTTTCACCAAAAAATGATCTCTCATCTCAATGTGAAAAATTATATTCAAAGACATGATGTGCTGAAGCAAATCATGTTGATTACATCAGGGATTGTTTTTAAAATTGCAAGAGTTACAAAGTTATAAGAGCGATAGCATAGTTCCATCCATCCCCGAGTCCTCCTCGATCTTCAATTTGTCTTCCATTCTCTTCCCAATCTGCGGACATTCATTACAATAAGCATCCAATGATCAACAAACTATGATGTATTGAAAATGTGGTGGAAGGATTCTCACCTTGTGACCTTGTAAACGAAATTGTGCTTGTTGAAGGGCCTCAAAACCCATAATAACCAAATGTTCTCGCATATTACTGAGAGTCCAATGCTTGTTCACTTGGACTGCCTCCAAAGCATCGTTGGGCATCTTCACTGCAATTTCAAAGCTTGCAATAGCGCCATCTACACTCTGTAAGGGAGTCCACACTCCAAGCTTGCACATCCAACGATCATAGTGAAATCGTATGTACAAGGAGGTGTGGGATTTCAAATAGCGCATTCCAATACCTGAAGCTCCAACCTTACAATGGTACCAGTCCCCATTGTGCATGCCCTCCACAAAACCCCAGTCCTCTTCTAAAAGCCTTCCTAATTCCTCATAATACACATCTTTACATACAAGCATTGTGGTAGTCTCCACAAATCCAAACTCTTTAAAAATGTGCACAAAACAGTGAATAGGCAAACACCAACTCAAGCCCACATACCTAAAAGCTTTAGAGTATTTCAAAGAGTTTTGGACATCTATTATCGTCTTTTGCTTGAAAGATTCTACCGGCCACAAATCTTGCACTGACCACTCCATACTTACTAAGGAAGTTACTTTGATGGGTTCAAGCGTTCCAAACTCTTGTGTAGAAGTAGGCACAATATAGGAGTGAGAATAGAAGAAAATCCTTCTTTGAACCAGTTTGGTTGGGCAAAGATGTGCGACCATTGTTGCTCCAATATCCTCATGTATAGCATTGAATGTGCTGGAGAGACTATGTAGTGACTGCTCCTCCACCACGTGGATGGAAATATGACTATAAATGCATGGCAAATCTTAAGTATGAATCCATAATAACATTACACTGTGATTTCACACCTAGCTTTGTATTCTCAAAACATGTACTTACAATGTGTTGGAAATCAAGGTGGTTGTTGCAATTGCATGCTTGACATTGGGAAAACATGTTGCACAATGGCTACGGTTCCCTTCTCTTTGCGGTTCTTGAAGCCAAGGAGCTTTCCTTTCCAATGATGATTCAAGTTTGCACGATTCCACACACGATGAGGGCCAATAGCAGATGGTTGCATGTATACACAAGCACATTTGGAGAACTCTTGTGGCACCCACTCGTCATCTATACCTCTAGTGTTGTGACATGCAAGTGCTGTGACCTCATCCTTTGGCCGCCTTTGCGAAGTAGAGTTGGCCATGGTTGAGCAAAGAAAATTAGGAGGAGAAGCAGGACCTTGCTTGTTGCTACAATATAGGTGGGATAAAGTGATAGGAGAAGGTGGTTAACCCTTGTTTGGTGTGGCAATGGGAGGAGAAGGTGGATAACCCTTGCTTGGTATGGCAATGGAAGGTGGTAGAGGAGAAGAGAGGAGCTTCCTTGCTGCAACAATGAAGATGGTGTAGAGAGAGAGAGTGTTGGAGTAGAGGATGAGTGTGATGGTTGCAACGAAGGAGGGGTTGGAAAAGGGGTTCTAGAGAGAGAAAATCACTTTTTGCCTAAGGACTACTTTTGGGGGGGTTCTGGATAGTAAAAAAAGATTTTTCAAAAGTTTTTTTTTAAATTTGAATTTTAGGGTTTTTGTGTGCATGTTTTGACTTTTTGAGGTCAAAAAATGCTTTTTTGACCATAAAATAGATTTAGGGGAGTTTTAAAAAGATAAGATTTGAGTTTCGAAAATTTTGAAAAATTTGAAAAATTTCAATATTTTGGGATTTTTTCAAAACCGGATCAAAAAGGAGGGAAGTTGGAGGTTCCATATGGCCCACTCTCCCCTCCCCCCCCCGCTTCTCACTAGGTAAGAGCCCATTAAGAAGTGTAAGACTACTTTGTCCCCCTACATTTTTTAGGGCATAGAGTGTGTCCACCATCCTCTTCTCATTGGTTGGCCTCTATCTAATTAACCTTAATCCCAAAGGGCCCCTAGAGGGTTCATATTTTTCCTAATGTTAGCACCAACAATGAGGATAGCGGCACATGTCTAAAAAAACTAAAAAAACATCAATTTTTGGAGCAACTTAAAAAAATAACAGTAAAAATTGTCAAAAAGACTTCAATTTTTTGAACTAAAGTCAATATAGAAAATTTTGTAAGACGAAAAAGTGCAAATATTCCTTAAAAAATTACACAACATTCCACTAAAAAAACAATACATCCTCAAAAGCTTACAATTGAAGACTCAAGAATTTCAATTACAATCCTTAAAATTTCTCCATTAAAATTTTTATGGCTTGTTGACAAAGATGACCAAACTTCTTCAAAGTGAAACCATAAACAAGAATTTTCATATCCTCCAAGTTTAATTTATTGATACGTCATTCGCTATTTTTTGTTTTCTTCTTCGTAGTCACCTTGATCACCTCAAGTAGTACTTACTTGAATTTGCATCTTCTCAAACTGCTTTGTATCAATGAACATCAATTGAATACAAATTTGCAATACATTTGTATCGTAGAATACATGAGTATAAAGATTTTTTTTCATTTGTTGTGTATAAGTATTCTAGAATTCAAGTTTTTTTAATTCTAGAAGACAAGAGTACTTCAATCTTGTATTCTGGAATACAAGATTTAGCACTTCTCTATTTTAGAACACAAGATTGTAACAATTGTGTATTTTAGAATAAAAATTACAACACAAGTGTATTCTAGAATACAAGTTTGTAACCCATGTGTATTCTAAAATACAAGTTTGTAGCACAAGTGTATTCTAGAATACAAGTTTGAAGTACATGTGTATTTTGGAATACAATTTTACAGCACAAGTGTATTCTGGAATTCAAGTTTGTAGAATAGGTGTATTCTAGAATACAACTTTGTTGCAATCTTCTATTACAAAACACAACGACAAGATTTTGCTCTCTCTAGAGATCGTGTTTAGGTATGTCTTTTCCATCTTGATCTCCATCTTCATGTTCTCCGTCTCCTTGTTCTCTATGTGAGTTTGCTTTATCTTCATATGTGTACTTTGCATGGTTGTGTGCAGATCATTTTTGCGTTTTCGCGCGCGTGCGAAGTTTAAAGGCAATTTTCGGGTCTAGAACTTGGACAAACATATTCATCATTCCGAGAAATTCTCCACTAGGTGTCCTGGCGTCTTGGGGTTTTAACTTCTTTCGGAGCTGTTTATGCCCTCAGAGTTTTGTTTTGAGCACACAACAGAAGATAGTTTTCAGCCATACAAAAAATCTTCCTATGTGTATCTTACAGAAAACATGTATTGGTGTGGATGCTAGAATTACACATGGATGATGGATTCTAGATACAAAGAGAGCTATGTTTTGACAATCTTTTGCAGAGAAAGTTTCCAGTGGTTGTTTGATACATTGTTTGTGTAGATCTTTATACACATGGTGCGGATTTATTGTTATATGCATAAGGACACAACAAGAAAGCAAGTGTGATTCTTCTATTCTTGATGTACTTTTCAATGAGTATAGGTTGGATGGTATAAACTACTCTCTGGGTCTTCCTTGGTCAAACAAGTACTTGTTGTAAAAAGTTGTAAGATTATGTGGTTGGCTTGGAGACTGAATCGTTGAGTGTTGCTCTAGCCACTCCGCAAAGAGATAGTGTGAGTACTATTGTAGCACCTACTGTTGTTGAGACACTAGAGCAAGGGAGATGGAACTAGAATAATACATAATACACTTGCTTTTGGTATTATTTTGTTAACATATAACAGATCTATTGTGCCATAACTAAAGACATACTTTGATTTTTTTGGTTTAAATACACATAAATTCTTAATTTTCTACTTAAGAAAGCCTTGAAATATGAGGGATTTTTTAATCTTCTTTGTTTGATTTTTTAAAAAATTTTATATCCTTCTTGTTGTTTTTAATTATATATTATGGATTTGGCATGCTTGATAGCAAGAATTTATGGTTCTTTTGTCGATGTTTGCAGCTTTTTCTTTGTAAAGCCTTCTCCTTCTGGTGATGCTCATGTTTTTAAGAAGCAAAGAAGAGGTCAACAATCTAAACTCGCTAATCAATCTTCATATGCTCTAATTGGTTTAGGTTGTATAAGTTCACTCACTCCCTCACCTAGTAAACTTGCTCCCATCAGTCCTCACTTTCAAGCACTTAGGATACGTGTGTCAATAGTTGGAGCAGATTCTAGAAAAAAAGTGCTTCCATCTCCTTTCGCTTTTGAAAGTGGTGCTCCTCGATGACATTTGTTAGTTGCTCGTCAATTTCTAGAACAAGCTCAAGGTATTGACGAGACTTTACCGATGTTGCCCTTATAGAGAGTCATTGCTCCCCCTAGAGGTATGCTTGCTACCTCTCATAAACAAAAAAAAAAATCATCAACTCATGATGTTCAAATCATTTGGGAGTATGCACAACACAAGAAGCCTTAAGGTCATGCTTGGTAAATTCGAGTAGGTGTTTTAGGGCACAATCAAACAATTATTGAACCTCTTATTTCTTTATGACGTTGATGATAAAGGTCCCAACAATGAGGAAAGCGTTTTCAAAGTGGTAGGTTATCTTGTTGATGTCAGAGAAAATACCTCGCACAATATCTTATATTGTCTTCTATAAGGGAAAGAAAAACAAATTGTGAATGACAAAGAGAAGAAATATGCTTTCAAACTTGCTTATATTTTTAGTTTTTAGTTTTGTTTATGAAGCTTTGTTGCGAAAGTAGAGATAATCTTCTTACTTAACTTTTAAAGAAATTAGATGTAAAATTTGGGGTTTGTAAATTATAAGCACGTGTTTTATTTGCATTTTTCATCACAATAGTGAAATCACAAAGTTTATGTTTTATTAATTGGTCAAAAATTGATGTGATTATGGGAATGTAATTTTTTTGAGTTAAACATGTGATTGTAAATTCATCAATTCTCCATTGTTTTCAAGATCCTTCATTGTTAAATGAAGCATGATGTAGAAATTTTAATATTTTTTAGCCATAGTTTTTTTTGAAAAACAATTGCGAGCTTAAGTGCTCATTTTTTGAGTTTTTTTGGGCTATTTTTTGGGGGGCAATCAAAACTACACCTTATGCCCTGTTGTAATTTTTGATTAGTTGATTTGTAGAAGTTATGGCCTCCCCACTGAAACTGAAATGTGGGGAGAGATTCCACTTATAAGACGGAGTTGTCACATAAAAAAATAGAATCTTTTAGAATATAAGGGATTTAATGGCATGTCATATATCAATGAATAGATCTCGATGAGTACATTCTAAATCCAAAAGGTCTGACAAGTTTTGATTTCATTTGTAAAAATTTTACCGTGCACATGTTTTGGACAAGAGGGAGAAAGTCAAAGTCCTTATAGGTCCCATTTGAGAGTCCAAAATCTCACTAATGCATTCTTTCTGTAGCCCTTCATTAGTTTGATAAAGTTCATTGTTTGAAGTTTAGGTTGTTCCCACTTTTGGATAACTATAATCATGGAGTTCCTCTCATTTACAAAAGTCAATGAAGCATTTTAACAATGTATATGAGAATCATTTGCCTTAAGCCAGTCCATTCCTAGAATTCCATCATATACTCGTGTGGGTAAGACTCTAAAGTTAGCTGAACTGATTTGACCGTCTAAAACAAAATTCAAGTTATCATTCGTCTAAAGTAGAAGACTTGACCTTCCTACCCGTAGCTAATTCCGTTGTGAGGTCTGAATCATGGTGTCCAGGCAAAATGAGGTTTCTAATGCATCTAGGAGAGATGAAAGTATGCACGTACTCCCAAAATCAACCAATAAGATAAAATAGTTACCTTGATACTCTGTTGAGGGTTTGAATTACTGAACATTGTTCATTCACTCCTTGATGTTTGATTGTAGCATGAGCATATGTATTTTCTTGATTTTCCTCGCCTCTAGCACCTTGAGAACTATTGGATTGGGCTCTTCCTCGAGGTCTTTGATTCCCTCCTCCTCTTGGACGAGGTTGAAGTTTGAAGGGGGAGGGCCTACGGCCCCTGGTGTGTGAAACTTCCCTATTGAGCATATACAAAGTCAATCGTTACCATTTCTATCAACTATAACATGATGAAAAATTCTACCGTCCACCATCCGCCACCAAGACAGAGCGACACTGCCATGCGTAGCGTTTGGGTGAAGCGGGAGAGTGGGCTGCCATGGCTATGCCCTAGGAGCTCCCTCTACTTCCTTTTAATGCCAATGGGGGGATGCCCCTTTGGGGTATATACCCCTCACTTTTCAGTTCTCCTTTTGTATGTGGGTTATCCACATGCCATGTGGTGGCTTCCCAAGCCTTGCACCCTTAAGGTTCCCAAAGCCATTGGAACTTAACAAAAGATTTTTTTTTTAGTACTCTTTTGAATTACAACCATAACCTGCTTTGGATCGGATGTCCAATTTGTAAAGCCCCACTAGAAGACCATGTTGCCAGGTTTGAACTCTCAAGACCTTGCCACATTTTGGCAACCCAACAGCCACGAACAACGGGCCCAAAAATGGAAAAAAATCATCTATAGTTGTATCTCCTCTGCCAGCTGCTAATTTTTGACTTCAATATCTTGATGCTCACAAGTCCGCCTGATGAGCCACTAAGTTTTGACTAGCTGCAAGTACTTTATACTACGATGTAAACCCTAGCAATCTCAAGAAGAACCCAAATGGCACGTTTATTGAGACAACCAAAATGGTACAGATCTGCCCCCCCATCAAAACTTCAATTGTCCATATCTTGGCCATCCACCTTTGATTGCCTATCCGAAAAGATTGACATGCTCCATAATTTGAGTACTTTAAACCTATCAGTTCATATATGCTATGATCACCATACCCGTCCACAATTTGGTGGCAATCTACAAAACACACTTTTCTTCAAACTTCCATATCTTGAGCTATACACCTCCGATTGACAGGCCATTTGGACTATCCTATCAAGTACTTGAAAATCACCTTCTGGACTTTCATCTTTTGCACTTTAAATTCTCCAAGGAGTAACCTCTCCGAGAATCCCCTTAGCAGAGTCCTTTGGCCAAAAAACCCCCTAAATTTGTATACATTTGGATACACATGTGTGCCCTCGACATACATACCTACTTTATCACCTTGGCATGCACCTCTAGATAGCCATGGCTTGTTGTTTCAGAAACGGTTTGCGCAGTTGCCATTTTTGCTTGTCACTTTACACACGCCTTGTCATTTTGCACATGAATTGTCGTTTCTTCTTGCCGCTTCGCATATAGCTTTTTTTATTGGCCTATTGATGGTTTGGGCAAGCCATATACATTCTTGTTAGCACAAACATCAAGAGGGAAATCCATTTCTGAATTTTAATTGGGATTTTCAAGAGCAAATAGCAAACGGACTTCAAGAACGGCTTGTTCTCTTATCATTTGTGCTAACAAAATGCATATGGCTTGTCCAAACCATCAATGGGTAAACTGTAAGCAAAGTGACAAGTACAAATAACAAGAGGGAAAACTGATTCTGAAGTCAGTTTATGTTTTTAGAGTGAAAAACGTAAACAAACTTCAGAAAAAGCTTGCGTACTCGCCATTTGTGCTTATGGATTGGCATATAGAAAACGGACTTAGAAACGGCTTGCGCACTTACTATTTATGATCCGCTTTGCACAGGCTTGCCCTTGTGCCTTTTAATGGCTTGGATAAGCCATATGAAAAGCAACACGTACAAACATCATAAGAGCAAGAGGTTTCTCAAGTCTGTTTGCGTTTTTAAGAGAAAAAAGGCAAATGGACTCCAAAAATGGTTTGTCCTCTTGCCATTTGTGCTAACAAAAATGCACATGGCTTGTCCAAACCAATAATAGGCAAGTGAAAAATGCATATATGAAGTAGCAAGCACAAATGACAAGTGTGAAGACTGTGGTTTTCTGAAGTTGATTTGCGTTTCTTGTCTCAAAAACGCAAACAGACTTCAGAAACGGCTTAATCACTTGTCATTTCTATTTTCCGCTTTGCACCTGGTTTATCATTTTACACACGGCTCGCATATGTGCTTGCTGCTTTGCATATAACTTTTTCCATTTGCCTATTGATGGTTTGGATAGGCTATACACGTAGTTGTTAATACAAACAACAAGAAAGCAAGTTGTTTCTGAAGCCTATTTGCACTTTTAAATTGAAAAAAATGCAAACGGACTTTAAGAATGGATTTATAACTTGTCGTTGTGCTAGCCACTTTACATTCAACTTGCCTACACCATCAGTAAGTAACTGGGTAATTCATATGGAAAGTGTCAAGCAAAAGTAGCAAGAGGGCAAGCCATATGCGAAGTCCGTTTGCGTTTTTAAGAGAAAAAACGCAAATGGACCTCAGAAACGACTTGTACACTTGCCATTTGTTCTTGTTGCTTTGCATATTGCCTGGCCACTTACCTATTGATGGTTTGGGGAAGCCATATACATTCTTGTCAACACAAACAACAAGATGAGAGATCGTTTCTAACTCCATTTATGTTTTTAAGAGAAAAAAACGCAAACAGACTTTAGACGACTTGCCATTTTGTCGTTTGTGTTGACTGTTTTGCATACGGCTCACCCAAACCATTAAGAGGAAAGTGGGCAAGCCATATGTAAAGTGAAAAGCACGAATGGAAAGTGCGCAAGTCGTTCGTCTGTGTTTTTTCTCTCCTAAATGCAAACAAATGTTAGAAAGGGCTTGCACACTTGCTATTTCTGTTTGCCATCTTATCCAAACCATCAATAGGTACAAGGGAAAATCGTGTTTGAAGTAGCAAGGAAAAATGGTAAGTGCGCACATCGTTTACAAAGTTTGTTTGAACTTCAAACACAAAGGGACTTTAAGAACGGCTTGCACACTTGCCATATGTGCTTGCCACTTTTGGTATACAACTTGTCCACTTGCCTAACGATGATTTGTGGTAAGTCGTATGCATTCTTGTTAGCAAAAACAACAAGAAAGCAAGTCGTTTTTGAAATTCGTTTGTATTTTTTAAAGAAAAAACACAAACATATCAACCCATAAATGGCTTTTGATCTTACTGTTTGTGTTAAGCACATAATTAAACCTAAACCCTAAATTGTAAATTTTAATTCTTAACTCAAAAATGAAATCTAATCGAAACGTTAACGCTAAACTATTTGTAAACAAAATTGCATTTAAGACAACATAAAATCTAAACTCTAAAGTTAAACTTAACAATAAATATAAACCTAAGCTTATAATTTAAACTTAATTTTAAATTATAAATATAAATCTAAATTTTTTAATTAAATGAAATTAAAAAATGTAAATTAGACACTTAAATTTAAGCTTAAAAATATGAACTTTAAATTAAAATTTAATATTTAAACTTAATGCAAAGTGATAACAAAATGAAAAATTTAAACATAAAAAAAGCTTATTTAAAATTTCAAATTTAAATTTAAATTAATTCTTCAATCTTATATTGATACTCAAGTATTATCAATCAACAAAAAATTAGTTGATATCCTTGTTATTTTAATTGAGTTTTCTTATCTAACGATTAATTTTTTTTTATTTAAAATCTAACTTTCTCTAAATTTTGTGTATGCACGTGTTTGTATTTGATTATGTGTATGTAGATTTACATTATACTAGTACGGCCGGCCATCGAAGGCGGCCTCTCTCTCTCTCTCTCTCTCTCTCTCTCTCTCTCTCTCTCTCTCTCTCTCTCTCTCTCTTTATCGCGTGCACATGGGCTTCTCTCAGTTTTGGAGTTTAGTCTTCATGTCGCAGATTTCAACACGTGTAAAGGGCTACCTCTTCCGCCTTATTATGTTAGTTTAGATATGTGTAGATTTGCAATGTATGTGTGTCTTTCTTGGTGTACAACCGCGCGTGTGCGCGAGCGCGCGCGCGCGAGAGAGAGAGAGAGAGAGAGAGAGAGAGAGAGAGAGAGAGAAGACAAAGGTTCACTTATGTGTTTGCAACGATGCATTTCATTTCAAAGTGGAGTGGGCTTAATGAAAATCCAACTAGTTGATTGAGTTGCATGGGTAGGTGAAACCGTTAATCTAGACTCTCAAGGCTAAGCCTAGGCAAACCTACTCCAAACATTGCTTGCAAGGAGTCATCGTGTTGCATAGCTTAAATAACACACACACACATGTTAAGTATGGAGCCTGATTTACCCTTGTAATTTTCTGTGGTAAAAGCGCACATTTGTAAGGCCCCCATTATGAGGAGAAGCCATCGTGCATGAAGGAAAATCACTCACCGGAAACCAAAATTTTCACGGACAAGAATCAGGGGCAACTTTAGAGACCTCGAGGGCGGAGGCCCCCGAGACTTTTTTTTTCGCCGGAATATTCCTTTTCGCCAGAATATTATGGCCGGACGACGGCCGGAAAGTGGTCGGAAAACAACCGGTTGGTTGGCCGGTGGCCGGTAGTCAATGGCCGATGGCCGGTGGTCGGAAGTCAATGGCCGGTGGCCGGTGGCCGAAAGTCAATGGCCGGTGGCCGAATTCAAAAGCGGACTTGTCTTCTCAAGGGCGGCCACACATGGGCGGATTGGAGGGTCCGATTTGGACTTATTCGCACAAGGGCAGCTACACATGGCTGTCTCTCATAAGAGAGGGCAGTCCTTTTGGCCTATAAAAGGAGGCCATTTCTACACACATTTCATAGTGTGAAGTTGATGCAACAAGGTGAGTGTGAGGTGGTGAGAGTGAAGCAAGGCGGGAGCATCCATTAAGGGTATAATCCCTTTGTAAACTACTTCTTGTTTTGAAGTACTAAAGCCATTGAGTGGCTGCTTTCCCGTGGACGTAGCCCACATTGGGTGAACCACGTATATTGTGTGTACTCTCTCTCTCTCTCTACTCTATAATCTCGTGTATGTAAATCTGTCTCTCTCCATTAAGTGATCTACTCAATTATCTATTTAGCTACGTCTTATTTCCTAACAATACACACACACACGCACACACACACACAATGTTTAACATCACCAAAATAGATACTATCAAATGAGTAGAGAGAGAGAGAGAGAGAGAGAGAGAGAGACTAGAAGAAGAAGAAGAAGACAAGAGCGCTAAAAAATATACTTAACGAGTCTCGATTCTTGAATGCAAGTGCTTACATACTTGCATACTTTCTCAAGGAGGGAGAGGAGATGGGATTTTCAATATCATAGAAACAATCACATTGACCTCAAAGTTTGAGAGAGAGAGAGAGAGAGATCATCCTTAAGCATTAGATTGACCTATGGGATCAAATACTACATGTAGCATGCTTGAAGACTATGGATATAATGGTGGCAGCTAACAAATTATCCCATGAAGTTACTGGGAAACAAATAAATGTAGCCCATGATCCAAGCTAAAATGTAAGACAAGAAATTTCATGTGATCAAAAGTTGAGCACTCAAGTAGAGAAAATCACATTTTTAATCAACCTTTTCCTTGATTAGATTGCCTCAATGTTTCCTCACATTTAAGGCAGCAAGAGCAAAGCCAAATGGTTGGTATTATATACATTGTGCATAAGGGAATAGGCTCAAGCATGTAAATGGTTGAATATAATATGCTCTCTCAACAAGAAACATGCTTTTTATAATTTGGGGAGAGAGGGAGATAGAGATCAATCTCGAACCGCGTTGATAGGAAATAAAGCGGATAAAAATAGTCAAAAAATGCTCTATAATTAGTACCTTTGGTGTGCATCTTAATGGAAAAGAGATGTGCATTGTAGATACATCAACAAAGTGAAGGCCATTTCCGCTACAAAAGGACAGGTGCCAAAAGCTTCTTGAGGGCTTGGATGTGTGTGTGTGTGTGTGTGTGTGTGTGTGTGAGAGAGAGAGAGAGAGAGAGAGAGAGAGAGAGAGAGAGAGAGAGAGGGGGGGGGGGGGGACACGCCACCTAGTCAAGAGAGACACACATGCAGCCATCGCTATTTGTTGATACACTGGTCTACGAGCGTCTTCTCGAATTGACACTATGCAAGGGTAGGGCGGGAAAAATTTCAGATAGGAAAACATTTGTCTGGCCCCAAGTGACTTGAATGAGGACCAACAATCGATGAACCAAGAGGGAATAAAGTGAAAGCAACATCCTCTATTGTATTTAGTCGGATATTTACCAAGATATGCTTTAAATGGTGTCCTCCCTCTTAAATATCCAAAACAACCAAATTTGGAGCTATTTCAATTATCAAAAGCTTCACTAATTAGCAAGTTAATTAATTCCTTACACAACCCCTTTTGAGCCATTTTTGTCCCTAATGACTACCCATGGATATCTAGGAAATGGGCTTATTCTTTTGTAAATTACCGCATTGAAATGTCTCACAACTTGGATGACCAACCTTGGTCCATCAAATATTCTTTGAAAAAACAAAGCTGATACAACCATTAATGTACTAGCAAACTAGCAATACACAAGCAAACAATGACAATAATAACATTTTCGAGGCATAACAATGTCCAATGCTGCTCTCTGAGAGTCTATGACGTGCCTTTTTTAAAGGATATAATTATTTCTACCCTTCACACTAAAAGGTAAAAGTGCCTCTGAAAGGCGTTGAAGCCTTCAAAAATGAGCCCTGCTTAGCAGTGGCACACCGCCATCACAAGCACAACATCAAAATGTATGTATTTATATCTTTTTGTGGACATAATTTTGTCATTGTGGTCTTGTGAAGAGGATAGTTCTTGATCGAAAGAGAGTCTCCTTGATTATAACCCCTCTATAGCACATCATGGGAGAAAAGGAAATTGAGCAATTCAATGTTGATGGCTTCCTTACTTGGCAGACAAAGCTTAAGAGTTGTTTGATGAAGAATAGTATATGAGACATAGTGAAATCTGACCTTCTCCAATTGCGCAATATATTGAAAAATAAAAAAAAACTTGCAAAAGATGTACCTCATACCTCCTTGATTTGATTACTAATATCCTGAGGACTAGACGGAGCCTTGCTCCTATGATGTCTTAGAAAACTCGTCATATCACACTTGCCAAAAATCGGTGGATCATATCCTTGTCTGAGCGCATCATGGAAAAATAGCTTGCCTAGAAGTCAAGCTCTAGCAACTTGCTTGATATCATCTTGGAATTGCAGTTAAGGGTCGGCCTTGCCAAGTACCTGTGCCTCCTTCATCAAGGCTAGCGACAGGTCATGGCGATCTTCATGAGATTTTCAAGCACCACCATGCCCTGACCTTTGCCATGTAGGGGAAGAAGCCTTGTTTGTAAACAAGATCATTTCTCACTCAAGCCTTGCTTGACTGTGAGTGACTGTTGCACACCGTGTGTTCAAAAACAAAAATATCATGCTTTTAATAATGTTGACAAGCCTTGCTATAGCTTAACACAAGCCGTGTTTGTTGGAAATGATGTACCAGCATATCATATATGCATAAGCCATATGCTTGTGCAATTTTGAAAATGAACATCAATCATGCATGCCAATCCATGCAGAGAAATGGAATTGACTAAGCTAGTAACAACCTTGCCGTAATGGCAATCAAGCCATGCTTGATAAATTCCAATCAACCCCTTGGGAGACAATCAGTGCCTAAGTTGGAATTGACAAACCTCAACAAAATTCAAAATGATTGCATAAACATTACGAAATTGAAGTGGAAACTTGAAAAATCCATGAAGACAACATAGTTGAGGGTACTTGCTCTATCCCTTGGATATCCGTGCATGCAGGTGGAAACAATATCATCTGATGAAGTCTTACCCATAATGAGAATTTCTCCATTCTTTCCATATTGGTTTGGTTCCGTTTGAGCACTCCTAGCATGCATTTTGTCGAGTCTTTTCATTCTTGTATGGCTTCTTTCCATCACTTGAATGGGATCCAGTCTTACCTAGTCCCCGACAGTCTGTCCCTCGCCGAATCTACTGCTATGCCGATTTTGGCTACGTAAATTTACCCAGGTCACGACACCTCATCAAATGATTTTCCTAAGCTGACCATACTTGATGACTTGTTGTGGGATAGGCCCCTTAGGATGACCTTAGGGAACCTTTGGGGTGCCCACCACATGTAAAACCACCTCCCAAAAACTCCATGGCATCGCTTGCTGCATGCGCCAAGGAGTAGGGGAGCAACAGAGTCCATGAAAATGTTTGGATGGGGTCATCAAAGAAATGAATTTTTCTAGTCTTTCTGTTGCACACTCGTCAAGCCTAGCCTCAGCCGATTTTGTGCAGATTGACCGCAGCTCCTTCTCCCTCCAAGGGTTGTTACTCACAGTGTTCTCCGGTCTTTCTTCCTCTCGGGATATTACAGTGACAGTTGCTCACGGCCATGCCTTGGATGACGGCTTGTACACAACCAGAGAGAGAGAGAGAGAGAGAGAGAGAGAGAGAGAGAGAGAGAGAGAGAGAGAGAGAGAGAGAGAGAGAGAGAGAGAGAGAGAGAGGTTCATCGTTCAGTACCCCCCTATATAACGTGCGTTCTAGGGGTATTAAAAAAAACCCCTCTTTTAACATGTTTGAATGAATAAAATGACCCCTTGTTTTAGGATTTTTTTCCCAAAATTGAATGTAAAAACCCCTTATTTTAATGTATCTCTGTTAAATTGCCTAAAATTTTTTCATTTCTAAACCCCTCCTTTTGAACTCACGTTGGTATAATTGAAGATGGATGGCCTATGGAAGTGCAAGAAGTCCATGCAAGACAGTTTGCAGGCAAATGACAGGGACATTGAGCGAGTGTTTGATGCAGCCAGGTGATAGGTACACAGGGATGGAGCACTCTCTAGTCAAAACGGCAAGTGTTTCTTGCTATCACAGGTGACATAGTCAAATGGTCATATCACAAGGTTGGGAGCGGGACAAGGGGTGCTAGATAGAGGTGCTATGAAGTTTGTGATATGGGATTCTGGGTGGGATGCCTGCACGACACTCAACTGCTAGTATGTGTATGCAAGATGTCGCAATTAACAGGTCAAGCGATGATTTTTGGTCTCTAATGGTCGAGATGTTTACAGCTACATGAATTATGGTTTACGTTTATTCTATGACTCTGTTATTGGACTTGTCGCTCGGGGATTTTTTGGAGGTTCACTTCAAATTAAAGCTTGAATGTGGTTCTATCGCGATTTCATCGGGTTCGAGGAGGCCAATGTTTGGTGCGGCCTCCATTACTGGTAAATATCAAGGCACTCGGGATCAGATTCTTGAAGGGTCAATTGTGCCTACATACGGTCGTGAAGGTGCTGGCTCGAGAGCATTGGCTTCAAGCCATGGTAAACTATAGGGTGTCGACAGCGGATCACGTCTGGTGGGAACGTCGGGTAGATTGTAAGTTAATAAAAAAATTAAACTTCTAAAATATGCCATGCTAAAAACGAGCTGCAGTTGGCGAGGAGGTGGCGCTACTTTTGGGAGGCCTGGCATGAGAGAGCAGGGTGCCAACTGGAGGGGAAAGGAACACCACCTGTCTGGTTGCATGGCAGTGCAAATTGGGAAGGTGAAGAGGTAGGCCAAGAGGGAGCCACGGGCTGGAGGATGCGGACTCCATAGCGCGGGGAGCATAAGTACTGCAGAGGAGAGAAGTGGCGCCATTTGGGATGCCGAGAAAATAAGAAGCTGAGAGCAGTGCTAAGGGCCGACAACCTTCTGGAAGGAAAAGCAACCAGGTGAGCCGAAGGAGGAGCCGAGCAGGAGGAGGGTGACCCAGTGCTGGAGGGGATCCTCCATGTCAAGTAGAAGCCGGCAAGGGGGCTGCTCAAGAGTGCAGACAGGTGGTGGGATTGTGGACGTCACAGAGGAGCGCCAAAGGGTGGCCAGTAGGAGTTTCATGAGGGGTTGCCACCACCGGGGTGATGAGGTGCAGTAGACGGGTTGAGGGAAAGCCGGGTGTGCCAGCTAAGGTAGGCGAGAGGAAACGGGTTGCAGGGGAGCAGCACCATCAAAGGGGAAGGCCAAGCTAGGTAGGCTTTATAGGAGATAGAGAACAGATACAAGGAGGGGCCGTCAGTGGTGCAGGGGTCGCATGAGGGTGGCCAAAAAACGGGGGCGAGCATCCTAGGAGGCAACCAGCACCATAGAGAAGGGCCGCTGGAGAGTTGAAGGGGATCAAGGCTTGCAAAAGGAGAGAGCCTCCAAGGGGTTGCAAGGGTGACCCCTCAAGGGCTTGGAGAGCTCATAAACGGCGCTTCAGGAGGCAAGAAGAAAGGCTGCCAACAGAGAGAGTGCAGTCAGATGAGTTGAGCAGGCCGAGAGAGGAGTTCAAGAGCTTCGAGGAAGATATTGGCCTAGATGATGATGAGCGCGGCTGCTAAAGAGGCTGAGGACCTTGAAAGGGTGCCAATTAATTAGATCTGCATGTTGTTGAAGCCCATGAGCAGTTAGAGGGCATTTATGGGGAGTGCAAGGAAGGGGCAGCCAAGCCTCGAGCCAAGAAAGAAGGGATGATGCCACTTACAAAGGGTGCAGGGATAGAAGAAGAAAGAGGAGATGCCGGGTTTTTTTCACATGGATTAATGAAGCAAGGCGAAGTGTAAAGGCTTCGAGGAATATTTGTTATTGCTGATGGAAAGGGGGAAATGGGAACAAACCCAACACACAAGTAAGCTTGCCTCTCTATAGCCCAGGGATTAACTCGCACCCCTAACCACACAAAATCACATACACATGCACACTTTCTACCGACCTTCACAATACAGACCGCCTTCAAGCAATCACAGCTACACACACTCGCCCATGAACAACTGGGCACCTAACTGTATGACAGCACACTGTCACCCTTGATTTCCTCTTCTCACCCACAATCAATGGGAGGCTACACAAGCCTTGACCACACACAGAATAGCTCACTCAATCACTCTCTCCTTCCCTCTTTGCGCGCGCGCGCACACGCACGCACACACACACACACACACACACACACACACACACACACACACACACACACACACACACACACACACACACACACACACACACACACACACACCCGGAGCCAACGCTACCACGGGCCAGATTCAGAAGACGAGATAGACGAGAATATTGGTGGCAAATCTAACACAAAAAAAACTGGGTACAATGATGGCACTAATAACAAATATGCCTCAAAACCTTTACACTTCGCCTTGCTTCATTAATCCATGCGGAAAAAATACGGCAACTCCTCTTTCTTCTTCTATCCCTGCACCCTTTGTAAGTGGCATCATTCCTTCTTTCTTGGCTCGACGCTTGGCTGCCCCTTCCTTGCACTCCCCATAAATGCCCTCCAACTGCTCATGGGCTTCAACAACGTGCAAGTCTAATTAATTGGCACCCTTTCAATCTCCTCAGCCTCTTTAGCAGCCGTCCTCATTAGCATGTAGGCCAATAGCTTCCTCAAAGCTCTAGAACTCCCTTGTCGGCCTGCTCAACTCATCCGATTGCGCTCTCTCTGTTGGTGGCCTTCCTTCTTGCCTCATGTAGCCCCGCTTTTCAGCTCTCCAAGCCCTTGAGGGGTCACCCTTGCAACCCCTTGGAGGCTCTCTCCTTTTGCAAGCCTCGATCCCCTTCAACTCTCCAGCGGCCCTTCTCTATGGTGCTGGTTGCCTCCTAGGCTGCTCGCCCCCGTTTTTTGGCCACCCTCATGCGACCCCTGCACCATTGATGGCCCCTCCTTGTATCTGTTCTCTATCTCCTATAGAGCCTACCAATCTTGGCCTTCCCCTTTGATGGTGCTACTCCCCTGCAACCCGTTTCCTCTCGCCTACCTTAGCTGGCACACCCGGCTTTCCCTCAACCCGTCTACTGCACCTCATCACCCTGGTGGTGGCAACCCCTCATGAAACTCCTACTGGCCACCCTTTGGCGCTCCTCTGTGACGTCCACAAGCCCACCACCTGTCTGCACTCTTGAGCAGCCCCCATGCCGGCTTCTACTTGACATGGCGGATCCCCTGCAGCACTGGGTCACCCTCCTCCTGCTCGGCTCCTCCTTCGACTCACCTGTTTGCTTCTCCTTCCAGAAGGTTGTCGGCCCTTAGCACTGCTCTCAGCTTCTTATTTTCTCGGCATCCCAAATGGCCCCACCTCTCTCCCCTGCAGTACTTATACTCCCCGTGCTATGGAGTCCGCATCCTCCAGCCCATGTCTCCCTCTTGGCCTACCTCTTCACCTTCCCAATTTGCACTGCCATGCAACCAGACAGGTGGTGTTCCTTTCCCCTCCAGTTGGCACCCTGCTCTCTCATGCCGGGCCTCCCAAAAGTAGCGCCACCTCCTCGCCAACTGCAGCTCGTTTTTAGCATGGCATATTTTAGAAGTTTAATTTTTTTATTAACTTACAATCTACCCGACGTTCCCACCGGACGTGATCCGCTGTCGACACCCTATAGTTTACCATGGCTTGAAGCCGATGCTCTCGAACCAACACCTTCACGACCGTATGTAGGCACAATTGACCCTTCAAGAATCTGATCCCGGGTGCCTTGATATTTCCCAATAATGGAGGCCGGACCAAACATTGGCCGCCTCGAACCCGATGAAATCGCGATAGATGACCACATTCAAGCTTTAATTTGAAGTGAACCTCCAAAAAATCCCCGAGCGACAAGCCCAATAACAGAGTCATAGAATAAACGGAAACCATAATTCATGTAGCTGTAAACATCTCGAGCATTAGAGACCAAAAATCATCGCTTGACCTGTTAATTGCCACATCTGGCATACACATACTAGCAGTAGAGTGTCGTTCAGGCATCCCGCCCAAAATCCCATATCACAAACTTCATAGCACCTCTATCCAGCACCCCTTGTCCCGCTCCCAACCTTGTGATATCACCATTTGACTCTGTCACCTGTGATAGCAAGAAACACTTGCCATTTCGACTAGAGAGTGCTCCATCTCTATGTACCTGTCACCTGGCTGCATCAAACACTCGTTCAATGTCCCTCTCATTTGCCTACAAACTGTCTTGCTTGGGCTTCTTGCACTTCCATAGGCCGACCATCTTCAATTGTACCAACGTTATACACTAACATGATTACATACTGCACCTCCCAAGAGAGAGAGAGAGAGAGAGAGAGAGAGAGAGAGAGAGAGAGAGAGAGAGAGAGAGAGAGAGAGAGAGAGAGAGAGAGAGAGTAGGAAACCCCCATGTAAAAAAACATGCAAGGCGTTTTCCCCCTCCACCATATCTCTCGTTCCCTCAGCTTTGTTTACAGCTCTAATATCAATATAAGACCTAGGAGAATGAGATGTCGGATCCACCACCCTACCTCCCTATATATAGGTCGTCTCCTAGCCCTAGCCGTAGTTCGAATCCCCAATCCACACTGGTCTAGTCCGACCCCTTGGCTCAAGTCCCTGAACCCCTAGGTCGAGCCTTGCTGCTTAGGATCCTTGTCTTGACATGGAGAGTGTAATATTTTGAGTTATATACATAATTTTTGATGTCTTAATCATCTATGTCTCCTTGCATATCTGCTATGCAAATTCGAGGCATTGTCTTCTTCTTTTTCTTCTCATTTGTGGTAGTATTGGTGCTATTTGGCATGCCTTTGAAGAGGCATCTTACTAGAGGATGTTAAAGGTGAGAATCCAGATAGGATAACAAACAGCCGTGGGTAATCAGAACCAAGAAGCAAGATTCAAGATCACAATGGGTATTGAGGGTAAGGATAAAAGAAAGCATATACCTAAACACTGGTGTGGGTTCCTTGGGGGTGTGGTGTGAGTGAGTGAGTGGTGGCCTTCAGCACCATTGTAATGTGTAATTGAGTGCTTCATCGTGGTATGGCTAAGTCTACACCTTGTACATAGTTATTTCTAATAGTTATGAATGAAAAAACAATGTGTTAGTCTCTAGTTGTGCATCTCAAGGAATGTTCTTGGGTGTGTGCATAGTCATGAGCTATAGCTAGAGTGGGCTAGTGTTATTTAGTAGTAAATAAGGGTGTTGTACACCTTCAAAATAACATTGGCAATCATGCTGGGGAAATTTTGAGAAAGGAGTTTCAACTATGGAGGACAACACATGTGAGAGGGTAGGCCAAGTAATGTACAATTGAACAAGAAAATGGGTAGACCCATGAATAAAGAAAAAATTGGGTAATCGGATGGGGTGATGTTTGATCAAGAAGATCACTTTGAACATGAGGCAGTGGAGGAAAACAATGGACCACAACCAGAGAGGCAATTCGATGAAAAAAAACTAGAGAGGCAACAAGACGGGGGCACAAGGAAACCAGAGGCTCTTGCAAGAAACATGGCTGGATAGGTGACCAAAGACCTCAAACAAAAAATGCCTAAATTCAAGGGGAAGAAAGGAAGATATCCATATAGAACATCCAAGATTTTGAAAGCTAGGAAAGCAATTTCCAACATACAAGTCCATGTCCAACTCCTTTGTTTAGTCTTTCAAAGATGAAAGATTTAACAAAGAGTTGCTCAGCTCTAGTAGGAAAGATCAAGAAAAATAAGACAAATGTCACACAATTCATGGAAGAAATCACGGGCTTAGCTAGAAAGGCTTGCTTCCTCAATGGAACCTCCTTAATGTTACCATGTACATGTGGTAGTGATGTGTGTGAACACTACTAGGACCAGTGCATTATATATACGCCCATCACCCTAGGTCTAACTTAATTCCAACCCTAATTCCAACAATTGGTTTTAGAGTAGGTTCCATCCTCACGGGCTTAGTCGCCAGCAACTCCAACACACACTTGCTCACTTTCTCACACAATTCATGGAAGAAATCACGGACCTAGCTAGAAAGTCTTGCTTCCTCAATGGAACCTCCTTAATGTTACCATGTACATGTGGTAGTGATGTGTGTGAACACTAGTAGGACCAGTGCATTATATATACCTAACTTAATTCCAACCCTAATTCCAACAATTGGTATTAGAGTAGGTTCCATCCTCACGGGCTTAGTCGCTAGCGACTCCAACACACACTTGCTCACTTTCTCCAATTTTAGTGAGCTTTGGCGAGCGTTCTTAGGTTGTCAAATATTTTGGGATAGCTTGAAGAGCTACATCTGCTCAGATTTTTTATTCGAGCACATTTCGGCCTCCGTTTCCACTACATGTAGTATTGCGCATGCTATTTCGAATTTTGCACAAATTTTTTGTCAATGTTGTTTTCTACATAACAGGTCCCTTATAGTATTTTACGGTTTGTGCTATATAGCACGTGTTGTTCCCGCTTTCCTTCTCCTCTTTTTGGGCAATTTTTACATTAGGTGCAACATTCCACATGACTGACAACAAGATGTGTTCAAGACGTTTGCTGTTGAGGACAAATTGGATGGGGATAATTACCCTATGTGGGCTTATATGATGCAACATGTTCTTGTGTTGCAAGGCATTTGGAACATTGTGAAGGGCATTGATGTACGTCTTGGTTCTAAGGATACATGCGATGTTGAGGATGTTGTAGGTCTTGTTGCAAGAATTGCTGTTGTTAGAGTTGTTTTGCCGATGGCAAAACAAGTTCGTTGGGATGTAAAAGATGCACATGCTCATGCATTGATTGTGTTTTCTATGAAGCGTACTATTACTCCTCACATTAGTTCAGATAAATCTACAAAACAAGCGTTCTGGCTGGTCTTTATGCAAGTCGCAATGAGGCAAAAATTGCATTGCTACATAAAGACCTGGAATCAAAGATTATGCATGAGGAAGATGACATGGACACTTTCCTTGCTAGTGTCAAGGATATCAATGAGCAACTTATTTTTGCAAGAAAATTCATTTCAAATAGTTCCCTTGTGCAGACTATTCTTGATGCCTTGCTAGATTTTTACCAAACTTTTGCTAGTACTTGGAGAACTATGACCCAAGGAAATCTTGAAATTGTCAAATTTGATTCCTTATGCACTTTTCTATTGCAAGAGTTGATTTCCAAAAAAAAAAAGGACTAGACAGCGTGCAGTTGAACATGCCTTTATTGCTACTCAAAGAAAAGGTGGTAACAATAATGGAGCCACCTCTTATGGTTCTTCTACAAGTTGAAAATCACTCGTTCCTAATGCTTTTGCGTGTAGCAATTCTTCTGAAAATTTTGATGATAAGGGAAAAAGCAAGATGTGTTTCCATTATTTTAAAGCTAATGATCACTTGATCAAGAAATGTCCTAAGTTGAAGGCCAAAGAGGCTAAGAAGAAAGAGGTTGGTTCCACTACAAAAATTGGTTCCACTACAAATGCATCTATTGTTGAGTCTTCTATGAAAGGAGACTGTGATGCTGATGTTGATTTAGAATGAGCTTTTAGTGTAGAGTGTACCTATATTCCTGATTTCCACCACGATGCATGCATGTCAGTTGCTACAAATTCACATGTGTGGTATTTTGATAGTGGTGCTACAAAGCACATTACCTCAGATCATGATTTGTTCACCTCTCTTGAGTCTATCCCTCATGGGAATTCGGTTACTTCTGCCAACAATGCCTCCTATGCAGCTCAAGAGTTGTAAAGATTGTGATTACTGCTGCAAATGGTAGTTCTTTCACACTTGTTGATGCACTTTATGTACCTGGGATCAAGAAGAATCTTTTGTCTGTATCTGCACTTGCTAGACTTAGTCTCGTAGTCAGATTTGTGGATGACAAATGTACAATAAATGATCTCAGTTTCGGTGATGAAATTGTTGCATCTGGCACTTATGCCGTGGGCTGTATAAGCTCACTTTGTATGACAAGTGTAAGCAGAATTTTGCAAATGTAGTTGTGGATTCTAAGGCTATTTCAGATGCAAAACTATGGCATGCACGTTTTGGACATCTGAATTTTGCCAATTTGTTAAGTTTGTAGAAATTTGATATGGTTGCTTCTTTGCTGCCTCTTGAAGCACCTGTCAAACATGTTTGTAAAGGCTATATTTTGGGTAAGATGCATCATTTTGAAGTTTCCAAAGGATGGTTCAATTAGGGCCACTTTGCAGGTGCAGCTTGTGCATAGTGGGCCCATGCAAACTCAATCCTTGGGAAATTACCTTTACTTTGTGACTTTCATCGATAACTACTCCCCAGGCATGCATGCGTATTTCCTCTTAAAGTGAAGTCCGAAGTATTTATGTGCTTCAAACAATTTTTGGCTATGGCTGAAAATGTCTCAAAATGTACTATGGGCACCCTCCGTTCTGATCAAGGGGGGGAGTATATGTCTCATGAATTTAATACATTTTTGGCTAGTCGTGGGATAAAACACCAATGTATAGTGCCTTATATGCCGCAACAAAATGGTGTTGATGAGAGGAAAAACAGGTCACTTACAGAAATGGCATGATGTATGGTCAAAAGTCAAGCTTTGCCACATTCATTTTGGCTTGAGGCCATAATGTGTGTCACTTATGTACTTAACAGGTATCCTACTAAAGCTTGCAGCCTATTACTCCATATGAAGTGTTTTTGGTTGTTTGGCATATGCTTTGGTGCTACAAACATAGCGTAAAAAATTGGATGATAAGGCTGTCAAATGTATTTTTGTTGGTTATAGTGCTAAAAGAAAAGGTTACAGGTTGTATCATTCGTAAACAAAGCATATAAGCGTATCTTGGTCTCACGGGATGTTGTATTTGTGGAATATTATGCTCAAACTTTGTTGTCATGTACTAGAGACAATAATGTAGGCTCACATGACATTTATGACACTTTGTTGCCTCTTTTCAATGGTAGAAGTTTGAATGTAGATTCCAATGAGGCAAATGTACAACATATGGGGGTTTCTGAAAATGTTACAGATCAGCCTATTACTGATGCAGATGTACATGATATACTTGATGAGGAAAGGTTGAGAATGAGCAGGCTAGAGGTATGCCTAAATGGTTGGTGCATACTTTGCGTGATAGTAAATTGGATGCACCTTTGTCTAGTTGTACTCGTTCAGGTTCTCGCCATGCATCTTATGCATCACATTGCTATGCTTTGGTTGTGTCTAACCTACATGATGTTGAGGAACCTCTATCTTTTAATGAAGCAAATAATTTAGAAAACTGGATGGTTGCCATGCAATTAGAATACGATGAACTTATAGAAAATGACACATGAGATTTATGTGATTTGCCTCCTGGAAAAAAGGACATTGGTACAATTTACAAGTTGAAACGCAAGCCGAATGGTGAGATTGATTACCATAAGGCTTGACTTGTTGAAAATGGTTATGCACAATAAAAAGGAATAGATTATGTAGAGACTTTTTCTCCCACTTTTTGTATGACTATTGTGCATTTTCTATGTGCATTGGATGCTCATTTTGGTTGGGATGTACATCAATTAGACATTGTTACTTCTTTCTTGAATGGTGATATATTTGAGGAAGTTTATGTAATGCAACCTCGCAACTTTTTCAAGGAGAGACAAGAGGACAAAGTGTGAAAATGTAAGAAAGCTTGCGTTGAAGCAATCTCCTCGTGCTTGGTATGAGAAGGTTGGCACTCATTTGGTCAAGCAAGGATTTCCTAACAGTCAAATAGAAAGCACATTGTACATAAAGAGTGAGGATGATGTACTTCTCATTGTGGTTCTCTATGTAGATGATTTGATGATCACTGGACCAAATGAGAGACATATTGCTGAATTTAAGGCTGATTTGAATGCTACTTTCAAGATGAAATATTTGGGGCTGTTGCATCATTACTTGGATATTCAGTTTAAGCAGTGTGATGGCCATATTGCCTTCTGTCAAAAAAGTTACATAGATACATTGCTATGTAAGTTTGGACTTGAGGATTGCAAACCTATTGCCATTCCCATGGAAAAAGATTTGAAGATGAGTCTTCATGATGCTAATGATCTTGCCGATGTCACTCTTTACAAAACTATTGTTGGCTGCCTCATTTATGTATGCAATAGGAGGGTGGATATTTAGTTCGCAATCTCATAGGTCAACAAATTTATGCATAGACCAGGGTCTAAGCATTGGCAAGCTCTCAAGAGGATTTTTTGTTACTTGAGTGGCACTTTACATTTTGGCTTGTTTTATCCCAAGGGGGGGATCATTATTGCCAGATTTAATTTCTTTTTCGGACTCAAATTGGGCTGGTTGTTTTGACACGCGAATGTCCACAAGTGGTTTTTGTTTCATGCTTGGCAGTTCATGTATATCTTGGTTGAGAAACAAGAAACCTATTGTGGTCACTTCTAGCTATGAGGCTGAGTACAAGGGATTCTTCACAGTAGCTACGGTTGAGTAGTTAAGGCATTCTTCACAGTAGCTACAATTGAGTGAATGGCTCAGAGGCCTTATGGTTGATTTGGGTGTTGGACAGGACACTGCCAATACTATCTACACTGACAATCGGAGTTCATTGGCAGTTGCAAGGAACCTAATTTTTCATGCTCGCACCGAGCACATTGAGGTGCATGACCACTATTTTAGGGAGAGGCTCTTAGCAGGAGAGACTAGCTTGGCTTATGTGCCAACGCAGGACAACCTTGCAGATCTTTTCACAAATAGCTAGCATATTATTTTAAAGGAACACTTTCAACACTATTCTTGGAGTTTAAGAATGTGTTTTCATGGGATCACAGTGAACTAAAGGGAATTGATCCAAGGGTTTGCCAACACAAGATTTCACTCCTTGAATGGATGCCATACTAGTTAAGATGCAAAGGTATAGAGTGAACCCTACCTATGCAACAAAGTGACAAGAAGAGATAAATGCATTTCTAGAGGTTGGATTCATCACCAAGGAAGAAATTAATGATTGGTTGTTTCCCATTGTGGTGGTCCCAAAGAAGAACACAAAGTTGAGGATTTGTGTGGATTTTCAAAAACCAAATGAGCAAACCATAAAGGATCCATTCCCTCTATCGTTTACAGACACTATGTTAGATCAAGTAGTGGGATATGTGTTAGAAGCTGGACACACCCCACGGAATCTAACTACTTGGAAGATTATTCTTTTCGTAATTATTCATTCATTGAGGAAAACCTGATTTTTCACCTTGTAATTATTGGGACTTACAAAAGTTTCCAGATTGTATCCCAGTTTTGATAGTTAGATTGAGTAGATGGATGATTTTGGAACTTTAGGGTTTGAGAAATTGTAAGGTATATATACCACTTTTTGACCTTAATGAAAAACCTTTTGTCATTTTAAAACAAGTTTTGAAGTCTGTGAGTGAGCATACTGTGTACAAGAGAGAGAGTGTGAGCTTCATCTTGACGCTATGTGTGCTCCAGTGGTCGGAACCGAGTGCGGAGAAGTGCAGTGTGTCGCCCCCGATGAGAGCTATGCGCCGATACCTACATTGCGCGCGTACGGTCCGGTTTTGTGAGCTCCTTCTACGAGCTTCATCGGGTGTTTGGGTGAGTATACGTTGTCCGATTTTGCATTACAGCATATCCACGCGTTCACATCGAGTAGAACTACACATTAAGAAATTTAGATTTTGAAAAAGAAGACCTGCAGATTTCGGCCAGACATCCTACGTGTTTCTGCACCAGTTGTTTTGGTTCGGGATTTGGGTTCATAAACCTTAGGGAGAGAGACCTATTGGTATTAGTAGGGTCTCCTTCAAGTTCTATGGTGTTTCGAGATTGTTTGATGGGTGTTCGGCTCTAGAAAGTGTTGTAGGAAGTTTCCTCTTATACACTCTTGAAGGCTGTGACTTAGACAATTGGTAGAGACCTCTGTAGGAATTAGTTAGGAGTCGGTCGAGCGTACGTTGACACCTTATGCTTGCTTCCACGCGCCTACGGGTCGAGCTTCGTCCTTGGCTGACATTACATGTTAGGTGAGTTCTCGCTGTGCTAATGTCCGTCGCGGCGTATCCGTCCAACATTGGCACCGCTGCCGGGGACGAAAACCTTAGGTAGGTGACCGATACTAATCCTTGAGGATTGGGATTTTTGGCTTGCCAAGAGTCTCGCTTTACATTTAGATAGGATCGGAGGGTGGAGGACTCTCTAGGTCTTAGAGGGAGTCTAGGAAGCGTGTGTCTAGCTTAGATCCTTTGACTTAGGTAGATGAGGTAGACTTAGGTAGTTTTAGGTAGTAGTCGAGTTCTAGAGTAGGAGTTGGAGTGGTAGAAGCGGTGAGAGGAGAGCTTGAGAGTCCGGAGAGGCCAAAAAGCAACCAAAAACACCATTAACATCATTTCACATGATAAGTAGGAGTAGAGTAAGTAGGACATCATGATTCAGGATCTAGAGCATTTCATGCATGTACACTTGCTTGGTAAAGTCATCACAAGTTTGTAAAAGACGCAAAAGTGTGTTTCAAAGCCTAATTGAAGTTCAAAAGTTACTGTGATTGTTTCTGATAGATCTACAGAGCATCAAAAGCATTTCTGTCAGAAAAAAAATTAATTTCAAGCCAGGAGACATCCTACGCGTAGGATGTCTACAGGCTAATCTGGGAGGAATTTTGGGATTTTGAGTTGACCAGTGTGTTCAGAAGGTAGGGTTTACCCTAATTTCATTTGGAAAGTGGAAATTTGGCCATATCTTGACAGGATAAGGCCAGATAGACTGAAATTGCCACACATCCTACCCAAATAGTGCCAAAACATTATTTTGAGACCAAAACCATAAGATGGCTGCATGAGCATGTCTTGCAAGATATATTGAGTGACTGAAAGGGGTTTCATCTCATTTGGGTGAGAAAATTGGGTTCAAAGCGGACTTTAGCACTTTTGACTGAAAAAGGCAAGAACAGCTAAAATTTGGGACTTTTGACATCCAAACCAAAATCTAAGCATACCACTAGGTTACTGACATCAAGGGGAAGCTGTGGGACAAGTGTGGGGTCAAACAGGCCAAAAAGACATCCTACGTGTAGGATGTCTTTTGAGTGATTTTGGACTCCAAACTAAATTTTGAGTATACCAAAGTGATCAGCAACTCAAGGGGAGCCTGGGCTTTGAGTTTGAAGCCATTTTGATGAAAAAGACATCCTACGCGTAGGATGTCTAAAGCAAGAAGTTGAAGCCAGACTTTGACAGTGAGAATAGCCAGGTGTTGTATAGCCTAAGGTAAGCCTCCTAATCAATTTTGGTCCAATTTGGAGTTGATTTGACTGATCAATATCAGCAACAGGTTGTTGGAACAGATTTCTCACTCATTGACCAGCTAATAGGTGTCCAAACCAAAAAGTAAAAGCAGTTGTAAGCTCAGCACAACAAGGGAAAACTACAGTGCAAAAATCCAGGCAAAACATAGCAGGAGACATCCTACGCGTAGGATGTCTATTGAGGCATACTGCAAAGAAAATTTGACCTGGCATAGACAGTGAGATTCTATTTGGCTTAGGGGTTCTAGAACTTCTTTCAGAAGTGAATTTGGACCTTGTTTGCTCATTTGACGAAGCAAAGACTGAATTCAGACTTTTTTGCGTAAATTGACCAACATCTGAGGGTAGTACTGTTTCAGATTAGCAAACCTAATCCAGAACATCAGCAGTGTATAAAATACAGTAGTGGTTCGGATTAACTCTCCAGTTATGCCAATCATTACTAAGATAACCTCTAGCAGATAAATGATTTGATTCAATTGCCGAAATTAAAACGCTTGTGTACAGGTATATTCAGCAACAAAGCAAGAAGCTGTGCAGAAACTGACCCTTGGACAGGTGAGTGGTTGGATTTGTGATAAATTCCATTCATAAGTTTGATGAATTTAAGATCAGGAAGATACATTGTTAGAGACTAGAAGGTGGCAGGTGACCAAAGTAGCTTAGTGTCCACCAAAGAGAGTGTAACTCAGGCAAGGCTAGATCCGCTAGCACCGATTATTGAGGAAGGTAGTGATACTGACACTTCGTCAGACAAATCTTTCTTCATGATGGGTAGTCAACAGCCAGGAGGTTTCACCTATGAGGGACCTATGCGAGGAGGAAGCACCTCCCAAAATCCATTGAATGATTCCAAGCTCACGGTGATCTTCTTAGAGGGAACAAATTCGAGAGGAGCCCTAGTCTATTCTGACTATCGAGGCCGCAAGTACATTTGTATCGAAGAGAGGCCAACTCAAAGATTGGAGATAATCCGAGTGTATGATGATGGAGATAGATTCCGAGACGAAAAGAGAACCACTATTTAATAGTTAGTAACCCTGAAGATTACAACAGATATGGAGATAATGTGGCGAAAGGGAAAATGGTTTCAGAAACTCAAGAACCGCCACCAAACATTGATCGGCCCGGAGCTATTTTTATGTATGATAAGAAAACAATCAAGGTTCCAACTTATAACGAGAACATGGGAATCTACAAACATGAGAGTGAGGGTATAGTCTCTTACTTTCGCAGCAAAGAACCATACGTAAATGAATTAAGCAAAGACAAGGTTCTTTACTTATTCTCTTATGAAACTGCTACGGGGAAGGGTATAGTTTTTGTTGATAGATATGGGCAAGAACACCAACGTATTCTCCAAGAGGAGGTAGAGAGGGCAGCAGGTCCAGGAGCATCAGCATATGCCCCTGAGGAAGTGCCAAGAGCCACCTACACCCCAAAAAATTCAACGAATCCTTTTTCCGATGAGTATGACGCAACCTCACATTCCACCCGACCACAAGCATTCAACAGCCAAAACCAACCGGCAAACCAGCCATCATTGCAGGCATGGCTTCAACAGAGTGCAGCAGTGGAACTAGACCGAAACCAAGATGGTTATCAAGCCGCACGAGGGCTCACGGATTTGCAAGAACCACCACCCTATTCAAGGTATCAGGCAGAGAGTAAGCTAAAGACTCAAGGGTCGACAGAGACTGGAGGACCACCCATAGAACGAGTTTGAAGGGAAGAACCACCTCCAGTGAGAACCGTTAGAAATTATGGCTTAGGAGCACCATTGGGAGAGGAACTAGCCTATTACAGAAGGCCTGAGGAGGTTTATCTATTAGGACGAGGAGATCCAATGATGAGGTTTGTAGACCATCGAAGAACTAGACCTTCTCAAGTGCAAAAATGGGTAAACAAGAAATACACAGAAAGTAGAGACCCAAGAGATCATGTAGCAGCCTTTGTGCGTGTAATTAGAGCTGAAGAGGTGTTAGATTTTCCTACCCAATTTGCAGGGTTTGGACTAACCCTAGAGGATGATGCTGCCACTTGGTTTGACTCTGTGGAGCGTAGAGACTTTGAGTTGATGGAGGAAGCGTTTGACGAGTTTATCGAGGAATTATCTCAAAGGGGAATAGCTCATAATACCGTCTCACAGATCCATAAATTCAAACAGAAAGATGGAGAATCTGTACGAAAGGCAGCCCTAAGACTAAAAAGATATGTTAAGTTATGTCCTGTTGAAGAACTGCCAACTTAGTCCAGACTTATGCAGATATTCAAGGAATGCAGATCTCCAGAAAGACTTACATATGAAGAGGAGCACGACGTTGAATGAGTTGACCAAGGAGGCTCTGTACCTTGTGGACAATTGTGCGGTCTACAAAGAAGGGGAGTTCAAGGACCTTGATGACGATTCATCTTCACAACAAAGTGGAAGCAAGTCTTCTAAGACAGCACCGAAAGGAGAAGTAGCGGTAAACCAGGAGAAGCTTGTAGATGAAGTGCTAAAAAAGATCAACTTGTATGCCAAACCCCAGACTAAACATCCCAAGTGGTGTGCTATTGAACAAAAATGGACAAACCATGGGACCGAGGAATGTTATTATAACAAGGGATATGTGAGAGAGAGACCTTACGCTCCCCATACTCCGGTAGCTTCCCCTCAAGTTCCACCAATGCCTAGATATCAAGCAGACAACCTACCAGGACCTGTAGGTGTAGAAAGACCACAACCAGTGTTGGGGTAACAACTACCCCTACCAGGATTACGACCAATTGGTATAAGATACACACCAACAATAACTGAATCAGAGGATAAGACTTTGGTGCCTATGCATGCATATTATGAAGATCCCAATGGATATGCGGAAAACCCTGTCTATTATCCACCGAAAGAACCCTCGACACCTGAACCATGGAGCATGATAGGAAACACAGGACCACCAACTTCTGCACTAGCAGCAGGAGAAGGAAGATATAGCTTAGATGAACGAACACTGATGCTCATAGCCAATGGAGGCATGAGCGGACATAGACATGCTTACCAACAAAGAGAAGCTCAAGGAGCACCTCAACAACCCAAGCGACCCTGCTACAAGTGTGGTGGAGACCATTGGCTGAGAGGCTGTCCTCATGATGAAATCATTAGCGTCAATGCGTATTGCCCAGAATGTGGAATTACTCATTTGATTCCCGATTGCCCCAAAAACCCGATCAAAGGAGCAAAAACCACCTTGAACATGTAAAGAATGAGGATGCAAGAGAGCTACACAAGACAAGCACAAAGCACACAGAGATGGAAAGCTTCTTCTTCTTCTTCACAGAAAAGAGAACACAAAATGACTAAGTGCTAAAGCTGAAAAGTAGCACATATGTACATGCGGTCACTAAGTGTGAACTCGCTAGAAGCGTACTAGGCTGGCACTATAAGTGTAGTCCAGCTGTAGAATCACTGGCAGAGATCCTCCGTGTCGGTCACCTAACGCGCCAGTGAGTAAATGCCGTAAGTGGCCAAGACCCGTAGTGGATGCCAGCTCAAGGTGTAGAGCTTGACATCTCAACACTCCCCCTCGAGCTCTGCATGTCGCAGAGTCCAAGCATAGTCCGGAAACGTCGAAGCTTCTCAGCTCCGAGGGCCTTGGTAAGGATACCCGCTATCTGCTCCTTTGTGCTGACGTAGAACAAGTCGATGTCGCCCGCCAACACTCGCTCTCGAACGTAGTGGTAATGGACCTCTATGTGTTTGGTCCTGGCATGGGACACTGGGTTCCTAGCCAACTGCATGCTGCTGAGGTTGTCACAATGAATGACAATCTGTTGGTCCATCTGCACTCCCAAGTCCTCAAGTAATGTGCGTACCCAAGCTACCTCGCACGCCGCAACTGCTGCACCTCTGTACTCGGCCTGTGTGCTCGATAAAGCAACCGTAGGTTGCTTTTTGCTGCTCCAAGTAAAAGCAACACTCCCAAAAGAGAACATGAAGCCACTCGTAGATCTCCTATCAACAATGCTACCTGCCCAATCTGCATCTGTATACCCATACAATGCTAATGGTGCATCTGCTGCATAGAACAATGCGTAATCACGAGTCCCTTACACATACCTAAGTGTGCGTCGTACTCCATCCAAATGTGGCTTCCTCGGAAGCTGCATGAACTGACTCTCCAAGCCTACTGTGTAGCTCAAGTCTGGCCTCGTGATAGTCAAGTAGATTAGACTACCCACAATCTTCCTGTACATGTTGACATTCTCAACAACATCACCCTTCTCTGCACTCAGCTTTGCATTCACATCCAAGGGAATAGAAATTGGCTTACAATCAGCCATACCATACTTTGACAACATGTCCAAAGCATACTGTCTTTGTGATAGCCATACACCCTTTGGAGTCGTGATCACCTCAATGCCAAGAAAGTAGCGCAAATCGCCTAAATCTTTCATTTCAAACTCCTATTTGAGAAGACCCTTCACATGGTCAATCTCCATAGCATTGTCACCAACAATAATAAGGTCATCTACATATATGGTAATGACCACAATCCCCACATCACTCTCACGTACATAGAGTGAATGATCAGCATGAGATCTCCTAAAACCAATACTGACAAGATACTTGGCAATCCTGTCATACCATGCTCTAGAGCCCTGCTTCAAACCATACAAAGCTTTGAGAAGTCTGCATACATAATCTGGGTAACCTGGATCGACATAACCAGGTGACTGATCCATATACACTTCCTCTTGCAACTCACCATTCAAGAAGGCATTCTTTACATCCATTTGATGCATAATCCATCCTCTAGATGCAGCCACTGCTATGACAACTCTCACAGTCGTCATCTTTGGCACTGGAGCAAAGGTCTCCTCATAGTCTATGCCATACGTCTGTGCATAACCCTTTGCAACCAGCCTTGCCTTGTGACGCTCAATGTTACCATCAGCCTTATGCTTGGTTTTATACACCCATTTACAGCCAATAGCTTTCTTGCAACTTGGCAATGGCACCAACTCCCATGTGTCATTTGCTTCCAATGCAGCCATCTCTTCATTCATTGCATCATCCCAATGCACATTTCCAACTGCATCTTCAAAACATGTGGGCTCCACATCCTGTATCACCTTAGCCATGTAGGCTTGGTGATGCGCTAGATACCCATCATAAGTCAATTTCTGAACTGGATTTCTGACTCTATTAGATCTGAGCAGTCCTGGGTCACTCCTTTTTCCTCTAACATCTTGTTGTACTTTCCTTACACCAGGTGTCCTGACAGCCGGAATTACAAATTCCTCATCAAGACTTTGTTCAGAACCATCTGAATCCATGTCTACATGTGAAAAACCTGATGATGCACCATCCATAAAGGGAGGTTCATCAACCTTTTCCTTTCCTTTTCGTGATACATTCCCTGTACCTGTTGGTGGAGTAACCTGTGTACGTAGTCTACCATTCCATGGTTTCTCAATAGAGCCACGAGAAGAGGACTCTTGTGGTCCACTCAAAACCTGTGACTGTGGCCTCACATTTTGTACAACCACATCATCTTTTACATCAGCCCCAATAGTGCCATGTGCATTACTGTACCAGCTGCTCATCTCATCAAAGACTACATCTCTGCTCACTCGTAATTCTCGTGTAGTAGGATTGTAGCACCTGTACCCCTTTTGTTCAAGGGAATATCCCACAAGAATACATTTTTCTGCTTTAGGATCCAATTTCCTACACAACTCATCTGGTACATGCACGTAAGCTATGCAGCCAAACACTTTCAAGTGTGCCAAATCAGGCTTTGTACCTGTAATTTTTTCCTCAGGTGTTACATCATGCACCGCAGCTGTAGGTGTCCTGTTCATAATGTACATAGCTGTATTTACGGCTTCAGCCCAGAAATGATGAGGCATGTTCTTCTCATTCATCAATGCACGTGCAACCTCTGCAATGTGCCTGTTTTATCTTTCTGCGACCCCATTCTGTTGTGGAGTATATCTGCATGTAAACTGCCTACGTATACCATGCATTCGCGGAAAATCTGAAAAATCATTGGAGAAGTACTCTCCCCCTCCATCTGACCTCAATGTCTTGATTTGCATATCTGTCTCCTTCTCAATCATGACTTTGAATTCTTGAAAGTGACCAAACACTTCACTTTTGTTACGCATGAAGTAGACCCATACTTTCCTTGTATGGTCATCAATGAAAGAGACAAAATACCTGCAACCATGTATACTTGCAGTATCGGTTGGACCCCAAACATTTGCGTGCACCACCTCAAGTGGCTTTTTACATACATTGCGCTCATGTGGAAATGAGCCCTTTGACTGTTTTCCAAACTGGCATGCTGCACACACTTTATGCATACCATCCACCTTGAATTTGGGCAAACCTTTTACAATCTATTTTGATTGCATGATGCGCAATCTCTGCTCATTGACATGGCCAATGCGTTTGTGCCAAATGTCAACATCAGCCACAACACCTGTGCCCTGTGCAAATAATGCAGCTTTTACCTCAGGAATGTCTACATTCAGCGTAAACATTCTGCCCACACATTTTCCCTCTGTGATCAGCTTACAGCCATTCTGGAAATCTTCTACATAACAACCATTTGGATTGAAGCAAACCTGCAAACCCTGCTCAGCCATTTGTCCAACAGAAACAAGATTCTTTCTAATGTTTGGTACATGAAGTACATCTGCTAAATACTTTGATTTCCCACTCTTAGTATTTAGAGGTATGTCCCCTACATGAGCAATGGGGTGAGCTGTGGCATCTCTTGTCTGCACATAGCCTGACACATCTGGTTTGCGCATATCTCTAAACCACTCTCCATGAGACGTCATGTGATTAGAGGCACCTGAATTCACATACCAAACATCATCTTGGGTGGAATTCTCAGCAGTCATTGTATTCATTACATGCTGCATAACAAACATGCGCTCATTTTTGCTGTCATCTCCATCTCTGATAGTAGATGCATAGTTGCCCTGTTCTCTCTTTCCACTTGCTTTTCCCTTTGGACAGTCACGTGACATGTGACCTCTTTCACCGAAAGAACCCTGTCTATTATCCACCGAAAGAACCCTCGACACCTGAACCATGGAGCATGATAGGAAACAGAGGACCACCAACTTCTGCACTAGCAGCAGGAGAAGGAAGATATAGCTTAGATGAACGAACACTGATGCTCATAGCCAATGGAGGCATGAGCGGACATAGACATGCTTACCAACAAAGAGAAGCTCAAGGAGCACCTCAACAACCCAAGCGACCCTGCTACAAGTGTGGTGGAGACCATTGGCTGAGAGGCTGTCCTCATGATGAAATCATTAGCGTCAATGCGTATTGCCCAGAATGTGGAATTACTCATTTGATTCCCGATTGCCCCAAAAACCCGATCAAAGGAGCAAAAACCACCTTGAACATGTAAAGAATGAGGATGCAAGAGAGCTACACAAGACAAACACAAAGCACACAGAGATGGAAAGCTTCTTCTTCTTCTTCACAGAAAAGAGAATACAAAATGACTAAGTGCTAAAGCTGAAAAGTAGCACATATGTACATGCGGTCACTAAGTGTGAACTCTCTAGAAGCGTACTAGGCTGGCACTATAAGTGTAGTCCAGCTGTAGAATCACTGGCAGAGATCCTCCGTGTCGGTCACCTAACGCGCCAGTGCGTAAATGCCGTAAGTGGCCAAGACCCGTAGTGGATGCCAGCTCAAGGTGTAGAGCTTGACATCTCAACACTCCCCCTCGAGCTCTGCATGTCGCAGAGTCCAAGCATATTCCGGAAACGTCGAAGCTTCTCAGCTCCGAGGGCCTTGGTAAGGATATCCGCTATCTGCTCCTTTGTGCTGACGTAGAACAAGTTGATGTCGCCCGCCAACACTCGTTCTCGAACGTAGTGGTAATGGACCTCTATGTGTTTGGTCCTGGCATGGAACACTGGGTTCCTAGCCATCTGCATGCTGCTGAGGTTGTCACAATGAATGACAATCTGCTGGTCCACCTGCACTCCCAAGTCCTCAAGTAATGTGCGTACCCAAGCTACCTCGCACGCCGCAACTGCTGCACCTCTGTACTCGGCCTGTGTGCTCGATAAAGCAACTGTAGGCTGCTTTTTGCTGCTCCAAGTAATAGCAACACTCCCAAAAGAGAACATGAAGCCACTCGTAGATCTCCTATCAACAATGCTACCTGCCCAATCTGCATCTGTATACCCATACAATGCTAATGGTGCATCTGCTGCATAGAACAATGCGTAATCACGAGTCCCTTACACATACCTAAGTGTGCGTCGTACTCCATCCAAATGTGGCTTCCTCGGAAGCTGCATGAACTGACTCTCCAAGCCTACTGTGTAGCTCAAGTCTGGCCTCGTGATAGTCAAGTAGATTAGACTACCCACAATCTTCCTGTACATGTTGACATTCTCAACAACATCACCCTTCTCTGCACTCAGCTTTGCATTCACATCCAAGGGAATAGAAATTGGCTTACAATCAGCCATACCATACTTTGACAACATGTCGAAAGCATATTGTCTCTGTGATAGCCATACACCCTCTAGAGTCGTGATCACCTCAATGCCAAGAAAGTAGCGCAACTCGCCTAAATCTTTCATTTCAAACTCCTATTTGAGAAGACCCTTCACATGGTCAATCTCCATAGCATTGTCACCAACAATAATAAGGTCATCTACATATATGGTAATGACCACAATCCCCACATCACTCTCACGTACATAGAGTGAATGATCAGCATGAGCTCTCCTAAAACCAATACTGACAAGATACTTGGCAATCCTGTCATACCATGCTCTAGAGCCCTGCTTCAAACCATACAAAGCTTTGAGAAGTCTGCATACATAATCTGGGTAACCTGGATCGACATAACCAGGTGACTGATCCATATACACTTCCTCTTGCAACTCACCATTCAAGAAGGCATTCTTTACATCCATTTGATGCATAATCCATCCTCTAGATGCAGCCACTGCTATGACAACTCTCACAGTCGTCATCTTTGGCACTGGAGCAAAGGTCTCCTCATAGTCTATGCCATACGTCTGTGCATAACCCTTTGCAACCAGCCTTGCCTTGTGACGCTCAATGTTACCATCAGCCTTACGCTTGGTTTTATACACCCATTTACAGCCAATAGCTTTCTTGCAACTTGGCAATGGCACCAACTCCCATGTGTCATTTGCTTCCAATGCAGCCATCTCTTCATTCATTGCATCATCCCAATGCACATTTCCAACTGCATCTTCAAAACATGTGGGCTCCACATCCTGTATCACCTTAGCCATGTAGGCTTGGTGATGCGCTAGATACCCATCATAAGTCAATTTCTGAACTGGATTTCTGACTCTATTAGATCTGAGCGGTCCTGGGTCACTCCTTTTCCCTCTAACATCTTGTTGTACTTTCCTTACACCAGGTGTCCTGATAGCCGGAATTACAAATTCCTCATCAAGACTTTGTTCAGAACCATCTGAATCCATGTCTACATGTGAAAAACCTGATGATGCACCATCCATAAAGGGAGGTTCATCAACCTTTTCCTTTCCTTTTCGTGATACATTCCCTGTACCTGTTGGTGGAGTAACCTGTGTACGTAGTCTACCATTCCATGGTTTCTCAATAGAGCCACGAGAAGAGGACTCTTGTGGTCCACTCAAAACCTGTGACTGTGGCCTCACATTTTGTACAACCACATCATCTTTTACATCAGCCCCAATAGTGCCATGTGCATTACTGTACCAGCTGCTCATCTCATCAAAGACTACATCTCTGCTCACTCGTAATTCTCGTGTAGTAGGATTGTAGCACCTGTACCCCTTTTGTTCAAGGGAATATCCCACAAGAATACATTTTTCTGCTTTAGGATCCAATTTCCTACACAACTCATCTGGTACATGCACGTAAGCTATGCAGCCAAACACTTTCAAGTGTGCCAAATCAGGCTTTGTACCTGTAATTTTTTCCTCAGGTGTTACATCATGCACCGCAGCTGTAGGTGTCCTGTTCATAATGTACACAGCTGTATTTATGACTTCAGCCCAGAAATGATGAGGCATGTTCTTCTCATTCATCAATGCACGTGCAACCTCTGCAATGTGCCTGTTTTTTCTTTCTGCGACCCCATTCTGTTGTGGAGTATATCTGCATGTAAACTGCTTGCGTATACCATGCATTCGCAGAAAATCTGAAAAATCATTGGAGAAGTACTCTCCCCCTCCATCTGACCTCAATGTCTTGATTTGCATATCTGTCTCCTTCTCAATCATGACTTTGAATTCTTGAAAGTGACCAAACACTTCACTTTTGTTACGCATGAAGTAGACCCATACTTTCCTTGTATGGTCATCAATGAAAGAGACATAATACCTGCAACCATGTATACTTGCAGTATCGGTTGGACCCCAAACATTTGCGTGCACCACCTCAAGTGGCTTTTTACATACATTGCGCTCATGTGGAAATGAGCCCTTTGACTGTTTTCCAAACTGGCATGCTGCACACACTTTATGCATACCATCCACCTTGAATTTGGGCAAACCTTTTACAATCTGTTTTATTTGCATGATGCGCAATCTTTGCTCATTGACATGGCCAATGCGTTTGTGCCAAATGTCAACATCAGCCACAACACCTGTGCCCTGTGCAAATAATGCAGCTTTTACCTCAGGAATGTGTACATTCAGCGTAAAAATTCTGCCCACACATTTTCCCTCTGTGATCAGCTTACAGCCATTCTGGAAATCTTCTACATAACAGCCATTTGGATTGAAGCGAACCTGCAAACCCTGCTCAGCCATTTGTCCAACAGAAACAAGATTCTTTCTAATGTTTGGTACATGAAGTACATCTGCTAAATACTTTGATTTCCCACTCTTAGTATTTAGAGGTATGTCCCCTACATGAGCAATGGGGTGAGCTGTGGCATCTCCTGTCTGCACATAGCCTGACACATCTGGTTTGCGCATATCTCTAAACCACTCTCCACGAGACGTCATGTGATTAGAGGCACCTGAATTCACATACCAAACATCATCTTGGGTGGAATTCTCAGCAGTCATTGTATTCATTACATGCTGTATAACAAACATGCGCTCATTTTTGCTGTCATCTCCATCTCTGCTAGTAGATGCATAGTTGCCCTGTTCTCTCTTTCCACTTGCTTTTCCCTTTGGACAGTCACGTGACATGTGACCTCTTTCACCACAAGTCCAACATTCTCTGCTATCTGGAGTATGTTGCTGCCTGCTTGATCCTGCACGACGACCTCTTTGACCCCCCCTGCCTTGAGACTGGTTTCCCCTGCCACATGTATTGTTTTGATTTGATTGACCTTCCAGAAATTGGCCCCTGCAACCCCTTGGGCCTCGACCACGACCTCTACCTCTACCTCTGTTGGAGTTAGAATAGAAGGCCTGTTCAGAATTATTTCTGCCATGAGAAGAATATGTGTCAAGGTTCTTCTCCTCAAGAATAAGCATAGAAATCAAATCTTGGAACACGGGGATGTCGTCTCTTGTATTCATGGAAGACCTAAAATGTACATACTCATCTCCTAGACCATCCAAGCATGCACAGACAATGTCATCGTCTTCTACTGAGACTTTAATAGATCCAAGAGCCTCAATGATACTCTTGATCTTCAAGGCATAATCATTGATTGAGAGGTTGTTCCTCTTAACCTGATTTAGCTCCGACTTTAGTTGAAGCTTCCTGGCCTTGGTGTTCACCTCGAACACTCTGCCTAAGTTTCTCCATGCAATGGCGGGGGTTTCAGCATCCTGTAGATAGCCCATCATGCCATCTGTGATGCTCATAGAAAGCCAATACATCAATTTGCTCTGGCCTTGTTGCCAGTCCCTCAAAGCTTTCCTTTGTTCTGCTGTAGCATTTGCCTCGGGAATCTCTGGTTCCTTTTCATTGTCTCCTTCTACATAGTCCCAATAACCTTTTCCTTTTAGGAAATTTGTTATTCTGAGCTTCCATGCAGGGTAGTTATTTTTCTCAAGCTTCTCAGTAACAATCTGGCTGAAACCGTTAGACATCTTGAAGCACTAAGACAAAATAGCTGCAATCTGCAAAAACCTGTAAATCTGCTGAACCTGCTATTGTGGTACCTGTAACGCTTCCTACACTCAACGAGTGTCCACAATCAACCGTACATACAACCACTGTACTTGTACAGTAAATCTCTGTGTACTGCACTTTGGAGACCTGTTCAGAAACTTGTGCGAAAAACTCTGTGTACTGCACTTTGGAGACCTGTTCAGAAACTTGTGCGAAAAACTCTGTGTACTGCACTTTGGAGACCTGTTCAGATCTGGTCATGGATTGCAAACGAAGGGATTGTGATGCTCTTGCTCTCTTAGCCTTTCTTGCCTGCACCAGGCTCTGATACCATGTAAAGAATGAGGATGCAAGAGAGCTACACAAGACAAGCACAAAGCACACAGAGATGGAAAGCTTCTTCTTCTTCTTCACAGAAAAGAGAATACAAAATGACTAAGTGCTAAAGATGAAAAGTAGCACATATGTACATGCGGTCACTAAGTGTGAACTCGCTAGAAGCGTACTAGGCTGGCACTATAAGTGTAGTCCAGCTGTAGAATCACTGGCAGAGATCCTCCGTGTCGATCACCTAACGTGCCAGTGAGTAAATGCCGTAAGCGGCCAAGACCCGTAGTGGATGCCAGCTCAAGGTGTAGAGCTCGACATCTCAACAGAACATGCTAGAAATAGTACCTTCCAGTGGAGGATCGAAAAATGAAACAATCATACATATTCATGCGGTAACACGAGCCCAAGCTCAAAGAAGGACGAACGAACCCATAGTTGAAGAACCAAAAACCGATGCCCAAAGCTCAGAAATGAGAAATCAAAGAAGCACTTGGAAAGTTAGAAAGGCGCGTAGGAAAGGCAGGAATGATCGAGAGCAAACAGCTCTATCCGAGGAGTTAAAACATACAAAGGAGAGATTAGAGCGGTTAGAGGATCTAGCTAGCTTAATCTCACACACCACGGAAACTCTAGCACCCAAGGAAATAGCAGAGCCCAAAAGTGCAGGATCAGGAAGATCTGTACTGGCTAACAAGGTAAACGAGCAGTTGGATGCACTGCTAAAAGCTTATGAATCTAGACTTAAAAAGAACCAAACCTAGGAGCAAAAGTGGATGACTTATCCATATGCAGAAATAGACAAATAGAGGTTGGATATGTGTAAAAAGATGATCGAGACAGCTCAATCATTGGTGGAAGACCCGCTGGGTAGACCTGCAAATTGGAATGAGGCACTATCTCCAACCCCTATCCAACCAACTTTAGAGAAACATGTGGAAACAAAGGAAAGACTCACTAATGCCTATGAGTCCAGAGGAGAGCCTATCATAGTGCCAAATACCACAGATGGGACAAGTGACGGGTTCCAGCCTAAAATATTGACAGAAATGGAAAAGGACTATAACGGTCTAGACGATCTATGGAAGCTTCGTGAGGCCAACGAGGCTAATAGGATGAGTAATCACCTGAATAGCACGAGAAAAGAAAATAATGTGATCTTACCTCCTATTGAAGAATTTGAGGCAAGGTCGCAAATGAACTTTGAGATACATTCACAAGGGGGAGACCAAGGATCAATTAGTTCAGGGCACAGCCAACCAGACTCGCTGAGAACTTTACTCTCTTACCTAGGAGGGTACAAAGCCAAGTCGGAAGTGAGAGAAATCCCATCTCAAAGACTTTCTTCTAACAAGGTGATGGATTTGCAAGGATTGATTGAGTTGTTATCTAACCCGTTGACATGCACAATCATGTTAGCAGAACTCCTAAGGTTAAGGCCAAACATGTGGACCACAGTAGGAAAATGCCTATAAAAATTTGGAGTGAAAGACCCCACCTTGAAGCTACAAGAAGGGATCAGAGAGTTGGACAGGCCGCAACTAAACACTAGGCCAGCACCATTGAATAAGGTTGGAGAATATTGCGAGGGAGAAGATGGAAACACCACGCTACCAATAGAATTCCAAGGAGTAGTTTCCAAAGCTATTCTTGATAGTGGAGCGGGAGTTGCGATCGCCACCAAGGAAATCTGGAAAAAATGGGGAAAACCAGCTTTGAGGGATACAAGAATGAAACTGAAATTGGCATATGGGTTCATGGAGAAGCCTCTAGGACTCTTAGAAAAAGTGATTGTCACTTCGTGCGGAATCGAGTACGAGCATACATTTGTAATATTCGATTACGACAAAAAGAAGAATTATGAGATCATCTTGGGACGACCATTCATGCGACAATTGAAGATGGTCCAAGATTGGGGTTATGACCACATATACCTCAGACATGGCGAGACAACAACTAAAATACACCTGAAAGACCATAGTTACAAAGATGTGAACCAAAAACCTGTGGAAGAGTTTGAACTCCCAGCATGGTTAGGGCAACCAAAAGAGCTATAGATGTGCGGAGCTTCACATTGTGGAAGCTTAAGAAGAGAGGAATGCATCTTGGAAAGAGCGATTGAAGACAAAGAGTATATTCTGGAACCTTTCCCTGAAGATGCCTTGGAACCTCTAGAATGGGAACACATACTAGCAACATTGGATGTCTGTACCATTACCGACAGTCCAACAACAAAATTTTGCGATAAGGATGGCTATGATGTGTTACCCTATTACATGGTAAGCATTATACCAGAAAAAGAGACGGTAGAACCACCAAAACAAGAAGATTTTTACAACTCCTTTGAACATTTGGAAGTAAATGATGATGCAGATAATGAGTGTTCAGACACCTCAAGTGGGCGTGGAAATGAAACCGAGAATATCAAATTTTATGATTTTGCTAATCAACACCCTAGACACCAAGAATGCTATAGGAGGAAACGAGCAGGAAACAAAGCGAGAGAGGACCTGATACCCATGATAAAAGGTAAAACTCGCTATTTGATGCTTGTAAAAGCAGAGGATTGTGTAAAAGATCAAATATCAAGAAGATTCTCAAAAAATCGAAAAGAAAGAACGCGAGAGGAAATAAAACAAGTACGAAAAGCTAAAAACGAAACAAAATCATAAAAATCTCAAAAATAAAAAAAAGAAACAACAAAAGACCAAGACTGGACCAATGGAGAGCATAAACAGAAAGACCAAGAACTGAAACGGTCTTTGAGAGAGATATGGACTACTGAAGAAGATAGTGATGGTAAAGGGGAGTCAGAAAAGGGGAACATGAACGTACCATCACACTATCGAAAATTTACTATCCAAAACAGAAAAATCATCATGACACCACCTGTCAGGGAAAGAACCAACCAAGAATCTTACGATGGGCCTGAAAATGCAAAAAAGATAGACCTCGCAGAACCAGGTGAAAAGCCTCAGCTGGTCTATATAGCTAACGATTTAGAGCCTGAGGAGGAAGAACAACTAACACAACTTCTCAAGAAGTATAAAGATGTGTTCGCGTGGTCCTATAAAGACCTCAAAGGAGTCGATCCATTGATATGCCAACATACAATTCCTTTGAAATCGGATGCAAAACCAAGCAAACAATGTCCTTATACATATAATGACACATTTGCTAAACGAATCAAAGAAGAGATTGATAAACTGATGGAAGCTGAATTCATCTATGAAATCGAACATACAGATTGGGTGTCACCCATTGTGGTAGTTCCCAAAAAGAATGGAAAACTGCGAGTGTGTGTAAACCTCAAGAAAGTGAATGCAGCAACCATAAGGGATAATTATCCCTTGCCAATTACAGAACATGTACTTGAGGGAGTGGCCTGGAAACAGGCTTATTCCTTTCTGGATGGGTTTTCAGGATACAACAACTGGCAATAGCAAGGAAGGATCAACACAAAACAACATTTGCCACAGAATGGGGGATTTATGCGTATTGAATTATGCCAGTTGGCTTAACTAATGCACCAGCCACTTTCCAAAGGTTAATGACTCACGCATTCAAGGAATACCTAAGAATATTCTTAGAAATTTACATGGATGACCTGTGTGTACACTCTCTTCTACGAGAGGAGCATATTGACCATTTGCAAAAGGTCTTTGAAAAATGTAGGACATATCGAATCTGTCTTAACCCGGAAAAGTGTGTATTCATGGTTAAGGAAGGACGAATCTTAGGACACATTGTCTCAAGAAATGGCATAACCACAGACCTAGACAAAGTCAAAGTCATTGTAGACCTACCCAGGCCTACTAATGCAAAACAAGTGCAATCCTTCATGGGACACTGCGGATATTATCGAAGATTCATATACATGTATGCGGTTATCGCACAACCTCTATATCGTTTGCTAGTCAATTTAAAGTGGACCAAGGAGTGTGAAACTTCATTCCAAAAGCTGAAGGAAAACCTTATATCAGCACCTGTACTAAGGGCACCAGATTGGGAAAAGATATTCCATGTGCACATTGATGCTTCGGCATATGCCATTGGAAGTATTCTAGCTCAACCTGGAACGGAACAATGGATTTTCCGGTTTGCTATACGAGCCGACAGTTATACAAGGTCTCTCTATAGCTCATGGCATTCACAACACCCCTATCCTCTCAGTATCAGTCCAAAACAACCAATTCACACTAGCAAACCATTGTTTGCACACAAACCAATTCACACATGCCCGACAAGATCACCTTACCGCACTCACACACCATCGATGTCCGTCTTGGCTCTCAACACACACACCAATACTCTATCTCACTCTTTCCACACACAGACATTATTGGTTTGGGTGGGCATACACTTCCACATTGCCAACATTGCTAACAAAATGGCAAGAGCATGAGAAAGCAAAGAGCAGAAGGGGAGAATTATTAGCAAAATAGGGCAATACATGACTTGATCCTGATTAAAGAACTCTTTAAAGCATCTTCAAAGACACTCTATGGCCGGCTCAACAAAAAACACATCTCCTTGAGGTTTCACGGACAAAACTAGCTCCAAACTATGCAAAGACCCCCCAAAATGATTAATTTTTTAAAAATAGGGACCCCTTGTCTATTTTTAGAAACTTTTATTGAATTGGTAACTGAAAGTAGGGTTTGGTGGTACAAAAAAGGACCAATTTTTTTCCCACCTTATTGCTACTAATGAAAAAGTGGGGACCGGTAAAATATTCGTAGTTTGTGTCAAAACTTGTTGGAGTTTTTTTTTTATAACTTGCTTTAGCAATTTCTTGAAGGGATTGATGCCCCTTGGAGTCAAAATTCCACTCCTCTCTCACATCCTCACAAGCTCGGGAATGGGGACACTAGTGCTAGCGCTAGTGCTCCATAGTCATCAATAAAAAGGGGGCCCCTGGAGGGACCCCATGTGAGATCAAGGCCCTAAGGTAATCCAATAAATCTCACAATGGGCAACAACTTGTCGACTTCACCAGAAACTACCACAGCATGCCCAACGGTGCCAGTCACCATTAATGCCACCTGTGCACAGCACATGGGGGAAGGGGGGGAATGGGAGAGCTCCACAAGACCCCTCTCTCTCTCTCTTATTGTGCTCAAAGTTGGCAAAAGATCACATGTGAGTACTTCCCTAATAATTGTTTCCACTTCAACTTGCCATATATGGTTGCCCTAGACCTTGATTGACAAGCTATCAATTCTTATTGACTCCTCATGTCACATACTACCCTTGGAAACCTTGGAAAGGCTAAGAAATCTCCAAATGGCATGCCTACCAAGGAGATCAAAGTGGCACACAATGGGCCCCCTTGAAAACTTCAATTTTCCATAACTTGCTGATCTGAGCTACTCTGAGTGATGTTTTGGAAAGACCAAAATGCACCAAAACTTGAGCACTTGGAATCCACCCACTAACATCGGCTCGGACCACCCACCTCCACTTACCCATCCTATCGGGGATTTGCAAAGCATTCAACTTTGAACCTGGACAAATTTCACCCTAAAGCTCCATTTGAGAAGCCGTCTAGACCGGTTTGTAGAACATCACGAACGCCACATTTTGAGACATAATCCTAGCACTTTGGAAACCTTGACATGCTAGTTACCATCTCAATCATATGTTTCCCGGTCTCCTTGCCTAACCAGAGCCTTCATACCCACTCTAGCACTCTGTCACGCACGAGGAGGCACCCATAGCACTGCACTATCTACTTCCTAGCATCGACCATCTTTAGTTGCATCAACATTGACCAACTCCCTTGTTGAACATTCATGTTCAACCAAAAACATTCTCACTGAACTTAAAAAATTGCACCACCAAACCAACAACCAAGCACACTGAAAAACCACAACCATATGTACAAGGTATGTACAAATCCTTGACACTTACTACCTGTTGCTACCTTTACTCAAGTGGGTTGCCCAACCCCTTGTGTCACAGCATGGTTTCCACTGGATCAAATGGCCAACCACTCGCAATACAATGCAAACAATCATGATCACCTCCTAGGCCTCACCCAACCATAGAGGTTCTCTCTCCACTTGCCTTCAGCTATAACCTCATCTTGTACATCAACACATGAAAAGATTTTACCTGACCCTCTTGCCCAACCATGTACTATAATGACCTCTATGCTAGAAATCTCCTCTAAAGGGCATCTCCCCTGCTAATACAAATACTCCTCCATAGCTGCCTCTGCATGCATAACTATAGTAATTGACAATTGCTCACCTAAAGGAACTCCATTTGTGGAGAGGAAAACCCTTGCTTCACATGTATTCCTGGATAAATCATTACCAACAAGTACTTGTGACTCTTCATCCATACCAACAACCCCAATCAACTTTGTTGCCAAGGAATTCCTAATCAAAAGAGCCTATATCCATGGAATCACTGGTGCAATCCATAGGAAATTTTAGATTCTCCCTACGTTGAACAACCAACACCTTATGAGAACTAGAGAGGTGCCCAACTCCCTTGATCTTCATTTCATTTCCATACTCTAGTCAACCTTGTAGGCTAGACTGGCCATACATAGATGTGGCATGATCCCTCTCTACAAGGCTATGAACTAACTGCATAGCTATATCACTTTCCATACAATCCTCATCAGCATATCCATCAACATGGTGCCTCATGTCATCTTCGATTGCATATCCTCATTCATAAGCTCTGATGCGTCAACCTGATCTTCATTCACATTGTGGATCACCATATTCTTAGACACACAACACATCAAAATTTGTCTGCTTGCCATAGGATGTGGACTTATCTATTGAGATACCCTCTTTGCTTGTTGGTGCAGCCAAAGTTTGTCGGTGGTACAAATGGTGAAATGTAGGGTTTTTTGGGCTCTCAAGGGCCCAAAGTGATTGAGCAGCGGGGGAGATCAAGAGTAGGCAAGGAGCAATGGATATGTATGCTACATGTGGTTTTTAGGGCCAAAATGCTCTTCTATAGTTCCTATTGAAGGTTCAGAATCAAGGTATGAAAAGTGAAAAAATGGGAGCACCAAAGGTGCCTCAGTATGGTTTACAAGCTGGTCTAGATGGTTTCTCAAATGAAGCTATGGAGTGAAAGATATTGCAACTTGAAGTTCAAAGTGGTTTGCAAATTCGTACCGGATCGGATAGTTGCAAATGATGGGTCACAACTAAAGCGGGTGCAGGAGTCCAAAGTGCTCACCTTATGGAGCATGTCAGTCTTTTTGGATTGCCAGTTGAAGATTAAACGGCCAAGATATGAGAGGTTGAACTTTCATTGGCGGGGGCCAATTCTGTACTAGTTTGGCCCCCTCAATCGGCGTGCCATTTAAGGTTTTCTCAGCCTTGCAAGGGTTTTAATTAGAAGTATGCGGTATATGAAGACCATAGTACGTAAATCAGAGTCCGGATCATCAAGATATTGAAGGCTGAAGTTGGTGGTAGCTACCAGCTGGATGGTATCAAAATATTTCTCCCCATTTTGGTAGCCTCAGTTAGAGGGCCCACAAAGTCAAAGTGCAGCTGGGATTGTATGGCTTGAGGTCAACAAAGTGGCTTTTCACTTGGGCTTTGTATCTTGGGAATTAGAGCATTGAGTAATGAGTGGCAAGGGTTGGAAGTTGAGGAAAAAAAAGAACTTTTTGATACATTTTTGAAGTTTTTTTTGGGGGACCTTAGAGGCTTGTGAACTTGGAGAAATGTGGGTGCACTACATGGTGTAACTTTAAACCCACATGACGGCTAGCGGCTCAAATTTTCATGGAATGTATATTGGAGGACAATTCCTCATTATCAAAACACTTGGGAGAGAGGGTGAGCTTGGATCTCCCGTGGGATATGGCCTTGCGCAGGTGGGTGCTGCTGGCAGCCCCGCGTGACGTGTGGTGGCAGTTTTGGTGATGCAAGGTGACGGTATACTATCAGAAGGCACCCATGGATGACATAGTGATGATGATGTTGTAGTGACGTAGTGATGATGATGTTGTAGATTTGAGTGGAGCAGGTTCTCACATGCCCCAATGGGCCCAGATACGTTTGAAGGGGAAGTGTCACACTATGGACTGTGCCATCACAGCTCCAAAGGAGAAGGCTTACACAATGTGGGACTCAAGTCAACCGAAAATAGAAAGCCGTTGGTCACATGCAAAAGACAAGAAAAAAAAAGGAAAGTCAGAAAACATAGAGGGTTACACATGCCCATAAGGGAAACATTTTTTGGAAAATTGGGGAGGCTTTTGGGCCAACAAGAGATCCAGTAAAGGGGACGTTTTTGAGGTTCAAAAATGAGAGCTATAAGGAGATCTCTTCAACGAAGAGGATGTTCTGCATAGGCACCAATGAGGGTTGCCGGGACATTTTTTTGGGGCTTGTCGACGTCGTGCCAGTGGAGGCAAGTTGTAGCAGGCCTTTTGAGGGTTGTATATGGTGTTTTTATTGAGGAAGGAGAAACTCATTACTATTTTTTGTGTCGTTTCTTCCCCCTTTCCCCCCTTTTTGTATTTTCTCTGTTCAAAGTGTGTGGTTCCGGTGTGTGCATTGCTATGCATGCAAACGCTGGTTTGCTTGCCAAAGTGTATAGTTTTGATGGTGATTTCTAGTGGACGGTGGTGCTATGAGAACCCTAGGATATAGAGAGGCATTTGTGCGTGTTTTTGGGTGTGTTTCCATTTCCCGTGTCCATCTGTTGGTGCCCCCACTAGGAGCATCTTATTACTCCTATTTGAAGGTGATGTTGTGGTTTTGGACCTGTTAGAGTGTAGTTTTTGAAGAGAATGTGCTGTTAAAAATGGTTTTTTCATTTTCATTGGGGTTGAAGATGCAGAAACATGGTTGTAAGATTATGGTATGTTTGTGCTAGAGAGTAGATTATCAAGAGAAGAAGGTGCGTTTCAAGTTTTTTTGCTCTTGGTTTGTGGTAAAGCAAAAAGATAGTACGGCGGATTGAGAAGTGAAGAAAAGATGGATTTGATGACTTTGGAAGCACCATTTTGATGCCATTTGTGTCAGATCTGTAGCTGCATGAAGTAAAGTGGAAGAAGGATGGTCTAAAGCAAAGCTTGGATGGGGATTTTCAAACATTTAAATGGGAATCTGGCGCTATTTGGAGACAACTGATAGAGTTAAGTGCTGCACAAAACGTTGATTTTTTGAAATTGAGCAAGTTTATGGATTGTTTACATGAGGAGGTCTGAGATACAGTTGAAGCAGATGGATGTGTGATGTATGCAGAAGTTGTAAACTTGGCAAGGGTCAGACCAAGAATATTTTGAAGAAGCAACAAGTTAGGAAAAGTCTATCAAATGTTGTGATTCCTAGGCAGGTTGATGTGGTGGAAGTGAAGCCAAGGTTGATGCAAAGAGATGTGCCAGTGCAAGAGGAGCTAAGTTCTATGGTTGTAAAGAGATGGAGTGGTTTTTATGCCAAAGATACGAGTTAGGGAAGATCCATTTGTGGAAGAAGTGCAGGTGGCTCCAAATCGGATAGAAGATGCATAGGCAAACTCAAGTATGCTTTGTCCAACTCCATTGATATGTGCTAAAGATCAAAAGGTGTCGTTTGCATATGATGTCAAAGCAGTGAAGGTAGAGGAAATCCTAGAGATTGACAAAGAAGTGGAAACTAATGAGATAACAATTCATCCTACTCAAGGTATGAGGAATTTGATCTCTTACATGTGGGTAAAGATGTGAATTCTAGCACCAAATTTTGTACATTTTCACCATTGTAATAACACCAATGTTAGGGATTTCAAAAAATATTCTTTTAGACTACAAACTACTAGATAACACAAGAAAAGACACTAGAGGTCAAGATCCAAAGATAGTGTACCAAAAAAGTGGTTTTCCATTATATAATAAGCGACATGATACAAAATTTCACCAAGTACAATAGTTCAGGAATCTCCTAGGTCAAGGGGATCAAATCTATAAGAGTAACCCTCCAACTATATGAAGTAATCAACAACATACCCAGAAATATCATCTCTATGTCAAAGATAGGGTTCTTGAGAGTGTACTCTATTGGGTACTGATCGTGTATCCATCCGAGCAACCACAATAAAATGAGGTCCGCCAACTAAAAAGGGCGCTCTTTTCCTACCACAATAGGGTAGTATGATCTGATTGCAAGACAGTTCTCATAGTTATTTTTTAGTGACTTCTATCTACAGTCATCCACCAAAATTGTGTTGCTAGCATCAAAATCCTGGTGCTTGCCCACACTGTCCATAGGTTCTTTAGAAAAATAGACTGTCACCCACTGCTTTGGGCATGTGCAACACCTTGCTATACTGTGCCGCCAAGTCTCACAGTCTTCTTGGTAGAGTATATCTTCCATACCAAAGAGGAGGTTAGAAGTATGCGTAACTTAACCTTTGAAACACTCAAGGCTTACGTGTGTTACATACAAAGTACTTTTGCCTCACATGTTGTGGGAAGCAAGCGTTCAACATATCTAACACCTTTTTCCTTCTTCAACAGGACCAAAAAATTATCTTGGATTTCTTTTTAAGACTTAGTATAAACTCCTCAGCATCTGGCCTTACAAGTCAGATTAGCGAGCTATTGAGTTTGATGATTCATGGTTGGAGCTTCTTGTCTAAAACCCAAAGGACTTCTGGAAGTTCATTGCATCTTGTCAATAACACTCCATTTAAGATCAAGCACAATCAGCCACCCAGGTTTAGCAACCACATTAGGTGCAAGCGTTGTGTTTGTTGATGGCTCATCTAGCCACCAAGAGTTTACTACAATATCAACAGTCCATATGAGTGGAGGAAAATAGACAGTGAAAACAGATAGTGCAATCATCATATCATAAAAAGAAAATTGACATGACACTAGAAACTACCAAATTTGGTACTCAATACTACCAATTTGGTACTGTATTGTGCAATACTTAGTTTGGAAATGAATATTAACATTGGAACACACTTACAAGCTGAACACACCACAATATTATAGAGAGAAAAAGAGATGAAAGACAGAGGCAAAAAGTTGAATTGATTTTGTGAAATGAAAAGCACATTGTACAAAATACATTTGCATGTCAGAAGGGCTACAGTTTGCATGCATGAGTCAATTGGTCACGAACAGGGTTTTGCTTCTTTCTTTGCACACAAAAAAGCTCCGACAAGGTTGACAAATCAAAAGAATCACCTGTCAAATTTTGTGCAGCTTCACCAGCTACTAGATCCACACCCTTGTTGGTGCTATCCACTTTTGCATCCTCTACTGCCACGGGCCTCCTTGGCATTCTTAGCCCCAACAGTGTTCTTTGCTTTGCCTGCCTTTACCCTTTTTGCATGTTCCCCTTTCCGGGCATGTGCTCCTTTCCTTTCTTGGCATCATCCACCCCTTTCCCCTCCTTGGCATCCACTCCCATCTTGTCCTCCCTATGATCCCCCTTCTTGGTTTCCAACCCCTTCTTCGCCTCCTCCTCATCCTCCTTGGCCTCCACCCCATGCTTGGTCTCTTCCCCTGCCCCTTTAGGTTCTTCCACCCCTTGCTTGGTCTCTTCCCTTGCCCCTTTAAGTTCTTCCACTCCCTTCTTGTCAGTTGCACCTTCCCCTTGCCTATTCTTTGCTACAAACAAAAACATGGCTGCCTTGCAAAATACCGAAAATAACACAATATCTAGCATAATCTGCATACCTGGCGTTTTCCATAGAACATAAACCACGACGTATGCGAATAGAGAGAGACCGAGAGCAAGGCATAACAAAAGAGCACGCACAGGTGCACCTCCTAGAGTGGAGTGCTACACCAGCACGGCGAGAGAGGAGGGAGGAGAATACACAGACACTGGGTGCAATCTCCCCCCGTTCAAGAGTGACCATTTCCCTCTTGCACGTATTTCATTTATAGATTTCTTGAATGGTCAAATTGAGCACAAACTAGCCGGCCGATCATAAATGGCCAAAGCTCATAAAAGAGCACTTGAATAATAAAATGTACAATATATTTATATTTCCATTCTCATAGGTCTATCTCGGTCTAGTCTTCTCCACCTGTCAGCTGCAATAAATAATAAGATATCAATTCTATAACATACCTCTCAACTGGAAAGAAATTGTCCTCAGTTGCGAAGATAAAAATATGCAAATAATACTTGTCAAAAAACAATGATTAGAAATTTGTATCAAATAGTAAAAGAAAAATCCATAAAATTAGACGACATTGCTTATGCGGCATGCCTACCGTCATCCACATACTACCTTTTCTAGTGTCCCATACCACTAGAATAAGCATTATATGTCATATCCTGATGAATCAAGATATCATTGGTCACACTCATCATAATCAATTCTCATCAATCTCAAATCCAATTCCATAAATACTATCATGACAACTAACAAAAAGTCAACTCCAAATATCTGCCAACATATATCAGTTTGAAATCCAAAATCCAAATATCCAAATCCAAAATCCACGGGTAACAAAATCATACCAGTTACAGTGGCGTCCAGCCACTACAACATGATTTTGTGATAGGTGTTGCCTGCATCGGTGAATCTACACCAATAAGACGTGCTGCCTAAATCGGCGAATCTGTATTTGCTAAGAAAAAATTGTGAATTTGTAGTTTGTGGGTGTGCTGCCAAAATTGGTGAATTTACATTAGGATGAGCATCGACACATTGCCTAAATCGGCGAATCTATGTGCCTGTGACCAATGGAGTAGACATGGCGTGAAAATTAAATAACCTGTTTGATATAAAATTGGAATAGACTCGAATGTGTTAGCGATCATCGCACGCCAAGTGAGCTCATGTAAGTAGTGGTATGGAAAGTCATCTCAGTAAGAGTTCAATCAAAGAAAGTACAACCCATGACATTAAAAACAATGGATTTTGCAAAATAATGTAAACAAGTAAGGGAGCATCTAAAAAAAGAAATTGCCCGCTGCAAAGGTGCTAGGGTATCTATAGGGGTGTGAGAATATCTACAAAAAGAGTCACTTAAAAGAGATCAAATAGAATAAATATTAATTTATCAAACCCCTATTAAACTAGATGATTTGGACATAAGGAGGTGGGGAAATTTGGAGGGGCCAAGACAAGAGAAGAGATGGGATAAGCACTTGTAGTGAATTAGATAATGGTACTTTTAGGTCTTAAGATACATACAGAGATTTTACTTATCAGATATAATTGTGATAATGTTTCAAGAGGGGTATTATCAGAATGTTTTAAGGAGTTTCATACCTGGATTTTGATATGAGAACATTATAGTTAGATTTATCTACAAAACTTTTCTCAAAAAAAAAGCACTAAAAACAATTGGTTGTTAAATTAAAGAAGACGTTAATAATTGCAGATCAAATGCATTAACATTTGAAACGACCTGAAGGAAAAATTTGATGCAAAGTTTCTTTGCCAAGAAAAGAGAATGAAAGAAGACAGCTTGAAGTACAAATGAGCGGATAAGAGAGGTGTGATCTAAATTGACAGGGTGGTTTGCAAGATTGGGATGACCCGTGGATATTGGTCTTCAGAGAAAGTGAGGCCCCACTCAATGTATGAATGTTAGTATAGGTCAAAAGCAGGTCTCCTAAAGTAGCTAGCTGCAAATTTGGGCCTAGCAGTAAGTATTCATCAGTAAGCGTATTCCTCTGAGAAGGAGTATTGGAAACGTTGGGAGTGATATGGTACAGAAGCAAACAAATGAAACAATATGGAGTAATATGCAACAACAATTTGACTGACATATGAGGGAACGTTTAAGACAATTTGAAGAGCAAGTAAAGAAAAAATCAAATTACATTACATCAATACTAATGGAGATAAACTTACATTATGGAAATAACCCGCGAGATTCACTGTGTTTTCCGTACGGTACCACGTGAGTGTACAATAGGGGGGGTTTTAGATTTTGTACATAAGCATATACAATAGGGGTAGCCGCTCATTATTCCATACTCATACCATACACATAAGGGAGGGGGGGGGGGGGGGAGGGTGGTTACATTGGGCTACATTAAACTACTTGAGCCACCTTAAATACATTAGTGGGCCCCTCTCTCTCTCTCTCTCTCTCTCTCTCTCTCTCTCTCTCTCTCTCTCTCTCTCTCTCTCTCTCTCTCTCTCTCTCTCTCTCTCTCTCTCTCTCTCTCTCTCTCTGCATCGATAAATACTTTCATGGCGTGGTGAAAGTGAGGGCAAACTTGAAATTCTCTCATTTTCTTGGTCAAAAGTAGAAGCTTTTGTCGGTAATTACACTAAAACTTATGTAAATTTCCTCGTAGCCAAGCTCAAACCCCTCTACTTTGTCAAAATTCCCAAAATAGCCTTCAAATTTTTACAATTCCCAAAGTACCCATGTATCTATTTTGATCTGATTGATCAAGCTTTTCTAATTTTTATTTCTTTTTGAAAATTGAGATGCATTTTTGAGTGGTTAGCATGTAATTGGTCACATATTACCTCACAAAACAAGCGACTATGTCCACAAAGATAGCACATAAGTGTAGTCATAAAAAAAATGTCAATCATGGAAGAACAAGAATACATCCTAATTCCTCTCGGTCCTGCCACACATTGGCTAGAGAGAGAGAGAGAGAGAGAGGTATGGATAATGTTAAATATCGTTTTTATTATGCTAGTTGAAATGTAGAAATGACACATCGTGAGAACATAGATTTTCACTCAATATTTGTTTCACCACCTTTCATGGCAACATGATGGTGTTCAAGCATCGTCTACCTGCACTATTTGAACATAGGGAATGCATGAAATTGATCTTTTCTATCATTGCTGTTTGAATATGGGGGTAGCACAAGTTTTATCCAAGCATCTCTCAAGTGCAGATAGTGAAGAGGCTTAATACGAGTAGAGAGCATTATTTACACACACACACACACGTTGTGTCATAGGCTGCTATTGGATGGTTAGCGAAGTGGGCACTAGAGAGAGAGCAACTTCACACATAGCCTGAACAAGCACTTGCACAGAGACATGCTCGCAAGCACTTGCAAGAGGTTAGAGAGAGAGAGAGAGAGAGAGAGAGAGAGAGAGAGAGAGAGAGAGAGAGAGAGAGAGAGAGAGAGAGAGAGAGAGAGAGAGAGTGAGTGGGTCCATGGGCGCCATGGGGTTTTTTCCGGATCGGAGCCTTGTGTGTGACACTCTTGGCAAGCGATTGCATCAGTGATCGGGAAAAAACATTTATCTAAACCTACAGAATTCCTTTTCTTGAATTTGCCAAGAGGAAATTTTAGAAAATTACATTTATTTTTCAGGTTGTTACACTATTTTTCTCTATTTTGGGACGGAATTTTTCCTTTTCTCCTTGCTGTCACCGGCAATTTTGAAATTTAAAGCGGCATGATATTAAGTCGAGACACATTTTTCTCGATGGATGATTGCATCTGGGAGGACAGAAGTAGTAGAAGGAGATCCCAATTAATCCTCGCTTGCAGAATCCTAGCATTGTGTCATGCAGTGCTCAAAATAAACTTTTTTCCAAAAACTTGGCAAACCTGCATATGTGAAACAACAGAGGTAAATTGAAAAAATTTGAAGGTTTTTACACCAAATTAGAATGCAATGTTTAATTACAATCAAAGATAATATGTAGTTAACTTTTGCTTAATTGTGATGAGTGAAAGCGCTCTTATGCTGCCATCCGTTAGTCGAGAGCGAAAGTAAGAAAATTTGAGCCCTTTTGCCAAGAGAGCATGAGGAAAACCGAATGTCCTTTAATCTCTCCTTGCTCTCTTCTTTATGCAAGCATTAGCCCACTCCTCTAAGTCTTTCCCTGCTATGCCTTGTACAGAATTTGTTGCTTCCACACAATTTACTTCTTTATTGATTTATGCTCATGAATTTTCCTTAAATTCCCTTTGTACATGACCTACCCCTTGCTTTATGCAATCCACCAAACTCTGTTTGTGTGACAAAGCCTTAAATATAAGGGAAATATTCAATATATCATGGACTGTTGAGTCTCGATGAGAGAGAGAGAGAGAGAGAGAGAGAGAGAAGAAGAAGAAGAAGAAGAAGAAGAGTATTTTAACGTCGTAGGAAACTATCTCAAAGATCTATTCGACGAGGAGAGTTGAATTCAAGCCCTTTTATTCAAGAGGAAAATGGTGTGAGAGAGAGGGAGAGATGTTTGGAGATAGGTGGAGAGAGAGAGAGAGAGAGAGAGAGAGAGAAGAAGAAGAAGAAGAAGAAGAAGAAGAGTATTTTAACGTCGTAGGAAACTATCTCAAAGATCTATTCGACGAGGAGAGTTGAACTCAAGCCCTTTTATTCAAGAGGAAAATGGTGTGAGAGAGAGGGAGAGATGTTTGGAGATAGGGCTCTGGGTTTTCTCACCTTCAAATATAAAATTTAGTGGTAAATTTGTAAACCTAGGTTTTTTTACAAGCACTGTCTGCGTTTGGGCAATTTCGACATCAACAGCTCAAGCATCTCCAGCTCCTCGCCTAAGTTCACGCTTCCCTGTGTGTGTGTTCCTTCCAAAGCCGATCAAGTAGGCCTTTTCATTCCCCTCTCAAAGCTTTAACCCTACAATCAATTAACCCTTCATGATACTGTCTCTGAAGCTTTGGGAAGAGGAGATGTGAAAAAGTTTTTCATGGATATAATCAATGCTCACAACCTCGGTTTGTTTGAGGGAAAGCAAGCATTGTAGAGATTTCTCATGGATATCTCGCAAAACATTGGAAGAGATCCCCAAGGCAAGAGATACTCTGACGCAACAAAGAGTCTCTTTGAAGCTGTTAAATTGTGGGGAGGTATAAGAATGCACAACTTTCTCTCTTTGAACCTTGGGGGACCTCATATTTGAACCACTATGAGGGCAACAAGGAAGTCCATATGTTATAAAACAGCGGTCAGGGAGGATATATTTCAACATGTGGCTGAGGTTTATAAGCATCAAATGGGTAGAAACAACATCCCGATGGGTCGTGTTCCTGTTATTATTGCTGAAGATGAGACTGTTATAAAGAGGATGGTCAGGTGCAATACAAGGGATGATGAACTTGTCGGATTTTGTGGAAGGAAACAAGAACACAATTGTGTACCAAATTTTGTGGTGGCCGTTGGTACTCGTGAAGCTGGGTACAACAACATTGTTGAGGCATTCCACGCTAATATTATTGCTCACTATGCATGGGTTCTTATTGCAAATCCACTTATTGATTGTCTACCAAAGCTTGTCCTGGTGGTCCAGTTGACATGTAATCGATTTAATTTGAATTTTATCAAAGCGCAATGGGATGCAGTAGCATTGCTTTGGAATGGACATCTTAAAAACATTGTAGGTCCTTTGATTGGTCATGCTTCTGATGGGGGTGCTCGAAGAAGGAAACTCATGAGAGATGACTACACTTCTCAAGTGGGTATTTGATTCTCTATTCCTTGGAAGGGTGGCCATTAACAGTGAGCATAGATAATGATGGAAGTATCTTGGGATTGCATGACTCGGACTTCATTCATAATGGGAAAAAGTTGGTTAACCCTTTAGATAATGCTTCTAGAAGACTTGTCCTTGGCAAGGATATCGCTACATTGAATCATGTTGCTTTTGTATATCAACATTTTAAGGTTGATGAGCATGGATTGCAAGAGGGTGATGTGGAGAGAAAGGATAGGCAAAACTGGAGATCAGCCCAAAGATTGGCAGGATGTAAGGTGCAAGCGCGTCTGAAGGATGGAAGGAAATTCAGCAAGAAAGAACACTTGGAACAGAAATGTACCTTTCAATAGTAGCTTCATATATTGATATTTTTTTGTCTCCAACTCTCTCATTATTTGAGAGAGTGAAAGCTTCCGGCAAGGTTTCCTTCTTTTTCAAGTACTCACTGTTAAGACAAGGTGTCATTCTTTATGTTTGCCATTAAAATAAGAGAATAGTTATTTCATTTTGTAAGAAATATCTAACATTGTTTTCTCAGGATGTGGCACACTTGGATCATGAAACAAGTGATATACACTCTCAAGGAGAATTTCATTAGCAAAGAAACATTCCTTGACATTCAGCTCTCTTGCCGCTTTATAGTTCTTCTAATCAAGCTATTCAGAGAAAAGTATACACATCTAGAAGTTCCTTTGTCTGCAACGGGGTCAGACACTTGTGAAAATTTCTTTAGCAAAGTTGGCGGTATGGTTAGAAATGAGATGAGTTATGATGGAGTTGATTTGTTAAGCAATGGTGGTGTGCTAAACAGGATCGCCGAGATTCAATCAAGCTCCATGCTTGTTTTTCTAGCAGCACACTCTAATCAAGAAAGCATATGGACTGTAATGAATCATGTACCTGGCGTTCCGTTTGCCAATCTTGGTGACTACATGTCCATATCTTGTGATGGGGACATAGTACAAGCTTTAAGAGAGGGCTTTTGTGAAGCGAAGGATGTGTGAAAAATACTAGGGATTCACGATATCTCTTGGTGCCATGACACATGGCAAGAGAGAGATCTTGAAGATATAATGGTTGCCAATGCAGATGACCAAATTTTGGATTATGGAGTTGTTGATGTCCTTCCTCTTGAGATAGACGAAGGTGCAAATGAGTTGAGCACATGTGCCAAAGATGACGTGATAGTCGCAGAATGTGAGTTACGCCATGTGTTTGATGAGATATTTGATGAAGAGGAGAAAGTTCAGAGCCAGTTCTGTTCTTTTGTAGAGATAGATGGCAAGAAAATATGCAAGAGTACTCTTGTGAGTCAGCTAAATGGAAATCCAACTCTGTCTAAGGACATACTAACAAGGGTGAAAAGTGGGATTTATTCTTCAATGGATAAAAAGATCAGGTTTCAAACAGGAACTTCTCTTCTAGTAGGCTCAGATTGTGCTATTTTATTTGAGGGTTTGTCTTCCAAAGATGACACAAGGTGCAAGAGGAAAGGAAAGATGTGTAGCACTAGCGAAGGTGCAGATAAAGGTACATGGTATCTTGGAAGAGTTGTGTGTATGAGAAGAAAAGTGGGAGCTGCTACGAAAAAGACCAGGGGTCCTTTTGATCTTCTTGACCGACCTGCAAATGTAGAGATACATCTTGCATGGTATCAAAAAGCTAAGGGTGCAAGGAGCTATACATACGATCTTGTGGACAATCAATGTGTATCCTTGGAGTCTATAATTTCACTTGCAAACTTGAAGTATGATTTGGAGACTAAGAAATACCAGCTTGATGTTAAGGACTACATGGTCTTCAATGAGTATGTGAAAGGTAAATTGACTTCATTTGTAAATTAGGTTCAAGCATGTGCAAGAGAAAAGTTCATAGGATTGGTTTGTACAATAAAGAGCTATGTTTTTTTTCTAATTCTAAGTGTAACTATTTTGAATCTTACAGGTTGATACTTATGCTGGATGCAAGTGGCAAAGATGAGGGATGACTACGCTTTGAAAACGCAACAACGAGATTACTCCAACAAGCTTCAAACTTATTGACAAAAGCATCAAAATCATCACCCACAACCTGTCATAGACCTAGATAGGAGTATTGGCATAAAAAGACGATGTGCCGTATGAAATATGTTTGTCCAACATGGCATGTGGACTAGTGAAATGTTGATTAAAGGGTGCGCATTTGGTTTAGGAAACTCTCTTCGAACATTTCATTTTGATGTTTTGATTTATGTATTTTATGTACACGGCAGCCATATGACATGGACATGCCATTTTTTTGATTGTGTAGTATGAGAAGCATGACATACTAGCACTTGGAATGTACTTTGGTTTTGAAGATTCTTAAGTTGATTTGGTAGGTTACTTTTATGTTTTTCATTTTGTGTTTGTTTTGTATATGATCGCGTATCGATGTGGACATGTCCTTTTGGTAATCGTGTGATTAGACTATGTGATTGGAGGTTCCTATGTACTATGATATGTAGGTCATATAACCACTTTGAAGTTACATTACTTTGACTCTATTGAAAATGTGTTTGATTTTAATGTGTAAGATAATCCTTAAATCCCACGTGGGAGCCCAAGATGAGGTGGACAGTTTTTTTGGAAAAAGAAATTATGTGATGAAAATCCCATGTGGGAGCCCAAGAAAAGGGTATATTGATTTTTTTTGAGAAAGAGGTCTCCGTACAAAGGAGACTCTGGCGAAATTTTTAAGATTTATATTTTATGTACAAACTCAAAATTAAATACAGATGGTGCTTTTTTAAAAGTTGCATTTGCTTAAGCATAGACGTGCATTCATATCACATATAATTGTTTTTGTGCAAAAAGATTAATCTTTCAATGGGTTGTTTTGTAATGTGTTTTGATTTGATGAGTGAAGTTATTATTTGTTATTTAGAGAACAATCCATTTTATATGTGTGCCTTAAATCCCATGTGGGAAGCCTACTAAGTAGGTGGGTAGTATCATATGTTTTGAAATTGAGATTTGAATTAGTTTACAAGGTAAATGCTATTTGTTTTTTGACAAATTACATTGAAAAGATTGTTTTATTTTAATTTAGTTTTCATTATATTTGTTGCTTTTCATGGTTTGTTCTTTTAACATCTATTGCAAATGAAAACACACTACAATGTACACTTTTGTTCATTTGCAGTTCAATATGTATCTTTGCAAAAGCATGTGCTTCTAAAATTGTTATGTTACTAGTATACATAAAATAGTGGATCATTACATTTTGTACGAAATCCGTATGAGGGGGGATGGCTCATTACGAGAACGTGTGTATCTTGTTCGTATGTAGGGGGATAGGTTAGCAAGTAAGATATCGTACATAGGGGGGTTTCTCTAATTTTGATGCACGCAGGTGACATCCCCCCATTACTAATAGTGAGTCCCCCGAGGGAAATAATGGCTCCTGCAAATAAAGATGAGAGAGAGATTTGTGTGTTTATACTTGATAATTGGTGAATAATTTAGGTAACAGTCAATTTGGGTGACAATAGCAAAAAGTGTACGTAGTCATAATTTGCCTAAGGTTAGCATTGCTAGAATATTAAGGCCTTATGTATCTAGAGGGTGAAAAGTGGACCCTAGCACGTTATGATTATTCACAGTGACAATGTAGGGCAGGATAGTATCGAAATAAATTAAGAGCCAACATGACTCATGAGAAGAAAATTATTGTTTACATTGAGCCAGGTAGAGTTTAAAAATCACAACCCAATGAAGTATGGAACATCTATATTCATGACAACTCTAGAAATATGCAAGCGGTTAAGTACCACTAACTTCACGGCTTGTGGACATATATTACCTTTCTCTTAGGAAGGCAATTAGTTGGTAGATTATCATTCTTTTCTAGAAAGAGTTTTATGAACAATGGCACCATCACATGTGCTAGAAGAGGACATTCATTACAAGAAAAATAAAATAAATAAATAAATATTACTATATAGCTATGTTTTCAAACCAAATTTTGTTCAAGATTTCTGGGCTACACGAGCCATTGGGTTCAAGTTTGAAGGTAGATTTCAATTATTGATGACTTCTAATTCGGGTTTCGTTTTTTAAGCTCTACGAGAAAAATTGATTTATCAGGGCAACCATTATGCCAAGTAAGAGAATATGAAGAAAACCGGCCTCATTTAAAAACAACATATATCAAAGATATTGGTCACGTTATAGAGATAATTAATTATCCATAGTGACCAATTCTAAGTGAGGAACGAAGAGAGAGTAAGAGAGAGAGAGAGAGAGAGAGAGAGAGAGAGAGAGAGAGAGCAAGAGGGGCGCTACAATACTACTCCTTGTGCGAGACAAAAATTATTGTGTAGGCATTCCATAAGTTGATCCACCCCATGAGCATGCCCATAGGGGAAGGATCCAATCGCAACTGAAACCTGGTTACATGAGAATGTAAAGCATTCGTTGTCGGGGTATATGTGTTCCCTACGTGAGCCGGGCAGGCGCCGGGCCTCTGGCTGTGGGAGGTGTGAGATAGAACAAGGAAAACAGATGCATATGTATGGCTTTGGCAATCACCGTAGTCTTCAATTAATCAATTCGAACTCTGAGTATAATGTAATCGGTAGCCAAGGTGGGCTGTTAGCAGCACCAACACTTGGATGAACTGATAAATAGGAGTTTAAGCTCCCTTTACAAATTAACCGGGCCGTTAACAACACCGGACCTAATAAAATGTTTAATCAACTTCGGACTGATGATGATGCCGAAAATTTTCTTATATCACTTTATCTGCTTCGATTCTCACCTTCTCAAGCCTGCTTGCTTACTTCAACACGTTTCTCGTCTTGGTCGTTTCGAAAAAAGATTCAAGCTCCTTATTCCTCTTGCTTTCCTTACCCTTGTTATCTCTCTTGCTTAACTTGATTGGAGATCGAGAGAGAGTAATAACTTCGCTTCTCGAGTATATGATGGAGAGGGAGAGACTTCGTTCTTACTTAAGCCGAGAGAGAGAGAGAGAGCTCGCCCAATCCTTGGCTTGGTTTTGATTGTTGAGAGAGAGAGCTCACCCTTGGCTTGCCTAGCTTCCCTCTTGCTTAGCTTCGATGGTGATCAAGGGAGCTTGCTTCGTCTCTTTCCTTCAGCTCTTCCCTCCCTTCCCTTGTTGATTGCCTTCCTTTTTTAATTAGCCTCCTTGTTGCCCTAAAATAGGACCCTTAATTTTTTTCCCCGGCCCATCAGTCACGACGCCGTGACTGATGTGGTGCGGGACCTGTCCTGATGACATGCCAATTCAAGTGCGGCTGCAGCAGCGCAAAATGCGACGGAATCGATCCAAATATGGTTGCCCCGGCGTGCTGGTAAAAGTTTGTTTCTAGGCCTTCGTCAATCGATGCCCACAGAGCTCGCTATGAGCTCTTCCTCCTCCCATGCACTACTCGTTGCCTGGCTGCACACCATCTCTCCTTTTTCTCTTCTTATTTCACACTCAATTACTTAACCTATGGACGGCCCTTTTTAATGTGATGGGCGGCCTCCTTTAGCTTGGGTGGGTGGCCCTTAAAGGGCACCCCATTTAGCAGACATATCGACTAAGGCATTGCCAAACATAGCCCAGCATCCCCGTCCAACAAACTCATCAGGGAATCTCTCACTTTGAGGTAAATCCCGCAACGAATGCATTCCAAGAGACCACATCCCGAACACGAAGCTCTTCAAGCACTTTTTGTGCTTTCATAACGGCACCATATTAAGCATACACTCCGACCATCCTCGTCAAGGATCTCATTAGCCCTAAACTGACAATAACATCGCGAATTTTTCTACCCATATCAGCATCTCGAATAATGCCAAGATTACCTAGCTCAACTGTGCCGGCAATTGTCATCGGTCTCAAGCCCTATTATCTAATCAAGCCAAACTCTCTCTAACGAGTCGTAAATCCGTGTAGACCTCTCAAACTGCATAGAATGTATACAAACCCTACTGAGGCTACAAAATTCCCAGATGGCGCACCGATCGAGCGGACCGGACTGGTACGGAGCCGGGCCTCGGTGAATCTTTAACGGCCCATATCTTGGCGATCGGGACTCCGATTGGTGATCTGAAAAGACCGACGTGCTCCACAAAGTGAGCACTTCAGGCCCGTGCATTCATTTCATTTCTGTCACCTCAGCTGCAGTTGCCCAATCCGGTACGGATCTCCAATCGACTTGAACTTTAAACTGCCATAACTTCTTCACCGTAGCTCCTATCGACGAGCCGTAAAGACAGGCCGGTAGAGCACATCAAGCACTACAGTTCTATATCATAATATCCCATTTGTGTTCACTCCAAGCATAATCATTTTTGGCATCATTGAGGCATCTCTTGGCCCTTTTAAGCCGCATCTGGCATACATTAATCATTAAACTTGGCATGTTAACAAGCTCTGATCACTGCTCACTAAATGTGTAGGCTTCAAAGAAGCTTAGCTTGCATTTCTCTGCTCTTTTTCTCTACATGGCAGCGGAGCTGCACGACATCGTCGTCAAGATTGGCTCCCCTTTGGTAGGCAGCTTCTTCTACTCATGTCCTCTAGGCAATCTCCACTCTCGCAAGCCAGTGGGTAATCTTTTAACATACTGTGCAGATCGATCATATACCCAAAAAACTGCAAGACTTTGAACCGTTGTACAATGTTGTTGTTCTAGAAGCTCACTCAGACATGTCCTTAAAGACCCATTAAGACATCATCGGTATACTACTCAACATCCAACCATAAGTCTACGTGTTCATAAAGACCCGTTAATAGAAGACGGGAATATGATGGAATGGAGGCCAGCGTCATATATACAAACAAGGAGCATTGAGAGCTCTCCTCTACCCTTGAAACGAGTCATTGACCTTCACCATCTGTATATAAAACAACTTCGTCCTTCGAGGGACACGAACTCAACATGGCAACAATACCTTGATTCAGTTTCAGGATCCAATTTGCTCGCCATTGGGTAGCTTTGCAAGCCCACGGGCTCCTTGCAATTCGGCTACCAACTCACACAGCAGCGACCTCATAATGGTGGCTCCTCTGCATGGAATTCCATGGAACTCTATGCGTCCTTGTCCTCCGGTCTCACTGGGAACATTGGGGATATAGTTGCAACGAATGAAGTGTGGGTGTATGATCCCATCCATCGAGTATGGGAAAAGAGAGCGCCAATGCTAATGGCACAGGCACAGTGTGGCTGTTGTGTGCTTGAGTTGCAGTGGGCGAAAAAAAAGTCCTTGGCGGTTGAGAAGGGTGGTGAGCAAAGGACAGGGAGCCGCCAGCACTGAACGTGTGTATGAGGTCATTAGCTGGAGTGTTGAAAAGCACTCGGGAGCAACTGGGTGGTGCACAAAAGGAGAGAGTTGGTGCACCCAGTGTCTGTGTATTATCCTCTCTTCTCTCTCACCATGCCATCGTAGCACTCCGCTCTACGAGGTGCACCTGCATGTGATCTCTTTCTTTCTCCCGCTCTCTTTCCCTCTCTGTTCATGTATGGTAGTGATTATGGTGTAGAAGTTATTTGTCAGGTATATAGTTTTGTTGATTATGTCTTGCAGTATGTTGTTTTTGTTGTTTTGGAGGGCTCTTCGTGCTTCCGTTTGTAGCAGATATAATGGAATTGATATTTTATTGTCTAGTGAAAGTGATAAGTGAAATGCCTATAAAGATGATATCCTTTTGCATAACCCTTAGCCTTTTCCACCTATCACGTGCACTAGATAATAAAATAGATATATCTTATTATTTATTGCGGTTGACAGATGGAAAAGACTAGATCGAGCTAGGCCTATGAGAATGGAAATATATATATATATATATATATATATATATATATATATATATATATATATATATATATATATATATAGTATATTTTATTATTCAAGTGCTCTTTTATGAGCTTTGGCCATTCATGACCGGCCGGCCAGTTTGTACTCAATTTGACCATTCAAGAAATCCATAAATGAAATACGTACAAGAGGGAAATGGTCACTCTTGCACGGGAGGAGATTGCACTTAGTGTTTGTGTATTCTCCTCTCTCCTCTCTCGCTGTGCCGGCGTAGCACTCCACTCTATGAGGTGCACCTGTGCGTGCTCTTTTGTTTTTCCTCGCTCTCGATCTCTCTCTGTTTGCATATGTCATGGCTTATGTGCTATGGGAATTTCCAGGTATGCAGATTTGTCCATTTATGCTAGATATTTTGTTATTTTGGGTATTTTGCAGGGCAGCCATATTTCCATTTGTAGCATTCTCATCCTTGCTAGTAATGTGATCTCCAGACATCATGTCAGCAACATCTAGTCTAGCAGCATCAAGCTCCACTTCCTTAGGGACTTTACCTCCCACATTGTCTTTGTTCTCCTTAACGTACTTGTCCTCGTAGCCACTATTTCCTTCATTGTCCCCCATGGTATCATAATGTTTTCCCTTAACAGTCTCTTTCCCTTCCACACTACCATACTTTAAATCATAGAGAGCATCCCGTATCTCTTTAGTAACCTCATCCTCCTCCCATATATGACTTATAGCAGACTTTGTGGCACCCTGTCCATCCTTGAGCGCCTCTCCATTTCTTTCACTTGACCCAGTAGCTACAACATCCTCCTCCTTAGCAAAAACAACAAAAGACAACATGTACTTAAAAAAAACCTCACATTCAATGCAAATAAGCATATGATTTGTAGAGCACACACATACTTACTATGCACAAGATAATGCCCAGTGACCCAGGACTTTACCACCTCGGGGATCACCATAGTATAAATAGATTTGGCACAATGATCCCTACTTTGTAGTATAGCACTGAAGTAAAGGGGGTGATACTGATGTCGGCACTCAAGCATAAAGGTTCCAACAACCCTTGCGGACTCCAACAACTCACCACATGAAACACACATGCCAAACATGTGGATCATACCCACTGAATCAACAACATGGGGCCTAGGATATAACATGAATATCTTGCCAAGCCCAACATTAGCAATCATTTTCTTCACAAAGAGGGTGTGGCCTTGTGCTTCCTTCCATGTTGCCTCCAGCATATTATACTTAGCATGTTGCCAAACAACACCAAAGGGGGAGCCATATTAGTACCAAAAGCTACCAATTAGTACCAAAATCAGTCCTCAAGGCATCTTACTAACAAGCAGTACCAAAAACTACCAAGTCATCAATGACAAAAGACACTACCAAAACTAGAACCAAATCAAAACCATGAGCTACCAATTAGTAGTTGAAACATAAGCAAGGAAAACAAAACCCTAATAGCCACCAAAACAACGTTTTCAAAAGCTACCATAGCTACCTAAAACTACCAATACCACCAAAACACCATTGATAGAAAGCAACCATAAACCACCAAAGGGGGAAACAGAATTCTACAAAACGCTTTCAGTTGGTACCAAAAGCTAGCAGGCACTCCTCAAGGCATCTACCGAATAGTACCAAAAAACTACCAAAACTATTAAGTCATCAATGATAGAAGACAACCATGTCCTAAAAATGGAACCAATTCAGAACCATGAGCTACCAATAAGTACCAAAAGATTCCAGTTATTACCAAAAGCATTATAAATACACCCAAGACAAAAAATAAACTAGTCAAACATAACCAAAACTACCAAAACAACCTTGTTAGATCCATGCCATAAAATACCAAAGCATAACCAAAAACTACCAAAAGCATACATCAAGGGTTTAGTGGTACTAGCAGCACATTTGAAACTACCAAAACTCTCAAACTAGCAAAATTACCAGACTACCAAAATTAACATGATAGAAGATACTATAACAAGAAAGTAGAGCCCGAAAAACCCAATAGATACCAATATGAATGGAAACTACCAAAATAGCATAGAGAAAATTCAAAAAATCTACCTGAAGCTACCAATATACCTAAAATATGCCACTAAAAGCAAGAGGACCAGACACTTACAAAACTACCAAAGCACGATTTATAGATACCAAAAAATACCAAGAGCTTTCACGAATACAAAAATCTATCAAAGGATTTCAAAACTGCTAGACTTGCCAGAATCTACTGATACTGAAAAAATTAATTGAAGTACCAAAATGTGTCATAAACCACCAAATGTATTAGAACTACCAAGGCATCATCAAATATAAGTTATTAGAAAGCTGCCAAAACCACTTTCTCAAGGCATGGATGTCAAGAATTACTTGTTGGAGATCAAGTTCCTTCTCAAGATTCTTCATGTCCTCATTGTTTCCAATTCAATGAAGCATGCATCAACTGGCTCCGAAATCAGCCTCCACCTCTTTGATGTCCTCATCATTGCAAGGGTTTTCCTACTTTAGTTTTGCAAGTTGCAGTTCATAGTACTCTATGTCATCTTTTATTCGCTTTGCAACAGCATTGGAACCCTTCGCTCTCAAAACAAAGTTTCCTTTTTCTGCTGTAGAGATGATTTCAACTCTTTCAACTTATCGGATGCAACTGCACATGTCTGAGGCACTCTCTTAACAATAATTTCTAGGTCTTTAACATAGTCAAGTGTCTCTTAATGACACTGTGGGGGGTCTACCTCTGTACAAATATTACTACCACTTTGCATAAGAAGAGGCTTCTTAATAGATGATGGGTGGCCTATATGGGAGGCACCGTTTTCCCTTCGCCAAATTTTGACCTTCGGCTCTAACCCTCCCGGCAATCTGGCACACATATTGAGTACATTCTCTCCAAACCTCACCCATGCAACCTTATGGCTTGCAAGGTCCTTTGTTGCCGCATGGAAATTCTTGAAAGCAAATCAGCGTGAAAACTTTGCAGTGATCTCCCCACAAGATGGAGGGGCTTGGCATACCTTTATGGAACAAGAACCTGCAATATTTAACCAATCTCAATTGCACATGATTCAAGTAATCCTTCACATTCTTATGGTAGCATTTCTTGAAAGAAATCATCAGGGAGGTCTTCTTTCGTAAGATCCTTTGGAAGCACACCCTCCATGCTCAGACCATACTCCATATGTAGCTCTTTGGTTGTATAGAAAAACTTGGTCAAAAGAAGGCATTCCTCCATTTTGTTTTTGCCTGCAATGTGGAAAAATGTTTCAGTAATGCAGAATTGAACACAGAGATTCTGAACTGCTCCTTAGCACATATGACCTTGCCAACGCAAAAATTAGAATTGTGTAGTACAAAAACTATAAAGTACCAAATTTGGTACTATAAACCTGTAAAGTACCTGAGTCTATATGTTAACCTTCATTACCCTACTGAGATTTTAATTTGTGTTCAACTCATAGCACATATGCTTGCATGCATGCAATGCAAAAAAAATGTAGAGCACTCAAGATACCACAAACACACTTACATGTATACAATTTAACAAGAAAAAAGATTGGTCTCAAACCTTAAAATCTTCAAATGAAAATTGCTACCTTTCTTGAGAGAAAAACAAATCTAATGACACAAAACAACCATGTACACATGTGAAGGATGAACACCAACCTTTGGAATTTGTAGAAGATCGAGTCTCATCCTCACCAAAAAGTACTCTAGACTCAGTTGATTTCTCCACATAGAAGTCCCCCTTGCTAGCTCTTGTGTTTGGGGTGTTAATGCTTTGAGGAGATTTTGTACTTGTGAGGGGGGGCCTTGCATCCATGGTCCTAGGCTTCTTCCCCTTGTCTGGTGAATCCTTGGTGGCAGATTTCCTTGCAGGCATCCTCATAGTCGTGATGATGGATAGCCCGAGACCTCGCTAGCTACACAAAAGAATGAAGAACGTGCTGCCTATGAGAGAGGTGCAAAGCCTTTGCTCAAAAAGGCTTGACAAAGGTGGTCTGTGAGAGAGGTGTAGAGCTGCTGCGAGGTGCAAGACAGAGTGGATAAAGTGGGACAGAGATTGGCAGTCATCAAATCATACAAGTGAAAATGTGCAATTCCCATCCATAATTGCACCCACGTTTTCTTTAAAAGGAGTGGTGCTTCAAATTTTAATACATTTGTACTTTCAAATTTCTACTCTCTCAGAAAAAAAAACATTCCCTCCTACATTACTTAAATTTAGAGGAAAAAGAGGTTCCCTCCAAAACAACTTGGAAATATGTAGAAGTACCGACTAGGTAGGAACAAAAAAGTGTTATCATATACATGTGGTAGTGATGTGTGTGAACACACTAGGACCGCCATGGCATTTTTTCCCTCTTTAGGAGGTTTTTTCCCCCGTGCATTGTATATACGCCCATCACTCTAGGGCTATCTATCTTTCCATTGCACACTAAGTAATACACTCTCTATTGTGTGCCTTGAGCTTCCTTCGTCTTCTCCAAGCTGTGTGTATTTCTCTGCAACCCTTATTCACACAATTGGTATCAGAGCAGGTTGTGTCCTCCCGGGCTTAGTCGCCAGCTGCTCCAGTACACGCCTGCTCACTTTCTCCGATTTCAGTGAGCTTTCGTGAGCGTTCGCAGGTTGACAAATGCTTCTAGATAGCTCATAGAGCTAGGTCTGCTTAGATTTTCAATTTGGGCTCATTTCGGGCTCCGTTTTCACATAGGCAGTACTGCACAGGCTATTTCGTCATTTTGTGCAGAATTTCTGTCAGTGTTGTTTTCTGCATAACAGGTGCCTTATAGTCTTCTACGGTTTGTGCTATATAGCACGTGTTGTTCCCGCTCCATTTCTCCTATTTTCGGGCATTTTTCACATCAGGTGCAGCATTTACCATGGCTGACAACAACAACACAGATGTGTGGTGCTGAGGACAGGTTGGATGGGGAAAAACACCCTATGTGGGCTTATATGATGCAACATGTTCTTGTGTCAAAGGGCATCTGTAACATTGTGCAGGGCATTGATGTACGTCCTGGTTCTGAGGATGTAGGCGATGTTGAGGATGTTGCAGGTCTTGCTGCTGTTAGAGTTGTTTTGCCTATGGTAGAACAAGATCGTTGGGATGTAAAGGATGCGTAGGATCATGCATTGATTGCATTGTCTATGAAGCGCACCATTGTTCCTCACATCCGTTCAGCAAAATCTGCAAAACAGGCTTGGGATATTCTAGAAGGTCTTTATGCAAGTTGCAATGAGGCTAAAATTGCTTTGCTGCGTAAAGAGCTGGAGTCAAAGATAATGCATGAGTAAGATGATATGGACACTTTCCTTTCTAGTGTCAAGGATATCAATGAGAAACTCATTTCTGCAAGTGAAGTCATTTCAGATAGTTCCCTGGTGCAGACTGTTCTTGATGCCTTACTAGATTCCTACCAGACTTTTGCTAGTACTTGGAGACTGATGACCCAAGGAAATCCTGAAGTTGTCAAGTTTGATGCATTATGCACATTGCTGTTGCAAGAGTCACTTTCTAGAAAAAACAGGACTAGGCACCATGCAGTTGAACAGGATTTTATTGCTTCTCAAAGAAAGAGTGGTAACAGTAATGCAGCTACTTCTTATGGTTCTACTGCGAGTGGAAAAAATTCTGTTCCTAATGCTTCTGTGGCAGCAATTCGTCTGGAAATTCTGGTGATAAGGGCAAAAAGAAGATGTGTTGCCATTATTGTAAAGCTAATGATCACTTGATTAAGTCGTGTCCTAAGTTGAAGGCCAAAGAGGCTAAGAAGAAAGAGGGTGGTTCCACTGCAAATGCTGGTTCCACTACAAATGCAGCCATTGTTGAGTCTTCTATGAAAGGAGACTGTGATGCTGATGTTGATGCAGAATGGGCTTTTAGCGCAGAGTGCACTTACAATCCTGTTGTCCATGATGCATGCTTGTCAGTTGCTGTAGATTCACTTGTGTGGTATTTTGACAGTGGTGCTACAAAGCACATTAGCTCACATCGTGAATTGTTTACCTCTCTCGAGTCTGTCCCTCATGGGAATTCAGTCACTTGTGCCAACAATGCCTCTTATCCAGTTTAGGGAGTTGGAAAGATTGTGCTTATTGCTGGTAATGGAAGTTCTTTTACACTTGTTGATGCACTTTATGTACCTAGGATCAAGAAGAATCTCTTGTCTGTATCCGCACTTGCTAGACTTGGACTTGTAGTCAAATTTGTGGTTGACAGATGTACAGTTCATGATCTCAGTTTTGGTGATGAAATTGTTCCATCTGGCCTTTTGTGCCGTGGGCTGTATAAGCTCACTTTGTATGATAAGTGTGGACAAAATTTTGCAAATGCTGTTGCAGATTCAAGGGCTATTTCAGATGCAAAACTTTGGCATGCACGTTTTGGTCATCTGAATTTTGCCAGTTTGCTGCGTTTGCAGAAATCTGATATGGTTGCTTCTTTGCCGCCTCTTGAAGCACCTGTCAAACATGTTTGTGAAGGCTGTATTTTGGGTAAAATGCAGCATTCTAAGTTTCCAAAGAATGGTTCAGTTCGGGCCACATGCAGGTTGCTGCTTGTGCATAGTGAGGTTTGTGGGCCCATGCAAACTCCGTCCTTGGTCAATTACCTGTACTTCGTTACTTTCATTGATGATTACTCCAGGCATGCATGGGTATTTCCTCTTAAAGTGAAGTCCGAAGTTTTTATGTGCTTCAAACAATTTCTGGCTTGTTAAGTATGGAGCCTGATTTACCCTTGTAATTTTTTGTGGTAAAAGCGCACATTTGTAAGGCCCCCATTATGAGGAGAAGTCATCGCACGTGAAGGAAAATCACTCAACGGAAACCAAAAGTTTCATGACCAAGAATCAGGGGCAACTTTAGGGTCCTTTTCTGCCCCCGAGACTTTTTTTTCCCCTTGCTGGAATATTCCTTTTCATCGGAGAATGACTTTAACACAAACATAAGTCAACTTCGATCAGTGAAAATCAATTTCGATGACGAAGTGCGAGCTCTCCTTATACTATCATCTCTACCGGATAGTTGGGACATCCTTGTGATGGCTTTAAGTAATTCTATCTCTGGCACAAATACTCTTAAGTTTGATGATGTTGTGGGTGTTCTCCTAAGCGAGGAAATGCGAAGGAGAAGCACAGGAGAATCATCAAGTGCTGCACTATCAGTGGAAACAAGAGGAAGGCTTAAGGAGAGGTTCAAAAACCAAAAGGGTCGTGATCGCTGAAGGCGGAGCAAGTCACGCACAAAGTCAGTTCTTGAATGTTGAAACTGCGGCAAGAAGGGCCACGTCAAGAAGGATTTCTGGTCCAAGAAGAAGAAGGAGACAGAGTCTCAAGACAACAAGCCAACATCGGAGGCCAATGTGGCAGGTAAAGTAGAGCAAGATTCTCTAATTCTCTCATTAAACAATGTGTCTAATTCCTGGATAGTAGATTCCGGGGCTTCATTCCATGCGACACCACACAAGCAACATTTCCAAGACTACACCAAAGGTAATTTTGGGTATGTATACTTGGGAGATGATGAAGCTTGTGAGATTGTCGGCAAAGGTACAGTTTCTGTCAGAACTGCTAACGGAAATGAATGGAAGCTTAAAGATGTTAGGCACGTTCCTTCTCTTCGCAAAAATTTGATCTCTACAAGACAATTTGACGATGAAGGTCACAACATTGCATTCGGAAACAAACGGTGGAAGATCTCAAAGGGATCTTTGGTGGTTGCCAAGGGAGAAAAGGTTGGCCCACTTTACTTGTGTACTGTTAGCACGCAACCTTCAGCTTGTGCAGCAACTACAGAAGTTGACACTGCGGTGTGGCACTACCGACTTGTGCATATGAGTGCCAAAGGAATGCAAATCCTTCAAACAAAGAAGCTTCTACCAGGTTTGAAAGAAGTGGACTTAGAGTTCTGTGAAGATTGTGTTTATGGTAAACAAAAGAGGGTAAAATTTCAAAAATCAGGAAATGAAAGAAAAAATAAAAAACTTGAGTTGGTTCATTCTGATGTTTGGGGTCCTGCAAGTACACCATCACTTGGTGGCTCATTGTACTATGTAACATTCATAGACGATGCGACTAGAAAAACATGGGTTTATGTCATGAAGAATAAATCCGATGTATTTTCCATAGTTCAAAGGTGGAAAGCCTTTGTGGAGAATGAAACAGGTACCAAGGTTAAATGCCTCAGATCCGACAATGGAGGCGAATATTGCAGCCAAGCTTTTGAAAGATTTTGTGCTAGCAATGGCATTCGGAGGCAAAGGACAACCCCAAGGACACCTCAACAAAATGGGATTTCGGAAAGGATGAATAGGACAATCATGGAACGAGCACGAAGCATGCGGCTACATGCAGGCCTACCACTTGAGGTTTGGGCGGAAGCTGTAAGTACGTCTGTGTACTTAATCAATCGGTCACCCTCAACGGCATTGGATGGGGGAGTTCCAGAAGAGGCATGGACAGGTAAACCGGTGAGTTATGCATTTCTCAAAGTGTTTGGGTGTGAGGCTTTCATGCACATAGATAGAAGCCTAAGATCAAAGTTAGATGCAAAGTCCAAAAAGTGTTTCTTCATTGGCTATGGAGAAGGAGACTTTGGGTATCGCCTATGGAATCTTGAAGATGGTAAAATCTTAAGGAGTAGGGATGTAATTTTTAACGAACAAAATATGTACAAAGATTACTTGGAAAGAAAACAAACAAAAGAAACAGGTGATGAGTACATGGAGCTTGAGGACGGTGAAGACTCAAGGACTGCAAACGGTGACAATGTGCAACAACGTCAACCAAACGAGGAGCCTCAACCTATTCCCTGAAGATCTACAAGAGCAAGTAGACCTCCAGAAAGGTTTGTTCCTTCCTTCAACCATCTCTTGATCTCAGATTCTGGAGAGCCGGAATCATATGAAGAAGCTATGCAACATGAATCCAAAGAAGAATGGACGAAGAGCATGCAAGTGGAGATGGACGCACTACATCGCAACCAAACATGGGAGTTGGTTGAGTTGCCTAAAGGTAAGCGGGCACTTCAAAACAAATGGGTGTACAAGCGAAAGGAAGAAGAAGGTGGGAAGAAAAGGTACAAGTCTAGGCTTGTGGTAAAAGGTTTTTCTCAAAAGAAAGGTATTGACTTCAATGAAATATTTTCTCCTGTTGTAAAAATGAACTCAATTAGGCTTGTCTTAAGCCTTGTGGCTGCTCATGATCTAAATCTCGAGCAAATGGATGTAAATACGGCATTCCCTCACGGTGACTTAGAGGAGGAAATCTACATGCTTCAACCAAAGGGGTATGAAGTAAAAGGTAAGGAGAAAATGGTTTGCAGATTAAAGAAGAGCTTGTATGGTTTAAAGCAAGCATCAAGACAATGGTACTTGAAGTTTGATCGATGGATGTTGGATCATGGATTCACAAGATGCAACTCGGATCACTGCGTCTACACGGAGAATTTGGGAGATGGGAAATTCATCATCCTAATGTTGTATGTTGATGACATGTTGATTGCAAGTGCTAACATGCAGGACATCAAAGACCTAAAAGAGGAGCTGTCCAAATCTTTTTCAATGAAAGATTTAGGTGCTGCAAAGAGGATACTTGGTATGAAAATATCAAGGGACAGGACGAAGAAGACAATAAAGCTATCTCAAGAAGATTACATCAAGAAGGTACTAGAAAGGTCTGCAATGCAAAATGCAAAACCAGTTTCTACACCTTTGGCTGGTCATTTTAAACTAACGAAGGATATGTGTCCAAAGACACAAGAGGAGATAGCCTATATGTCTAAAGTTCCATATGCTGCAGCGGTAGGTTCTTTAATGTATGCTATGGTCTGGACAAGGCCAGACATTGCACATGCAGTGGGAGTTGTGAGTAGGTTCATAAGAGCATTGGCAAGCTGTGAAGTGGATACTTAGGTATCTAAAAGGGACAACAACAAATGCTTTGTATTTTGGAGGAACTATTATTTTTCTAGAAGGGGATGCTGATGCAGATAGGGTAGGTGACAAAGACACTCAAAGGAGCACTACTGGCTATGTGTTCACGGTTGGAGGCACAGCATTAAGCTGCGCTTCAAAGCTGCAGAAAGTGGTTTCACTTTCTACCACGGAAGCAGAGTATATAGCAATGATGGAGGCAAGCAAAGAAATTCTGTGGCTTCACAGATTCTTAGAAGAGCTTGGATTCAAACAAGACAATTGTGTCTTGTACAGTGATAGCCAAAGCGCTATCCATCTTGCGAAGAACTCAGCCTTTCATTCAAGGACAAAGCACATTGAGGTGAGATATCACTTCATACGCACTCTTTTGGAAGAGGGACAACTAAAGCTAGGAAAGGTGCATACAAGTGAAAATCTTGCAGACATGTTTACAAAGGTGGTCAACAAGGAGAAGTTGAGCTTTTGCTCATCTTCAATCGGCATTCAAGGATAAGAAGCCAGAATGGAAAGCAGTCACAGGTTTGGTTTGGAGATCAGTCTCCAATTGGGAGATTGTTAAGTATGGAGCCTGATTTACCCTTGTAATTTTCTGTGGTAAGAGCGCACATTTGTAAGGCCCCCATTATGAGGAGAAGCCATCGTGCGTGAAGGAAAATCACTCACCAGAAACCAAAATTTTCATGGACAAGAATCAGGGGAAACTTTGCCGGAATATTCCTTTTCACCGGAATATTATGGTCGGACGGCGGCCGAAAAGTGGTCGGAAAACAACCGGTCGGTTGGCCGGTGGCCGGTAGTCAATGGTCGATGGCCGGTGGCCGGTGGTCGGAAGTCAATGGCCGGTGGCCGGTGGCCGAATTCAATGGCCGGTGGCCGAATTCAAAAGCGGACTTGTCTTCTCAAGGGCGGCCACACATGGGCGGATTGGAGATTTGGACTTATTCGCACAAGGGCGGCTACACATGGCTGTCTCTCATAAGAGAGGACAACCCTTTTGGCCTATAAAAGGAGGCCATTTCTACACACATTTCATAGTGTGAAGTTGATGCAACAAGGTGAGTGTGAGGTGGTGAGAGTGAAGCAAGGCGGGAGCTCCATTAAGGGTATAATCCCTTTGTAAACTACTTCTTGTTTTGAAGTACTAAAGCCATTGAGTGGCTGCTTTCCCGTGGACGTAGCCCACATTGGGTGAACCACGTATATCGTATGTACTCTCTCTCTCTCTCTACTCTATAATCTCGTGTATATAAATATGTTTCTCTCCATTAAGTAATCTACTCAATTATCTATTTAGCTACGTCTTATTTCCTAACAGTAAACCTGGTGGCCACTAGATCTATAGCGGAAGCAAACAAAGTGGTATGGGTTCATCTAGCGGACGATCTCTCATCACAAAGTGAATTGAGTTCGAGCCTACTAGCAAGGAGATTTAGCTCCACCTCGCAGGGGAAGCGTGATTTAACCTATGTAGCAATCCTAAGACCCACCTTCCAAGAGGAGAGAAACCTCGAGTGCCTTTTTCCCCATGTTTCAGAGGCATGTACTCTCGAGATTTCACCGCTCTAGGGGCAATGAGTATTACTAATATCGAAGTAAGCACAATGGGGATAGAGAGTTCCCGACCCATCGGGACCACCCATCTCGTAGGCATTGGCAACCTGAGCCAAGCCCCCACTTTCCACCCCCACACTCACACTTCCTTGTGTGACCTAATTACTACCACAAAGGTTGTTCAACATAAAGATTCCTTGTTTAATTCCGAATCACATTGTTCGTTAATACATCCCTTCAACCAGTATTGCAAACAACACCAAGACAGAATTCTAGTAAAAATTCTACTCAAACTTATTCATAAAAGTTCAAATGTTCTGGAGGTACAACATCCCCCTTCCAGCGAGAGTTCACTCCTCCTGTTGTTGCCTAGCTGCCCATACAACTAGGTATGTCCACCGCATAGAAAGCACGTCATGGACACTCCCACCGCATAGAAAGCAAGACGTGGGTTCCCACCGCATAGAAAGCAAGTCGTGGGTATCCACCGCATAGAAAGCAAGTCGTGGATTCAAGAGCCCTTAACGAGGAACTCTGCCCCCTGTGATCAGTAGGGGGGCCAGGACTGATTCAACATTGGAATTAAAATGAACATGTCGAGCTAAATTTTCCCTAGCAGACATTCTTTCCTATTGCAAACAGCATACCCATCAAACATTACCTTCCTACTTTAGAACTTAATGTACAATGATTTCAATGCCGAGGTTTCCGTCAGATTTCTCCAACATGTTTGGGGATATGAGAATTCCTAACTAGCGTATGCAATGCTAATTTAAACAACTTGAATAAAAATATGATCTACCTCTTCCACTTCTTCATCGATGGCCCGTGAGATGACCGGTATTTGTTCCTCCACAGGAGCTTTCCCCTTTCCGTTGACATTACTCGTTCCTGCCTCGCGATCGTGGGCACCACCGAAGCGCGTCTTCTTAACCGGGGCCATTTCTCACTACTTTAAATGATTTTCTTGGAGAAAGAGCTAAGGTTCGCAAGCATCATAACAATCCAATGGGTAGATTAGTGACATCAATTAATTTCTCCTATCTGAGAGATCTAGATTTCTTTCATAAAGCAATTATTAAGGATGGCACATAATCCTATGGGAACCGGCTCTAAGATAATTATTCGGCTTACATGATTAAGAATAATAGGAATTCACTAATGGAATTACCAGTGAGATGAATTAATCACGATTAATCTCTTTCCTAGCAATTAGAGGGTGCAGAATCACCGCATGCATAGGTGTGAGAAAAACCACCTCTTAGAGACTTAATGACAGATTAATCTTACCTTAATTATATCTTAATGCATAACAAAGATGGATCTAAATCAGCTACAATATCAATGCGTGATAGAAAGAGTGATTCTCATCAATCTACACAATTACCAGCTTATCGATTAATTTCTATGCTACCTAGAGAGAGAAAATTCTAATAATCGTGCACTAATCATTAATTAAGAGTGATGAATGGCTGATAATTCAGCTATGGGATGATGATTACATAATAGAATATGGTTAAGGAGAATTTAGAGAGTAGTCATAGAGAATTACGACTAGGAATAAGCATAATGGACGAGAAATTTAGATGGTAATGAAAAAGGATTTGCACAAAGCATTAATTAAACCGTGGTTACCGTGAATAAGGGCTGATAATCCTCTAGATTCTCTAATCTAATCAAGCTTCTTGAGGCGAGAATTGGACAACACCTCCCTCCTTGCTTCCCCTTCAAAACGTGTGTGTTCCGGCAGCACCGTCCCAGAGTGTGTGTAGGTGTGTGTGTGTGTGTGCACTGTGTGTGTGTGAGCATATGTGTGTGTGTGTGTGTGTGTGTGTGTGTGTGTGTGTGTGTGTGTGTGCAGGTCTTTAAATAGGCCTCTCAAGCTGAAAATCGATCTGGGTTGCTAAATGCATCTCGGAGCTTCTCCAGTTAAGCATGGCAAGTTCAATTCCCTGCCCACCAAGTGTTAGGTTGGCTTGGTTAACTGGTTCTGAGACTGAGCTGCTGGCTTGGAAACTCTCCCAGGACTCCCACAAAGCAAGAGGGAGCCCCCTAGCTGCTAAAGCTGATCTGGAGTGGGCTGGAACCTGTTCCCACACAGTCCCGGGCCCTCGGTACCTCCCCGGACAATTTTTAGAAAAATTGGTTCTAGGCTAAAACGGGTCATACGAGTCGGATTTTGATGCCGAAAATTGCTATAGCAAGCTCTAACTAAGGCGTACTGGCCCGAGTACCTGCCATATTTAGCGACCCCCGGGGTCCGAAAATGCATTTTTTTCAAATTCGGGATACGATTGAAGTTTTTCGAGACGATCAAAACTAGATGGGTCGGGTGCCCAAAAACTTACTATTTTTGGATTTTTTAAACAAAAATTATTTTAATTCACATTTCGAAGCTTTAAAACATTCTGAACATCATGGCACTGACAGAATTTGGAAAACTACTAAAAATAGTAACTTATTCCATTATGTTCATTTCATGGTACAATGGTGCTCTTTTGATTTGGGTCAGAGACCTTACACCACACATGGGCGGATTGAAGGGTCCGATTTGGACTTATCTACATAAGGTCCGCTACACATGGTTGCCTCTCATGAGAGAGGGCAGCCCTTTTGGCCTATAAAAGGAGGCCATTTCTACACACATTTCATAGTGTGAAGTTGATGCAACAAGGTGAGTGTGAGGTGGTGAGAGTGAAGCAAGGCGGGAGCTCCATTAAGGGTATAATCCCTTTGTAAACTACTTGTTTTGAAGTACTAAATCCATTGAGTGGCTGCTTTCACGTGGACGTAGCCCACGTTGGGTGAACCATGTATATCGTGTGTACTCTCTCTCTCTCTCTCTCTCTCTCTCTCTACTCTATAATCTTTTTTGTGTGAAATCTATCTCTCTCCAACCATTAAGTAATCTACTCAAATATCTATTTAGCTATGTCTTATTTCCTAACATGGCTATGGCTAAAAATGTCTCGAAATGTACTATGGGCACCCTCCGTTCCGATCGAGGGGGGGAGTATATGTCTCATGAATTTAATGCATTTACGGCTAGTCGTGGGATAAAACACCAATGTACAGTGCCTTATATACCTCAGCAAAATGGTGTTGCTGAGAGGAAAAACAGGTCACTGACGGAAATGGCACGATGTATGGTCAAAAGTCAAGCTTTGCTGCATTCTTTTTGGCTTGAGTCCATCATGTGTGCCACTTATGTACTTAACAGGTGTCCTACGAAAGCTTTGCAGTCTATTACTCCATATGAATCATGGCATGATAGAAAGCCTTCTATTGAGCACATGCGTGTTTTTGGCTATTTGGCATATGCTTTGGTGCCACAAGTGCAGCGCAGAAAATTGGACGATAAGGCTGTCAAATGTATTTTTGTTGGTTATAGTGTTGAAAGCAAAGGTTACAGGTTGTATCATCCGTAAACAAAACGTATTCTGGTTTCTCGGGATGTAATTTTTGTGGAAGAATCTGTTCAACCCTTGTTGTCATGTACTAGAGACAGTGATGTAAGCTCACATGACATTTTATGACACTTTGTTGCCTCTTTTCAGTGGTGGAAATACGAATGTAAGTTCCAATGAGGCAAATGTACAGCCTATGGGGGTTTCTGAAAATGTTCTAGATCAGCCTATTACTGATGCAGATGTACATGATGTACTTGATGAGGAAAGGGCTGAAAATGAGCAAGCTAGAGGTATGCCAAAATGTCTGGTGCACACTTTGCGTGACAGTAAATTGGATGCACCATTGTCTAGTCGTACTCGTTCAGGCTCTCGCCATGCATCTTATGCATTAGATTGTTATGCTTTGGCTGTGTCTAGCTTACATGATGTTGAGGAGCCTCTGTCTTTTGATGAAGCACATAATTCAAAAAATTGGATGGCTACCATGCAATCAGAATATGATGCACTTATAGAAAATGACACATGGACTTTATGTGATTTGCCTACTGGCAAAAAGTCCATTGGTACGAAGTGGGTTTACAAGTTGAAACGCAAGTCAGATGGTGAGATTGATCGCCATAAGGATCGACTTGTTGCAAAGGGTTATGCACAACAAAAAGGCATAGATTATGAAGAGACTTTTTCTCCCACTTGTCGTATGACTACTGTGCGTTTTCTATGTGCATTGGCAGCTCATTTTGGTTGGATGTACATCAATCAAGCATTGTTACTGATTTCTTGAATGGTGACATATTTGAGGAAGTTTATGTAACGCAGCCTTGCGGTTTTGTCATAGAAGGACAAGAGGACAAAGTGTGCAAATGTAACAAGTCTTTGTATGGGTTGAAGCAATCTCCTCATGCTTGGTATGTGAAAGTTGACACTCATTTGGTCAAACAAGGCTTTCGTAACAGTCCAACAGAAAGCACATTGTATGTAAAGCATGAGGGTGATGTAGTTTTCATTGTGGTTCTTTATGTTGATGATTTGCTGATCACTGGACCAAATGAGAGACATATTGTTGAATTTAAGGCTGATTTGAATGCTACTTTCAAGATGAAAGATTTGGGGCTGTTGCATCATTACTTGGGTATACAGTTTAAGCAGTGTGATGGTGGTATTGCCTTGTGTCAGAAAAGTTACAGAGAGACATTGCTATTGATAGTCATTTTTTGGCTATTATAAATTGTCATAGTGAGCTACCTCACCCTACCAAATTCACCCAAACACTATGGCTATCCCTACCATTTCACTGTATATAGGCGTGTGTGAGTTAGGGGACTTTTTTTGTATTTTCTTAAAAACCCTCAATTAGCTAGTCACTGGGCTAGTTGAGCCAAAAAAATAAAAAAATAATTAAAAAAAGGTATATTATGGCCTCTTTGTGTGTAAATATTTCATTATATATATGGCTTAAATATAGGGATTTTTATAATTATTTTGATATTTTATTTAAATATTTATACCTAGGTGTGTGTTTTATGAAACTTATGTATGCCTTCTTTCATCCTCTTGCACCATAAGTGTATTTTTTGCCAATTTGTACATACTCTAACCTCATCTTTTTCTTTTATACAAATCACCCCCACATTTTCACCCTCACCCTCGTGGAAACAAAAAAAATTGATTTTTACTTTCTTAGTCATGTTTATTATATTATTTTCATTTACTTGCATACCTTTTCCTCTTTCACCCAAAATAATACAAAGAGGGACCATATCATATGATTCAAATATCGTTCCATATCCATAATTTCTCCATATTTATTTATTTATTTTTTACTCAATATTCTAACACCATGTGCTCATTGAGCTAAAATCCATGAATAGTCCATACACTAGTCTCACCATGTATATATTGCTTTATTCACCAATAATCCTCCTCCATGCATGTGTAAAGGGAAACTTGGATGCTTTGTATTATGATATGAAAAAGGAGGGTCTCACTCTTGGATGCATTGTACAAATTCAACAAAGAAGGGGGCCACTAAAAGACTTTTGCAGGCATAAAAAACAGGCTTTTTGGTGAGATTTTTGGCACCCATTTCCACTCTGAATTTGGAGCGGTAGTCAAAAGAGAAAATGTGTAACAAAAGCTGAATAATCATCTCAAAACTTTTGGTGGTTTTTGGAGCAACCACCGGTGAGATATGATTTTTTGAGTGGACCCTAGTCTGCCCATTTTTCTCACAAAGTAACCCATAGTCTTCTCTCACCTCCTTTCCCACTTCCACACACATACACTCATTCCTCTCCATCTCTCACTCAAACCTGCAACTTTCATGGCTTACTTCATCTTCTTGACCATTTCCATCTCTCCTTACTCCATAGCTCAAAAGATTATCATCTCTACACACATATAGCTCAATTTCTCTCTCTAGAATCAAATTCATATTACCATAACCTCTTCATCCTTTCATAAAAGAGAAAAGATCAGCAAATAACCAATCTCAAGCCCCATGGTCACAAGAACTGCACCGACAAAGTTCTACAACCGCTTCATTCACTGGAGGAGAAGGTGGAAAATTTCATTTACATCTTGTGGTTTCCGACAAATTGTGTATATTCTCATTCTTCTCTTACTTTTTATCATTGTATAAATCATATAATGCACCTTGAGTGCATATGCCATGTAATTTTACCCCATCCTACTGACTTCAAACTACTAACACTAACTGCTAACTTTTTTTTTGTAAATTGCACCCACTCTACTCTACTGTGGAGTAGGCAACCTCACACAAAAAATCATTCACCTCTCTAGAATCTTCTCTATTTCACCTCAATAAATCTCTCCTCTTGAGACCACATCCATGTGATTCAAGAGACAAGAGAGCCCCACTCTCATAAGAACATATAAAAAATTTCATAAACATGATTTTCTATGAAAATTTTGATTATGTATAATCCTAATTAGGGCTCTCCTCACCTATAAATAGAGCCCTTCTCCCTTTGTAAATGGCAAGGATCCCTACACTATTTCTCACTACTTTGAGCGTGCCATTCACCATCTTAGTTTTAGGGAGTGAGAGTGAGCACCATTACATGTGGTGTATAGGAAAGCTTCTTTGAGCTAGTTGTAACATTGCAAGGGAGTGAGTGATTCATAACTTCCAATCAAAGTTATACCTACTATTGTGCATCAATTTAATCAATAAGTTGGGTGCAAATCGCGGGTCAAAACTCTCTTGAGTCTCTCCAATTCACGCTTGGCAACCTCATCTCGTTTGGTTTAAGGTGATGTGTTTTCATTTTGAGATTCTTTTGTAGTATCTGCTTGTATGTGACTCAAGAGCTCTTGTGTTTGTTTTTGTTGCTTGGGAAAACATTATAAGAGGGTTGTATGGTGAGAGGTCTCCCATAAACCTAAGATAATGTGTAGTTTGCAACATCATCAAACTTAATCGTGTCTCTTGACTCTCCTCCAAGCTGTTCATACACCCACGTCAATCATCAAAATTGAAGCTAAATTCTTGCACAAAGATCTCTCTCTTTCTTTTGTGTGTGCGTATGTGTATGTGTGTGTGTTTGGTGTGTGTATTTGTAGCATTTAAATTAGTGATAGTGTACCCTTCCTTCTCGCTTGTATTGCTAAGGGATTCTCCTCTTTTGCGTCCTAGTTCTCTCTCTAACTAGGTGGTGCCCCTATCTTGTTTGGGTTTGGCTGTGGGTTGGTTGTTGTGTTGTGCTTGTGGTTGCCCCCAGCCCCAATTGAGTAGCACGGGAGCCTTGAGGGGTGTTTAGAGGTCGCCTCTCTTGTTGCCCGCCCCGGACCGCCTCAATTTTTGGTGCCCCCACTGAGGACGGCTTGTGTATGTTTTGTGTAGGCTCAACCTTTAGTATAATCAAGTAGCTTGCATGAATCACGAGAATTTGTATGATCATTTTATTCCCATTGCAAGGCAAAAGGTGCACATAATTTTTAGTACTAAGTTACAATTTCAACGAGTAATTCGTAGAATTTTGGGCCCTCGTAGGTTGGCTGAAATAAACGCTTCAGTGAATCCTTTTATTTTGCCTCTCATTAGGTACGACCTTAGTCTAAACGTCTATATTTTTGTTTTATTTTAAGAATTAAGGCATGCATAGACCATGGATAATGGCCCAGGAATAGAGGTTTTCCCCTTCCATTTCACTCCACACATTAGAGTAAACATTGCAATTAGTAGAAAAATCCATTTTCAACAGCGTATGGTGTTCATGTTTGGTGCCCAAAGAGTAGGAGAAATTCTCGCGTCACCAAACCCTGCCATCCTACCTCTTATTGATTATCATAGGTCATTTGATGTGAATATTTTTATTTTGTTGTAGAATAGATTGCAATATAGAAAATATTATTAAAAAACAAAAACGTGTGTCACTTTGGAATCAATTAAATGGAGAGCCAACGCCAAATGTCTGGATATTCTCTTTTCTTTGGAGAGCTTGGAGAGGATGCATAATTATTTTTGGCAAATTTCAATATGTCTTGCCGTATCAAGAGGATAGTAACTGATCAAGAACGTATAGAAATGTTTGAGGTGGTCCTTAGAAAAGATGCTAGCACTTGGTTTGACTCTTTTCATGAGGAAGTTAAGGGGAATTACACAGAAGTTTTGAATCATTTCAAGAAATACTTCTTTGATCCCCAAAACACTCAAAAACTATGGCAAGACATTGTTTCTCATAAGCAAAAAGACTTAGATGACTACTACTTGTACAAGCAAGAGTTTCTATGTCTTTGGGTTGTATGGGTGAGAATTGTTGCTAACCCTGGTGATGGTGCAGAGTTCCTAAAGAAGGAGAGGTTCATAGCCGGACTCTTTCTTGACCTGAAGGTAAAATTTGAGGCGGGTGCACCTGCTACCTTTGATGCAGCTGAAACTAGGGCTGCTGAGAAATATAGGAAACTCAAGTGCTTAAGGGGGGAGGTTCCAATAGAAGGTCTTAGACCCAAAGGTAAGTCACAAGCATCAACATCTAGGGAGCTTCCTGAGGTAACGACGGAAGTGATTGAGAAGTTAAACGAATCTTTAAGAAGCCTGTCAATTCACCTTGCACAAGCTGTAGGTCCAAAGGGACAAGCAAAGAAGTCTGAAGAGCGATATTCACGACCTAGGAGAGTCTTGCAATGTTGGAATTGCGGTGAGTCTGGACATGGGATGTATAATTGTCCTTGGCCCTGTGGGGAGCCAGGGAGACCTAACTTGAATTACCTAGTGATGAATGTAGGTGAAGGAACTAGTCAGCAACCACGGCTTCTACAAAGGCCAAATGGAGCAAGACCACCTCCACAAGGAGTGGAAGGAGTTCCACCTTTGCCAGACCCAAATGTGCATGTGGTAGAGGTGACAAATTCAAGAGAGGTTGACATGGAAGCAAATGGCATTAAGCGTGCCCGAGGGAAAGGTAAGGAGAAAGAAGGAGTTACATCACAAAGTGACCATGGACGAGAAAAGAAGGCAAAGGAGACCAAGGAAGCTAAGAGGACTCGACATCATATCAACCTCCAAGACTTCCCTCTTGGACATGGTATGGATCCATACAACCTGTTGGAAGACATGAGAGGTAAGGGTCGTGATATCTCATGGTGTCAGTTTCTTGCATTATGTCCACAAGCTAGGAGGGATTTAACAAAGGCAGTTAGCACGAGGAGAAAGGTAAAAGAGAGTGTGCCTGTTGTAAAAATTGCACATGCTAAAATGAATGAGGACATTACACCTGTGCTAGATTGTTACATCAAAGGAAGATTGGTTAGGAAAGTTCTAGTCGATGGGGATGCACAAATTTGCATCATGACAGAGGGAATCATGCAAAGACTAGGCATGCACATCCATGAGACACCTGAAATCAAAGTGAAGATGGAAAACAATAGCAAAGCTAGGTGTGCAGGCATTTGTAAAAATGTCTTTGTGGAGGCCTTTGGCATTAAGAAGGCAGTGGATTTTTATGTTATGTCGACCAAGGGAAATGGTTACCTATTTATCCTAGGAAGACCATGGCTAATGAAAATACGAGCTTTGCAGGATTGGGAGAGTGGAAAATTAATTTGCAGGAATGACAATCATAAGAAGGTTGTCTTTGACATGAAGGAGCAACGCCAAGAGGAGCTCCATGAAGAATCATCTCAAAGTGAGACGGAGGAAGGCTGGACCGATAGCACTTCAAAAGGAGAAAGTAGTGGCAGCATTACTGAAGAGGAGTCTTCCATCGAAGTCATGGGGATAAGGTTTAAGCAAAACAACCAGGAGACCTCCTGCCGAGGTTTGGAAGAGGTAGGTTCCCAAGAGATCCAAAAAGTGGAAGATGAAAGAATGCTAGAAGGTATGTTATCTACAACACTTACAAAGGATGAAAGAGAGGAGCTCAAAGGTGTGTTAAGGAAATTTCCTAGGATTTTTGCTAAAGATTACACCGATGTGCGTGGAGTAGATGTTGTTCAACACAAAATTGAGTTGAAGCCAGAGGCCACACCTAAGGCTCAGAAGCTACGAAGGCTAGGAGTCATCAAGGAGCAGGCTTTACTCAAGGAGGTAAGAAAGCTTCTAGCAGCAGGTTTCATTTATCCAGTGGAGAATTCAGAGTGGGTCTCTCCCGTTGTTGTCACTCCTAAGAAAAACGGCAAGTGGAGGGTGTGTGTGGATTACCGTCCACTCAATGAGGCAACAAAAAGAGATCACTTTCCCCTCCCATTTCAGGATGAGATATTGAATGAGGTAGCTGTTCATGAGAAGTACACTATGTGTGATGGCTACTCAGGTTACTTTCAAATAGGGATTGCATTGGAGGACCAATTGAAAACAACCTTCATCACTCCTTGGGGTTGTTATGCTTTTAGAGTCATGCCATTTGGTCTGACAAATGCTCCTGCAACTTTCCAACGCTTCATGAACATGGTGTTTCAAGCATTCTTTGGAAAGTCCATTAGGGTTGATTTTTGCATTTATAGCTCAAAATCATTGCATCTACAAAGGGTAGAAGAAGGTTTAAAGAAGCTCTACAACATGGGAGGTCAACTCAACCCCAACAAGTGTCACATAGGTGAGGATGAAGTGATCTTGCTTGGTCACAAGGTTTCCTATAAAGGCATTGAGGTGGATCCTTCAAAGGCAAAGGCTCTTATTGAGCTCCCATCACCCAAGAATCTCAAAGAGGTCATCTCATTCATTCAAAAGGTGAAGTATATGTCACGCTTTATTCACTTAGCTTCGGAGTTGCTTCATCCTTTGCAAAAGTTGACACAACAGGTAGAATTTGCCTGGTCTGATGAGCTTGAAGAGTACTTTTGTTACATTAAAGTCATTTTGTCATAGCTACGAACACTCATGCCTCCTTGTTGGGAGTACACATTCTTTGTTAGCTCTAGTGTTGGAAGGGAAACAATTGGTGCTGTGTTGCTACAACAAGATTCCCACAGTACCAGGATGCGACCCATCTACTTTGCTAGTAGGGTCATGAATGCTTTGGAGAGAGGCTACACAGAAGCAGAACTCATGATGCTTTCTCTCATGTTTGCGGTGAGAAAGTTTAGATCCTACCTGCTACCAAAACCTTTTGTAATTCTCACTGCAGAAAATTTGTTCCCTTGGGTGTCATCTCAAATGAATCTTAGTACTAGGATCTCAAAGTGGATTATGGAGTTGCAAGAGTTCCAATACTCTTTCAAGGTAGAAGATAATGTGCGTGCACAATTGGCAGGGATTCTCACTTATAGGGTACATGAGAAGGAAATTAAAGTGCCTCAAGTAAAGACCCTACCATTGCCACCACCAAAAAGTATTCCTAATGCTTTTACCTTGTTCTTTGATGGAGCTTTTCAACGAGCCACAGGGAAAGCAGGGGGAGGGCTAGTGTTGCTCAACCCAAGTGGAGAGGTGGTCATGAAAGAGAAGGTCAATCTTCCAGGTTCAACTAGCAACAATGAGGCAGAATACGACACACTACTTCATGGTTTAAATATATGCATTGGCCAAGGTATACAACGTCTCATGGTAAAAGGGGATGCACTTCTCATTGTGAAGCAAATTTTAGGCATTTGGGCATGCAAGAACGAAATCCTAAGGACAAAAGTTCATGCCATTCGTAGATTGTTTAATCAATTTGAAGAAGTGCAACTATATCATATTCCTAGGAAACAAAATGACGATGCTGATTTACTTGCACAACAATCAGTTACATGTGTTGAGAAAGAAGTGCAATCCATCATGGTGGCACCAGCTGTCAAGCAACCGAGATACCAGGGATTGGAGTCATTGGATCCCATTATTGGCTACATTTTGGAGGGCGAGTTTCCACAAGACTTCAATAAAGCTCAGAAGAGGAGACTCATGAAGAATGCAAGTTTATATCTCTTCCTAGAAGGATCCCTCTATCAAAGAGGGAAGGATCAAGTGTGTAGAATAATACCAACTATCAAGGAAATTCCAGCCATTCTAAAAGGTTTGCATGAAGAGGAATGTGGTGGTCATTTTGCCCAAGAATTAACTGTGAAGAAGATTTTGCTTGCGGGGTATGTTTGGCCAAGTTTGCATGTGGATGTTCAACATTGGTGTAAAAGCTGTCACAATTGTCAGATAAATGGAAATAGAAGGTTGGTGCATGGCCCGAGGCAAATAGTGCTTGCAAATGGACCCTTTGAAAAGTGGGGCATTGATGCTATGGGTCCTCTGCCTAGGACAAGAAATGGTAAACTCTACATTCTAGTGGCTGTAGACTATATGACTAGGTGGGTGGAAGCACAAAGTGTGGCAAGGGTAAATGGGAAAACAGTGAGAAGGTTTGTCTACACTAATATTTGTTGTAGATTTGGCACACCTCTAGAGATTGTTTTGGATAATGGTCCGGGGTTCAAGAAGGGTTTACTCATAGAATTTTGTGAAGAGCTTCACATTCTACATCGGCATAGCACACCATACTACCCACAGTCAAATGGTTTGGTGGAGAAGGCTAACGGTGTCATTGCAGGAATCATTAGAAAGATGGTGCAAAACAAAACAAAGTTATGGGATGACTTCTTGGATGGTGCCTTGTGGGCATATCGAACCACATATAGGGAAGCCACAGAGTTCACACCATTTCACTTGGTCTATGGTCAAGAGGCTTTGCATCCTATCAAGCTCAACATTCCAACAATGCGGCTTCATGGAAAAGGTGCACAAGATGATCAAGAGGTATGGATGGATCAACTTCTTACGTTAGTGGAGATTGAGTGGAAAAGAGAAGCAACTTACGAGTGCTACAAGAGGAAAGCTACGCAAGCGAAAGAAAAGATCGACAAGAAACTGAAGGACAAAGGCTTCAAGGAAGGAGATCTTGTGCTAAGGTATGACAATCGACTTAACAATTGTTTTGATGCCAAGTTTGAAACTAGATGGCAAGGGCCATACATAGCCAAGAAGGCTTTCAATTCAAGTTACTATCAGCTTATGGACTTGAATGGTAAAGAGCACTCCAGAAAGGTAAACGGGTATCGCTTGAAGACCTATTTGAGTTGCCTTCTACCAAAGGACCTACCAAAGATCTGTCCAAAGGCCGCTGTCTAAAACTCTCTTGAGTCTCTCCAATTCACTCTTGGCAACCTCATCTCGTTTGGTTTAAGGTGATGCGTTTTCATTTTGAGATTCTTTTGTAGTATCTGCTTGTATGTGACTCAAGAGCTCTTGTGTTTGTTTTTGTTGCTTAGGAAAACATTATAAGAGGGTTGTATGGTGAGAGGTCTCCCATAAACCTAAGATAATGTGTAGTTTGCAACATCATCAAACTTAATCGTGTCTCTTGACTCTCCTCCAAGCTGTTCATACACCCACGTCAATCATCAAAATTGAAGCTAAATTCTTGCACAAAGATCTCTCTCTTTATTTTGTGTGTGCGTATGTGTATGTGTGTGTGTTTGGTGTGTGTATTTGTAGCATTTAAATTAGTGATAGTGTACCCTTCCTTCTCGCTTGTATTGCTAAGGGATTCTCCTCTTTTGCGTCCTAGTTCGCTCTCTAACTAGTTGGTGCCCCTATCTTGTTTGGGTTTGGCTGTGGGTTGGTTGTTGTGTTGTGCTTGTGGTTGCCCCCAGCCCCAATTGTGCAGCACGGGAGCCTTGAGGGGTGTTTAGAGGTCGCCTCTCTTGTTGCTCGCCCCGGACCGCCTCACTATGTAAGTTTGGACTTGAGGATTGCAAACCTATTGCCACTCCCATGGAAACATGTTTGAAGTTGAGTCTACATGATGCTGGTGATCCTGCTGATGTCACTCTTTATCAAACTGCTGTTGGCTGCCTCATTTATGTATGCAACACGAGGCGAGATATTCAGTTTACAGTCTCACAGGTCAGCAGATTTATGCATAGCCTAGGGTCTAAGCATTGGCAGGCTATCAAGAGGATTTTCTGCTACCTTAATGGCACTTTACATCTTGGCTTGTTTTATCCCAAGGGGGGATCATTGCTACCAGACTTATATGCTTTTTCAAACTCAAATTGGGCTAGTTGTTTTGACACGTGAGTGTCTACAAGTGGTTTTTGTTTCATGCTTGGCAGTTCATGTATATCATGGTTGAGCAAGAAGCAACCTACTGTGGCCACTTCGAGTTGTGAGGTTGAGTACAGGGTAGTCTTCACAGCTACGGTTTAGTGTGTATGGCTTAGACGCCTTATGGCTGATTTGGGTGTTGGACAGGACACTGCCAACACTATCTACACTGACAGTCAGAGCGCATTGGCAGTTGCGAGGAACGCAATTTTTCATGCTCGCACAAAGCACATTGAGGTGCATTACCACTATGTCAGGGAGTGGCTCTCAGTAGGAGAGATCATCTTGGATTATGTGCCAACGCAGGACAACCTTGCAGATCTTTTCACAAAGGCATTGTCTCGTGATAAGCTTGAGGCTTCCGCAAAGCTTTGGGCTTACTCCCCTTTGTGTGTTGATCATGTCCTTAGGGCATGGAACTTCCATTTACTCATGTGCCAGATCTCGTTCACCGCATCGCTCCAGGGGGGATTTGTTACCATATACATGTGGTAGTGATGTGTGTAAACACATCACTAGGACTGTCGGGGCACTTTTTCCCTCTTTATGAGGTTTTTCCCCCCGTGCATTGTATATACGCCCATCACTCTAGGGCTATCTATCTTTACATTGCACACTAAGTAATACACTCTCTATTGTGTACCTTGAGCTTCCTTCGTCTTCTCCAAGCTGTGTGTGTTTCTCTGCAACCCTAATTCCAACAAAAAGGTCCCTTTTTTGTGCCACCAATGCATGCTTTCAACCTGTGCAAGAGGTGAGTATTGAGCGGTATACTCAAGGGTGGTTGATGGTGAAGTATCCTGTAGGGTAATTCTCTTAAAGAATAGATCTTGAAGTAGTTGTGCTTGTTCCTTGATAGTGTTGTGTGCATCATATATAGCCGTGGTTCTGGAAGCGGTGGGCATAGTAGTGGATAATGTATCTAGTAATGGTCAAATATTTGGTACCCATTTATACATAACTACCTGTGGAGTTGCTTTGAATTTCTAGTGGCAAACAATTTATGGTTGGGGCTTGGCTTCAGGTTCTTGCTTAGATTTCTATAGCCATTGAGTTGGCTGTGACTTTGGTGTCCGTTGCTGCAGTTGATAGGGAGGTGTAATTGAAGACTTATTCTTAGCGTTCAACAGTTGTTTAGGCACCCAAATTTGCTTATGATTGTTGGTGAGTTGGATTTTGGGTACCAAAAATTGCTTGATTACCTACATTCTAGTCTTATGAGGATGGATTTGGTGTCGAATAGTGGGCATCAAATATGAGTGTGCCTGCTGTCTGGTATCGTCGGAGTTTTGAGAGCGTCTTTTCACTCTTCACGGTCATGAGCAAATGATACTCTTACTGTCCACCCTTAATGATAAGACCTTTTCATCCTAGTCTTGGACAGCTTTATAGGTTTGTATCCATGGGACTCCTAGCACCATATCTTTGTTCATATGCTCATCGAGAATGCAATTAACAGTGTGTGGGCACAATTAGTGGCTCTTGACTTGGCCCATTTGGTCAATTAATCTATGGCCACAATAATACATTGCTCATGAGTCTTATATGCTTGTGGTTGTATTGGTCCAACAAAGTCTATACCCCACTTAGGAAAGTCTTGTGCTCCATCACAGGTCGCAATGGCATATTGTCAATTCTTGCTAGCATCTTATCTCATTGACATGAGTCACACCATCGCCACAAATTCTTTTGCATTAGTAAACAGAGTTGACCACCAAATGCCTACTATCAATATAGCTCTAGCTTTAGTTTCATGAGAGAAATTCCTCCTACAAGACCAACGTGCGCTCATTACAAGATAGGAAGATATTCATCTTCACTAGCACATAGTCTGAGTTATTGATCCTTTCCTTGTCAATAGAGTTGACATCCAATCATCACGTAGTTGGTTGCTTCCGTCTTGATTGCTCTCTATCTTTGTTTAGTCATATCTTCAGGGAACATCCTCTTGGTCAAATATTCTACCCGATATCTACTCCATTGTGGTGCATGGACTTGAGGTGAGGCATTAAGAAAAAGATGAACCCTCTAGGGGCCCTTTGGGATTAAGGTTAATTAGAAGCCAGCCAATGAGAAGAGGGTGGTGGACACACTCTCTGACCTAAAAAAAGTAGGGGAGCAAAGTAGTTTTACACTTCTTAATAATGATGGAATTTTACCTAGTGAGAAGGAAGTGCTTTTTATTGGAGAGCTTCTGATTTAGAGCTTTTTGCAAAAAATTAGGTCTTTCTTGGTTTTGAGCTTAATTTGAAGACTTTCTTATTATTCTTGGTCTGACATGGCTACATGAAAACATGCATCATTGTGAAAATAATTTCCATTGAAGTTTCACACCTATATTTTGTGCTCTAGGATGGCCAATCTAGTAAATATCATGAATAAAGAAATTTAAGGTAATCTATTTTTGAAACATCTTTGAATGGTAGAGAGAATGTTAGGGTCTACATGACTTCAGATTATCATGCTTATGGTAAATCAATATTTTGGTTAGCATACTAGCTATAAGAGGTATCCAAAACACCAAAGGGGAGGGAAAGGGTGCAAAAACATACACTAAGGATAAGAGGTGTGTTTTACATTAGTAGATAGTGGGAAAATGCTTAGATTTTATTTAAAATTCAAGATGCTTTCTGGTTGGATGTGGGTCTCAATTTTTTGTTACTTTTTAGAGATATAATTTGGTGTCACTTAGTGCAAACTCTACATCATTATAGCATCCTAAATACCTAAATGAAAGTTTGTATGTTACTAATGTATCTCACATTCAAATCCAATATTGATAATATCTAGTCATTGTGTAAATATATTCAATTAGAAAATCCTAAAACAATCTCATATGAACATGTGGAAAACATTAGAAAGGGTTGTGAATCTACCATAGAAGAAGGATTTAGTTGTGGGTGTAATCTAGACACAACTTACCTTGTAAAGTCACACTTTGTACAAGAATGAACACACACAAATCAAACAGCTCGATAGAGGTGGTAAGATCTCTTTAGATGGGTAGATAGTGCAAATTCTAGCTAGGGGTTGATACCAAGAAATACAAAGTGAGTGTGAGTATCTAGGCAATAGATCTAGCATCAAAGGGAATGTATTTTTTAGGAAAATGGAGGACTAAACGGGTGAAATAAAGTACATAACTACCAAGGATTGATTCTTGGTGGGTGATCAAATGAAGACATAAGGGAAAGATCAAAGGAACATTTGGGTGTATTTAGTTCAAGACTCCATGCTTCAAAGAAGAACATATTCTTCAAAAAGCTAGGGAACTTGAGTTACTAGGGTTCTATAGACCCATCACACAATCCTTAATCATAAACTTGGATATCAAGGATTGATGTGTGATAGTTCATTGATAGCAAAGATTAGGGAAATATTAAACACCGTAACAATTTTCCTTATGACTAGACAAAGGTAGTGTGCCAATGCTTGCTGTTGGAGACTCTGCAGACTTAGCCCCATTACCTCTAGCTTCCACCTCAATTACATTAACCAACCGAGCCTAGATAGTAAGAACAACTAAAGTCAACCTTGATAAAGCAGGGGAAACAAGTTTCTAGAATTGAGGTACAAGCCTAGAATAGCTATAGCTAATGCACTCTCATGGATCACTTTTGGTGCTATAAGTTGTGTTGCATGTGTTCTGGAAATGTGCCATAGTTAGTGGCTCTTCTAGACATAATTGTTTGCATGTATGATTTCTTATTGCTTATATTAAAACTATGGTTAGGTCATGTTGTTATGTGATTACATACTTGTCATGAGAGAGGGGTTACAAGCTATAGGGACATATGAAATAACAAAGAACCTTTTTGATGCATGTATTTGGAAATGTGCCATAGTGAGTGGCTCTCCTAGACCTAATTCTTTGCATGTATGATTTTTAAGAGATTATATTGAAAATACAGTTAAGGCATGTTGTTATGTGATTACATACTTGTCATGAGAGAGCGGTTACAAGCTATAGGGACATACGAAATAACAAAGAACCTTTTTGATGCATGTATTTGGAAATGTGCCATAGTTAGTGGCTCTTCTAGACTTAATTCTCTGCATGTATCTAAGAGATTCTATTGAAAATATAGTTAAGGCATGTTTCTATGTGATTACGTACTTTCTACAAGAGAGGGGTTACAAGCTATAGGGACATATGAAATATCAAAGAACCAAGAGTAGCAGAGATTGAGTGCATCTTTGAATGGGAATGCAATGTGTTGCCAACTATTTCAGTAAGAAACTAATATAAGAATGAGAAGGAGCTAGTGGACCGCTTTTAAAGTATTTAAATCTACTATTTGAAGTGAGGTTCAAGTTTGCCTCAATTATAGAAAGACCATAGTAATAACATTGGCTTGATCAAAGGGTCCATAAGGGAAGAATTCCACATCTTCTTCTCTCAGTTTGTGTGTGTTTAAACTTGACTTTGCATGGTGGTACCAGTATTGTTTTTTATAAATGTATGTAGTTAAATTTCTTAATTTATACTAAGATGGTCTTAGGAGTCATGGAAAAGACAAAATTTTATTATAGATATCTTTCCCTAACTTAGCAAGCATAACTTTCTTCCATTATTCTCCATTTGGATAAACATGCTGAAGTGACCTCTTTAGTTATGTTCTCATTACTCATTCCATGCTTGTTGGATTGGCCTTTAGATATTCCTATAACCTAAGGCAATATTATAAGACTCAAAAATCCCCAAAATTATATGAATATGAGGATGATGAAGGGGCTCTTGGACCTCAATCATCTTCCACATTGTCAAATCTTCCCACTCCAAGTATCAACCCCTTTCCTCAAGGTTTGCAAGGTCAAAAATATATTTGAATTGTGCTAAATTTGGTAAAACCATTATCTAACATATAATCATCCTCAAAATTGAAGATTGTATAGAGTCATGCGGTCAGCTCTCAATGGCATACTGAGTGAAAAACTATTCTTCCAAAATCATGCGACTTATTGCAATAGAACTAGTGAAGACATTTTTTTCTAACAATGTGGGAGTTAGTAATTTTTATAATACAGGAAAAAAAAATTTGACAAAGTAAAAATACCCAAAATATCTCTCAAAATTCAATTTTTTACAAAATACCCTTTATCAAGTTTAATGCATTGCTCCAGATTTTGTGTCCTTTTGATAATAGAGATCCATCTTCAAGTGTCATACTTCTATAAATTTTCATGAGTGAGCTCACAAATAGAGGTATTTGTGTCTACTCATAATAATTCATTTTAGTCTAAGAGCCCACAATGCCATCCAAATCGTAGTTTTATCATCTTTGGTTGAGGGATAACTTATGAGAGCTCCAAAAATAAGAGTGTTCGGAGATGTTTATGAGAGTTACAGGGGGTATTCTGGAAAATTTGGGAGTTTTTAGGGGGATTTTGAAATTTTTTGGAAACATACTAGGGATATTGTGAGAATTTTGGAATTTGAGGGGTATTTTGGGAATTTTCCATTTGCAATAAGTCCCCAAATGTTATAATAAAATGTTTTTGTTGGTCTTCTTGCAATCACTCTCACAATTTTGAAAAAGATTTTTCACTCGGTGCGTCGTTGAGAGCTCACAGTTCGTCCGCGTGCATGCGGACAGATTGCGAGCTCTTCCTCTACATAATCTTCAATTTCTAATAATACTTTGGTGACCATTTTTGATAGCAAATGGACACAATCCATAGGAAACGTGAGACCCACCTGAAAAATCTTCAATTTCTAAGGGTATTTTGGTAAAATTTTTGATAGAAAATGGACGTTTATCAAGAGCTCGCAGGCTGTCCGCACGCACACAGACGGATAGTAGTTAGCGGGGTGCTAATCTTAGCAACTGGAGACTCAAGATGTTGCGGGGTGTCTACTCTCGTTATAGTGACAGATGGCGGAAGCCACAACCTTGATGGCAGGGTGGTGATGAATAGAGGGGAGTTGCTTTTGACACCACAAACCCCAACGCCATCCTCTATAGACATCTAATTCTCCATGCATGCCCCATTACCCTTGCTGCTGCTGGTGGCTGAAATGAAGCTCCCCATGTCCATAAAATGACTTACAGAGTATGGGGAGATCATTCATGGTGTTGTTCACCCATATCCACCCACTAAACCCTATTCCCCCTTTTCTTGAGTGCTTGAACCACAACTAGAATTGGCCTCTGTGGCTGCCACAAGGAAGCGCCATGGAAGAGGAAGGGTCGTTAGGCAACATAAGCGGGGAGAAACTGTGGCGGTCCTTAAATCATTTAGCTTCTTCTTGCAGCATAATTTCTTCTTGAAGCCACTCCGTTAGCATTAATTTTAGCCCACTCTGTCAGTGCAATGCTTTTGTCTAAATAACCTTTTGCTTCTTCTTGCAGCAGCTGAGTCCATCAATACCGTTTGGATAGTCCATCATCCCTGTGTATCCGAGGAGATGCTGCTACCCATGACTCAATCCTCTACCTCGATGTAGAGTAGAGATGGCTCAAGCTCCTTTTACTATAGGGTGGATGTCGTAGCGCTAAAATATTGGTCAATAGCATACTCATCTATCATAAAAGATAGATCATTGTGAGTTGCTATAGACACCACATTTACCCTTGGCCATTGTGAAAGTGCATCGATCACTTGATTGTGCTTGCCAGCAATGGGAGCAATATGGAATTTAAATTGCGAAAGAAAATTTACCCACCTCATTTGTTTGTCAAAAGGCTTGGTTTGCGTCATGAAGTTCTTGAGGCTTTGTGATCCATTGGTAGGATGAATGGAGCCCCCAAGAGATAGTACTTCCATGTGTCTAGGGCAAGTAGAATAGCTAAACGCTCTTTTTCGTATATGCCCAAGACACGTTCATTGGCATTGAGCCTTCGACTCTCATATGCTATGGCACACCCTTCTTGAATCAAGACTGCTCCAAGGTAGTCACCACAAGCATCACATTGGACCCCAAATGGCTTTGAGAGATCCAGAAGCATGAGGACTGGTTGAGAGATAAGCTTCTCTTTGAGCTTGTAAAAAGCATTTTGTTCTTTAGGAGTCCATGAGTACTTAATCTTCTTCTTTGTTAAGTCATGCATTGGTCCTGCTATTTGAGAAAATTTTTCTATGATGTGTCTATAGTATGCACACATACCGATAAAGTTTCTTAGCTCATGTAGATTCCTTGGATTAGGCCATGCTTTTATTACCTCCAACTTTGATGGATCCATATATATACCATCTTGAGAGATAATGTAACCTAAATATAGAATCTCTTGTAGGAAAAATTCACTTTTCTTTTGATTAATGAGAAGCGTATTCTCTCTCACAACTTGAAAGATTACCTAGAGGTGTCACTTGTACTCCTCAAGAGAATTTGAGTGGCCTGAAGATTATTATCCATCGTGAGTTTGAATGTGGCTAGAGCATTTGTCAGGCTAAAACTTGCAAATAGATCTTCTACCCGCAACACGGGAAATCTTTTTCTATAGTGATCCTATTTAGTGCTCTATAGTTGACACACATGTGATATGTGCCATCTTTATTTTGCACTAAAAGTACTGGTGTACAGAATGGAGAGGAGCTAGGCCTCACCATTAGTTTTTCCACCAATTCATGCACTTGCCTCATGATCTCCTCTTGTTGAGCTTGTGAAACTCAATAAGGAGGTTTATTAGGCGGTGAGCTTCCTAGTAGAATCTCTATTGCATGGTCATCATCCCCTCATTTTGGAGGTAGCTCACTAGGGATGTCATCAATGAAAACATCTTGGAATCCATTTAGGAAATTAGACAACTCTAATTCCCTTTGATTCACTTTATTTCTACTTGTGAAAACATTAGAATCATTTACAAATTCTCTAACAAAAATCATATACGCAAAAATAGAGATTTTCATTGACTATCAAAAGCAAGCGTATTTACCAGGGATATGGCGTTCCCGACTCATTAGCATCTATGTACATGCTCTTTTCCCTATAGGTGAAATTGATTCTCCTTTCAGGGAACTTCATGTTGGTAGCCATGTGGTTGAACCATGGTGCCCCTACGATAAAATCCTCAAATTGAAGAGGTAAAAATAAGTCTTCTTTGTTGACGTAGCTTTGGACATGAAGCCTCAACTTCCCAATCAAGGAATTAACGGAGGCTTGCTATCCCTTGAAAGCTATGTCAACAGTTACAATATCTCCCATCTCAAAAGCTTTAATGTCCAATTTGGTGGCCAACTCCGTTGATATGAAGTTGTGAGTAGAGCAGGGGTCAAACAAGATGAAGGCATCATGCTCCCTTACTTTTCCCCAAACATAGGAGAGGAATGAGCCTTTGCCATGAGTATCCTCTTTTGGAGCTTCAACCATGGAAGATCTAGGAGTGTCATTGAGTACATGTCTTTTGGGGCAAGAACGATAACCATGTTCTTGCTCCCCACACTTAAAGCATTTATGGTCTTTATGAAAGGCCTCCAATGAGAACTTATTTTTACCTTTGTAAGCTCTTTTCTCCTTGGCCTTGTTGTTGTTGGTATTTGTGTTGCCTTGGGAAGAGTTTTGAGCATTGCTCTTTCCTTTAGCTTCGTTTTGATCATTGTTTTCCATGGGCTTGAAATTTCTTCTCGTCCATTTTTGGAAATAATTCCTTGAAGCAACCATAGTCTGGTGGATGACTTCGGTGGTAGTGCTAGGCCGTAGTGAGTTCACATACTTGGTCATTTCTTCAGGTAATACCGCACAAAATTGTTGCTTTTTCTTGATGAAGTCTATGCTTTGAAAGACTGTATCTTTGAGATGTAAATCCCAAAACTTGTTTACCTTTTTGTGGATAGATTCGTTGAAGAGTAGCTTCAAACTCCACCATTTGGTAAGCACTTTGTCCTTTGCATCACTTACAAGGAATTGCTTCATGATGGAAACTCGTAGAGTTTTCCATGTCTTTGGGGCCTCGCGGTTGCCATGAAGGCTAGCCCACCATTGACGAGTAGATTTATGGGAGTGCATAACCACATGGCGTAACCTGGAGGACTTCGTGAAGCCCTCGTCTCCAAAGGTCTCATCAAATTGTTGGATGAAGTCCAATACTTTGTTGGTGGCACCAAAGGTGCCATCATTGGTGATAAAAGAGATAATCTTTCCTCCCCCTTTGAATTTCTTAAGCTTTTGGGACCTTGGCCATGCAGGGTAAGTTTTGCAATGTCCTCTCCTCTTGTATTCTCTAGGAGAATAACTATTGCTTTCGTCAAAAGAGGAGGAAGGTGAAGAAGAAGGAGAAGAGGGTGACCTCTTTCTTGCATTTTTCTTCCTTTGTTTCCTCTCTTCCCTTTTGGAATGACAAGGAGAAGGACTATCGGTTGACCGTTTCCTCTTGAGAGGAGTTGATGATAGTCTAGACCACCGTTTTCATGGAGCCACATCTTTCATTTCTTAGGGATTCATTTCTTTCTCGTTCTTTGGATTCCTCCTCTTTTATGGGAGAGAGTCTTCTTTTGGGAGTCTCATTAAGGGACCTCTTAAACTCTCTCTCCTCTTGGAGAGGAAGAGAAATCCCATAAGCACGAAGTTGTTAGGTAACTTCGCCTTGCAAAGTAGGGTTTTCCATAGCTTGATGCAACCTAGTAACAAGATACTTGATAAACATGTGGGCATCATCATTAGCACCTTCATGTGAAAAATCAAACTTATCAATGTTCATTCTACTCTCTTGGTTATTGTCAGCCATGCACTTAGTGTATTCTTTGGCAATTCAAAACCTTAGTTGCTACTCCTCTTAGCCTTTGAAAATAAGGACTTAAGTATCTACGTCCACGGCTCGAATTGGTTAATTATAGAGAGTAGTGGAGTGAGTCTAACATAGCAGAATTTACGAGGGATAGCTCCTTTTGGACTTCTTATGGCTCAATAATGGTAAAGCCCTAGGCAAGTCTAAAAAGACCCCATTATTAAGATCAAAGCTCCCGAGGTGTGCACCATATCTCACATAGTGGGCTCAACAAAATCGATAATAGATCCCAGTCTCACTTACCCTAATATAATTAACAAAATCAACCATTAATAGGCTACTTAAGGACCTCTCTTCTTTAGCAAGAAAAGAGAAACCAAATGCTCTGATACCAATATAATGGGATTGGTCTATGAACTTTGAGAATAGAGAAATTAAGAGAATTAAGGTGAGCATTTTGGTGAAATCACTTTGAGAACATAGAGGGTGAACTTAATTGATGGTAGCAACATAAACACAGTACTTAATTAGCTTGGCATGAACAATACTTTTTCAAGAGAGAGAGTATTAGAGAACGTGACAATAGTTGAGGACTAGATTTATTTGGAGCCTGCCCCCCCTCCAAAAGGCTTGTATTATAGATTCTCCCATCAAGAGAGACTTTGTTACAATACAATCTTTGTGTTTCTTGTGACCTTGGTGATGCTATGAAGATGGAGGGATTCATGCATCATGAGCTTAACATAAACTTTGCAAAAAGCATTAACTATCCCAAGCCTCAACCCCAAGGCCTCAAACACCTTCGAAGGTGGAGAGATCTAGCGGGGAAGGAGGGTAGGGAAGAGGAAGAAGAAACATTCCATAGGAGAAAGAAATAGTTACTCACTTATCATCACTCTTCTTGATTAGAATAGAATAATAGCTAGTAATGAAGATGAAGAATATGAAAATCTTAAGCATTGAAGCATGGCTCTTGGTTGGATTTGTATTCCATAGCCAAGAGTGTTTGTGTAGGCTCTCCACTTCTCAACAAGCTTGGAGAAGGAGATGGAGCTCTTGCACTTTGCACTCCACACAATGAGAGAATGTGTGTGTGTGTGTGTGTGTGTGTGTGTGGTGGGGGGGGGGGGGGGGGGGGGGGGGGAGAGTATACCCACCTCTCATGCTTGGTCCACCTCCCTCTCTCTCTCTCTCTCTCTCTCTCTCTCTAGTAATATTTAAGTATTTCATGTGGACATGTGTCCTCTTTTTTCTCTTTGAGAGAAAGAACTTAATTATTTATTTTTATGTATCTAAATTCTCATTGGACCCCTTTAAAACCTAACCAATAGCATTTAAGCACATGTGGAGGATCATTTGAACATGTGTCTTTTATGCCTATTGTTAAGTCAATTGATTAAATTGAATACTTCAAGGACTTAGTGAATCAATCAAGCAAGTGTCTTTTATGCTTCTTAAGTCATTTATTTTGAATTGAATATTTCAAGCCTTAGTCAATCAAGCATGGAACATTTTATGCCTCTTGAGATTTTATCTTTGAATTCAATATTTCATGAACCTTAGTCATTTTATGCATAAAAATCACCTCAAGCTTTGGGCAAGGTTCCCACAACCACTTTAAGCATCTTAGCATCTCATGCCTGGGTAGGATTGTCACCTCGAGGTTAGCCCTCGCTTACGTAAGGTCAAAGGATTTTTTTACACTAAGTTTTGGAGGTCTTTAATGAAGCTAACCCTAAGGTATTTTAGGCTCCATTAGATGCATGTTGCTCTTTGATAGAGGATCTCCGTTTGGACCCCTTTTGAGATGTAACCATCTCTCCTCTTGATCCCTTGCTGAGGTAAATCTAGAAGCACTTATTGCATATTTCTCTTTGGTAGACCGTCTCTTTTTGGACCCCTATTGAGATGCAACCATTTCTCCTTTTGGGCCCCTGTTGAGATAGGTCTAGAAGCACATATATATATCCTAACTCTTGTTCCCCTTTTATCTTCCCATATTAAGTGATCAATTTAATATGAGAAAAGCATTTGGTAAAGTTAGATATTATATTTTCTGACATTTTGTCTCAAGAATAAAAACCAATAGCTTATGAATCTCGTAAGTTACGTATACATGAGTTGAATTATCCTACACATGACTTGGAATTATTGGCCATTGTGCATGCTCTAAAGTATGGCGACATTATCTTCTTGAAAGGAGATTTGAACTGCATACCGACCATAAAAGCCTAAAGTGGATCTACACCTAACCTGACCTTAATATGCGGAAACGAAGATGGATGGATTTGTTATGCAAATATGATTTTGGAATCGAATATAAACCTGGAAAGGAAAATCTTGTGGCCGATGTCTTAAGCAGGAAGAGTACTGTAGCGGTTGTCACAACCTCTACTACTTCTCTAATTGACCTTATTCAAGAAGGTATGACTAATGACCTGTATAACATAAAAATCCAGTACTTGATGAATCTAAATAATCGCACAAAGAAGCAAGAAAGGCAAATCAAAGGCTTTCACATTGAGGATATGACCTTTACTTTGGTAGTCATCTTTGTATTCCAAATCAAGGTGGAATCAAACTTCAAATATTATAGGGATCTCATGATATACCAATAGCACGACATCTAGGATACATTAAGACTTACTCTATTGTAAGAAAGATTTTTTTTTTGCCAGGACTAAAGCATGATGTGTTGAACTATGTTACAAGATGTTTAACATGTTAAAGTATTAAAGCTGAACGAATTCGATACCCTGATAAGCTTCAACCTATTGATGCTCCATAAATGAAGTGGGAATGCACATCCATGGATTTTATTACAGGACTTACATCTCTAGGGTATGACTTGTCAAGGTTTTTCAATGTCTTTTTCAATGACTCCTAAGCATGGTCGCACTCTGGGCTCCAATGGAACTTAATAAGAAGCTTGTACAATGGGCAAGCTATCTTGGAAAAGTTTAAAATAAACCGCCGATAATAACCAACATGGCCCATGAACCTTTGAACTCCTTTATAGTTTGTTGGTGGTGGAAAATCAGCAATGGCTTTATATTTTTCTCTCATCTGTGGAAATCCCATTTCTGGACACTATATGCCCTAAAATGACTCCATGTTTAATCCAAAATTGGCATTTTGAAAGGGTTTAATGAGATGAAATACAATCTGTACTTTTCAAACACTTTTTGTAAACACGATAGATGTTTTTTCCAAGAGGAATAAACACAAAGGTCATCTAAGAAATCTTCCCTCAAATATTCTCTAAAGGCAGTGTTTATTAATTTTTGGAAGGCAGCAGGAGCATTGGTTAGGCCAAAAGCCATAACATGAAATGCAAACACTCCAAACTTGGTTATAAAAGCAATTTTAGCTTGGTCGTCTAGTGCAATTGTGATTTTATTGGATCAAGAGTACCCATTTAAAAAGCTATAAGCTTCCTTCCCTATGACTCTTTCAAGAACATGTTCTAAATATGGCAAGCAATAATTTTCTCTCCTTGTGGCGGCATTGACCTTCTTGAGATCCATGCACACTCTTTTTCGGTACAATAACTATTGGAGACACCCATTCTAAGTGCTCAATAGGGTATATAAATCTGCATTTCACAAGCTTTTCAATCTCTCCTTGAACAATCTTTTCATACTTAGGATTCATTAAGTAGGGTCGTTGTTGGACTGGTTTAGCCATGCTATTCTTGGGGATTGTGTGTTGCACCACGGAAGGTGGAACACCTTTAATATCATGATGTGTTCAAGAAAATATATCTTTGAATTCCTTGAGAATCTCCTTAAGAACATATTCCTCAGTCTCTGTCAGATCTTGGGCAATGAAGATAGGTTTGGACTCCTCACCAGGGTCTGCTAACTCTACTTCCTTAACTATCATTGGACCATCATAGACTCCATTACTTCCATCAATAGGTTTTCTTTGGGCCTTTGTATACACAACCTTATGATCCTCTATGGTGAAGGATTTGAAATGATCAGGTGCAGGGTGTAAGTCTGTGGGGTCTTGTTGCTCTGTGGATTGTGATTTCTCTTCCACTTCCTTTTGTTGTTGAGCTGACTCTCGATTTTGTCATCTCCTTACGGTACGGCTCAATTGTGTCTTATCTGTAGCTTCTAGCTGTGTGATGTCAATGGGTTGTGGACTACACCACATGACGCTTGAAAGGTATTCACCCCAATTATCTAGCAGCTTTCGATGAGCATCACATGTCCCTCTATAATTAATCCATTCTACGGTAGATTTCTATTCATTTATCCTAGCATGCACATTTTCTCAATATCATCACCTCTTATATCTCTTACTCTTCTTGTCTAATTTTGAATTATGGCTGATCTCCAGTGAAGAGTCACTATATGAATTTCTACTCGTGTCTTCTTCTCTCTTGGATAGATTATCATCTAGGGTACCACTGGGCCTTGAATGGTCTATCCCCACATTTGCACCAAGATTTAACTCTGATTCTTTTTCCTCAGAGTCAATCTCAATTGATGATTTCGACTCTGAATCGTGTGGGCTATAGTCTTTTGAGACGCTACTAGTCCCAATGTCAATCAAGCCTTCATTTGGTAGGTCATCAGAAGCTATATGCATTGCTCCTATCATATTTAAAGGTACGAGTGGTTCAAGTGTTACCCAGGTCGTCTCCCTATTTTTCCCAAGTTTCTATGGTTGCTACTAGGTGGATCCAATCCACATTGTCAAACTCAGTCATCCCAGGTAGAACATCCATATAAGGGGAGTCTTCCCTAATATTAGTGTCCATTTTACACGTGTAACAATACTGCAATGGAGACGAGTGAACTCTGGTGTTATATCTATGATTAATTATATTTTTTTTCCTAAATAATGTGCTCGACCACCTACAAGATCAACTGGAATGACAAAATCTTGGAACTTTAAGTAGACATGGTTTTTAAACCAGTCATGCATCATTTTTGCTTCCCTCATGAAAGATGTCCTAAGATCATTTCAGATGAGATAGTGTGCTTGGAAAAATCCATAACAATGAAGGTATTCCTTATTTTGTGTCCAAATACCTTGAGATCCTCTAGCATTCCAATAGGTTTAACAATAGTCCCATTGGCTATATTTACCACTATTTTTGTGGTCCCAGGGTGAGGACTTCACATAGTTTTCCATCAATTTTTAGTTACAATGCTAACCCCAGTGCCACCATCAAGGATTCCCTTCACAGTTAATCCCTTGGTAGTAATTGGTATGGTCGCATTGCATTCATCGCCTTCAAAGTATTGTCCCAACTTGTTGACAGGTATTTCAACAACAGAGTTCTCATCTAGGTTGGGTTGTAGATCTAAGTGTTCCTCCTCTATTGGCACTTCCCTAGCTCCATCCATCTGTGAAAATTGTGATAGCCCGACTTTCAGTTCTCCATTGAGGAAATATCAAAGATCTAAGAATAGCTCTGGGTCTCCATATAGTATGGACATGATGGTGGTTCTAACTTCTGAAGCCATGAAATCCATCAATTTGGCAACATTTAACGGCACTTTTTGGGCTTCAGACCCTTGACATGGGGAAGATGGGATCTCCATTTCTTCGATAGGGTCAAGTAGTCCCTCTGTAAACATTCTCTCCAACAAGAAGGGAGTACGCCTACTTTCCCATGACTTAAAGTCACTTTATTCTTAAATGACACTTGGTATGGCTAGTGGTCTATGGACATTGTGAGATTGCTTTTACATAGGGAACACTGTGTCAGTAATCTGGATCTCCCTAGGTCCTGGCTCTAGATCCCTTTGGGTCTCTTCTACCAAACTCATTAATTGCTTGACTCGCTCGATCTCCTTTGTAGGGTTAGGGTACGTTCCTATCTTTTTCTTGGGTCCTGGACATTGTGGATCACGACAATATTTCTTGCTTGTTTCTTTCCTAGTGGTTGTTTTAGTCTCCATGGTTTCATGTGAATTAAAATCCTCTTAAGCATCGTCCATATATACGGAGTCGTCACCAGTCCCTATGTTGGTCTTTGAACTAGGGTCTGACTTTGCTGCTTTTTGCGATCTCTTCCTTCATGTTTTCTTCTTCTTATGAGATTGGACAATTGACGTTGTGTCTCTTTCTTCAAGAATATTATTTTGGTTTTGGAGCATCCTCTTGTGAGTACATCTATTGGTACCATATGCGTACTTTTTGTTGGCTCCTCAATAACCTCAATTAAAATCAATGGCGTTATCTTTGGTGCATTTGGATTATTAGGACATTGGGCAATCAAATGATCTATACCACATCGACTACACATGAGTATTGGCGTTATAGACATGCTCGCTTGATTGGTTTGCATTGGTGTGGCATTATTTTGTAGTCTAATGGGACATTCGGCTACACGATGTGGCCCTCCACACTCATAGCACAAAAGAGGTGGTCTCTTCGCAGTGTAATTGATATTTTGGCCTCTTGCAACAAGAGCAGCTACTTGATAGACATGTTTGACTTGTCCCCAATAGTTCTCCATGTAGTATTGTGGGCTTTCTTCAAGTGCATCCATCCCATAGGCAATACCCGGGGCCAAACCACTTGATTCACAGAAGTGATTCTTGAATGTGGTAGTTGCGGTCCTAGAACTGGAGGTGGTAAGGGTGTTGTTTGAACAACATTTTGGGCCCTAGGGACCATTTGTTGTGATGTTTGTTCAAGAGGTGGGGCCGGCATCAACACAGGAACTGGAGGTGTGTCCATCCATGCTAATGTTGGTATATTCGCCATTGCACGTTTAAATACTATGCAATCCTTGGCTTGATGACCATATCTCCCACATGCATTGTAATTGCCATTAGATTTTACTTTAAACGTAGGGCATTCACTAGTACTATCACTACAAGAGGTTCTTCATATTAGCGATGCTAATATTGCGACGCTCAAATGTGTAAATCCACGACGTCGCTATGGTCGTCGCTATAATATTTGTTAAATAGAGACGGTCATAGCGACGACCATAGCGACGCCGACAAGGATAAAAAAATAAACCGTGAGCGCCAAAAACTTAGATCTTAGATCTGAGTTTCGGTGCTCTAGTGAAACAGGTATACGTTCTTCCCTCTCTCTCTCTCTCTCTCCCTGCCCCCCCCGCCCCCACTCACACACTAGAGAGGAAGGAGAGCCAGGTATGCTCCTTTTCTCTCCTCCCCCTCATGTTCCCTTCCCCTCTTTCTCTCTTTACCCCTCTCTCTCTCTCTCACACACACACACAAAGAGAGAGAGAGAGAGAGAGAGAGAGAGAGAGAGAAAGAAAGAGAGAGAATGTACACACATGTATAAACAAATAGCACATACACACACACAAACATTGAATGTACACACATGCATAAACAAAGAATGCATACTCACACACATTGAGAGAGAGAGAGAGAGAGAGAGAGAGAAATAAAAAAAGTAGAGAAAATATAAGATGAAATGTTAAATTAGGATGTAGGGTTATGTTAGATTACATTTAGAGTTAGGTTAGATTTAAGATTACGTTAGACTTAAGATTATTTTAGATTCAAGATTAGATGAGATTTAGGTTTATGTTAGATTTAAGATTAGGTTAAGATTTAAGTTAGATTACATTTGAATTTGATTTAGGTTATATTACATTTATGTTTAGGTTAGATTAGATTTAGGTTTGTGTTATCTTTAAGATTAGGGTAAGATTTAAGATTAGGTTAGACTTAAGATTAGATTAGATTTAAGTTTATGTTAGATTTAAGATTAGGTTAATATTTAAGTTAGATTACATTTAAATTTGATTTAGGTTAGATTACATTTAGGTTTAGGTTAGATTTGAGATTGGATTAAATTTAAAATTAGATTAGATTTAGGTTTGTGTTATATTTAAGATTAGGGTAAGATTTAAGGTTATGTTAGACTTAAGATTAGATTAGATTTGGATTTAGGTTAGATTTAAGATTAGATCTACGTTAGATTTAAAATTAGGTTAGATCTAAGTTAGATTTAAGGTTAGATCTAGTTTACCCTCAGGATTACGATTTAAATTTAGAGTTAGGCCAATGGTGATCTCTCTCTTCCTCTCCACGGATGTGGCCACTTGGTGTAATCATATACATGCTACCTGTACTTATCTATTAGAGCTTTTAGGACATGTCCCTCGAACAAGTGTAAAGGAGCTGTTGTGAAGAGATTTTAAGCTGTTGTGAATTACTACAGCTAAAGAAGAGGCAAAGGGGTTTTTTCAACTACATGTATTGTCATGTAGACGTGGATGTGTAGATTTCTTATACCCACAAATATAGGCATTGACCAGTAAAGACAAGACTATAAGCGGGTGGTTCTGATCTTCGTGCACCTCTAGACCCAGGTGTGCGGGGATTGGACATGACTAGAGAATGTGAGGTAGTTTACAGTGTGGTTAGAGAGAGAGAGAGAGAGAGAGAGAGAGAGAGAGAGAGAGAGATGGATGATGCCAATAGAAGATTAAATTTTTGTCTAGGTGTTATAAGGTTTTTACACTCATTATGAGTAGTGACGACGATGTGGTGTCGTCCAACTGAAACACCTATCTCTCAACAAGGATCTTATATCCTTGTAATCAATGTAAACATGTTGTGCAAGGGACAAGACGTGTTTGTTTGTAGTACATTCACGAATTTGGTGAGTTTGACCCATCTATTATAGATCATGTTTTTGTCAATTACAACTCGTTAGACTCTGACGCTGGCCAACATGAAGCAATCTTGCAACCCAATAGACGTATTCGCAGGCGCTTTGGTCAAGCAACATATGTGAGGCCACAAGATGCAGCCTTTGATAGCTTAGAGGGTGATCATGCATACCACTAGCCCAATGAGGCTATGTTTGAGCCCGAGATCGATGAAATGATCGAGACGATCATGGATTCAGAAAGGCTTATCTATAATGACATGAAAAGTGAAGCCGATATGCCATTGTATGGTGGAGCACGTGTGTCTAGATTGAAGGCACTCTTGGTTCTTCTCAACATGCAGCCAAAGTTTGGATGGAGTGATACTAGCACCACAGTGCTTTTCAGGTGATCTATTACAATGTGTTTACTTCAATAAAAAACTATAGATGTATAATGATCCGATAGATTACTTACACAAGTGTCTTGTATTTTTTTCGTTGTGTAGATTTCTCAAAGAGTACATACTGCCAGTTGATAATGTGATGCCAGATTCTAGAGAGGAAGCAAGAAAGATCTTGTGAAACTTGGGGATGGATTACAATTCAGTTTATTCTTGTCCTAACAACTGCGTTCTTTTCAGAGGGGAATACATAGACATGTAGAAGTGTCTGAAATGTGATTCCAAGAGATATCGAGTAGATCTCCACGGACAAAAAATTCCACAAAAGGTTTTTTGAAACTTTCCTTTGCTGCCTCCCATCAAGTATTTCTTTGAATGTAAGTCCATGGCCGCCCTATCATCATGGCATGAAGAGAATAGATCTTCGAATGGTGTGCTGCGGATTCCTGCAGATTGTGCAGCCTAGAAACATATGTATGACACATGGCCGGATTTTGCAAGGGAAGCTTCAAATTTGTACATCGGCCTGGCCATGGATGACGTAAATCCATTTGGTCAGAGGTCAACATCTTACAATGTATGGCCAGTTGTCATCGTCAACTACAACATTCCCCCATGGTTGACTACCAAGAAGGGACACCTGTTTCTAAGCTTGATTGTGTCTGGGTAGTATAAAGTGAAGAATATGGATGTGTATCTTTGTACACTATTAGAAGAGCTACAACAATTGTGGAGTGGCATAGAAGTGGTGGATATGAGCCGAGACACTGGTTGACGCAATGCTTTGATCAGAGGCATTCTAATGTGGACCATTGTTGGGGGTCCCATCGTTGCAATAGCTCCAATGACCAAAAAAATTATCAATCCAAAGAAATGAGCTACCCAACTAGGGCATGGAAACACTCACACGGTTAGTGAGCTAATCGTGGCAACACATGGTTAACTCTATGAGGTGAGATTCTTGGCCTATGGAGCAGCTAAGCCACAATGAAGGGCAATCTCCACATCCACTTCTCTTCACCTCCAATCAACCCAATCACACACACTACAATTGCAAGATGCACACAACACTAATCCTATCATGCAACACACTAATTGAAAGCACACACACATAGATCTATCGAGCACCACACTCCAATCAAACCTACATGCACACACAAGCAAAAGATGGAAATCACACAAGATTAGAGAGGAATTAACCACTAATTAGTAAAGATCTAACTAATCTAATCATCATAGGCAATCATAAGAAGCATGAGAGAGGCATAGTGAAAGAGAATGAATCATTGATTAGTGTTAATCAAGTCACATGAACAAGGAGAAGCTCAACAACTCCATATCCACACACCTCAAGAGCTCTCACCAAAGAGTGTCTCAACAAATGAGCTTGAGAACCCTAATTTCATTTACACAGTGCCTTATGTACCTAGGGTAAAAATATGAAATGTCCGGGCGCCCAAGGCCTTTAGGGCTCCACCACTTACTGAATCTGCAACCTAGGCACATTAACTGACCTATTCTTTATAGCTTGAAACTCCCATTGAGCCCGTAACAGATTAAAATATTACAATGGATTGAAATAATTTGGGAATTTACAATACGTGACCATTTGGAAAAACGTGAAAATGGTGTAGCTCTAATATTTACTGCTTCTTCAATTTGATCTTCGATGTGCATCCATACATCTTCGCTCTTTAGCAGCTTCTGATAACTGACATTGACTCGGTTAACATTCTCCCCTTCCGATTTTAGTGCTCGTCCTTGGGCGCTATTGAAAAGTATCCATGGAGGCAAGGGAAGATTTTGGTTGGTTGTTGATGGGCTAATCTTCTTCATTTTGTCGTTGGATTTGTTGATGAGGTTCACTTTGCTGCAGCATCTTCATTAATCTGAATAGTCGATTTTGAGAGATGATGTTGCATTTGTCCGTTGTAATAGCATAATGATGAGGCTCCTATTTATTTTTGAAAAGTATGTACAAGGGAAGTGGAATGATGAGATTATAAATTAGGGTCTAATACCTAGATGACCAAAGGGAAAAAACCCAATGGGAAAAAAGTGTCTTTGGGATAAGAGCATTATTGGAGTACTTAAAAGCACGAGAAATATTAATAAAGTACTCAAGGGATTATTTATTTTGAGGGGTAATTCATAAAGATGGTGTAGCTATAAAATCATATGACATAGCTTTGCAAGCTAGCACCCCTTTAAGAATGGTTTTTGTTGACGAGGATATGTGCTCTCATCTTACTGTGCACTCTGCGTGAGTTTCGGACTCTACACCACCACCAATTGTAAGTTAATAGACTTTGACTCTTATGCTCATCTCATCCAGCATGATCAACATGACTTTAGATATGCTCAACTCTTCCAGCTTGAGCATAAGCCTAATAACTACGACTCTTAGCACAGAGTTTAATATGACTTGAAGCTTTGGGACAAATGCTTTGCCCATTTTATGGCTTAGTAGCCCGCCACTCTGACTATGCCAAAGAGTGTTTTTTTCACCCAGGCAACTTGACTTTTTACATTCTTATGCTTGCTACAAACATTTCTTCAGGTAAAAGTAAGCTTGAATCCTCAAAAAGAAGATTAGTGAAGGACCAAGTTGGCATTGAAGGTTTCTTTTGCCATATCTGTTTTATCTTCTTCAAATCTGCATTTGGGTTGGTTGGGTTGTCCTTCTTTGATTGTGAAGACTCCAGTATCTATTTGATTCTCCAATTAGTCCTTGATAAGAGTCTTTGACGTTGTTGTAGGCCTCTGTTTATTGTCGGCATTTGTCTTTTGACTAATAGCATTGGAAGACTTAGAAATCCAAACCTCTTGATGATCTTTATATTTCCATTGTTGAATTTGCTTAGCTATAGGTCTTGTTGAGTTCTTGAGATCTTCATGTAGGTTTGGTTTAGTTGCAGTTGGCTTGTGGTTGACTGGTAGCCAAATCTTTCTATATCCTTTGTAGAATACTTGTCCAAGAGGAACATTCTTTGAGATCCGTCCTTGTTCTGTTTCCTCTTGAGAGTTGTGGTAGACTTTAGCATCCTTCAATTGTGTTTTGTTGTAGACCTGCTTCTTAGGTATCCTAGGATATTTTCGAGGTTGATACCTTGTGGGTCTTCTTTCTTGGGAGGGTCTTGAAGTTACTTCATATGCCCTGACCTGCGGTTTTGGTACCCATATCTGTCTGTTACCTCTATAGTACTCCTGTTCCTTTAAGTTGCAATCCATCCCATGTTTCTATGTTGATTTCTTGTCTTTAATCCAAATCGGATCATTGACTTTGACTAAATTGCTCTGGACAAACACTTGCTTGACTTTCCTTTTCTTTCTTGAGTACTTTGGCTCAAATAGTTTTGCTTTTCTGGGTGTCTCCTTAGAGGTATGAGTTGGGTCAGCACTTGACTTGAAATTTTGAAACCTTGACTTACTTGAAGAAGCTGATCCATGAGGGTTATTTGATGTAGAGGCATATGCTGTCACATCTTCTTTGCTAGTCGGTGGAAGTTCCACTTTAGCTTTACCTTTGTCTGCAAGATTTGTCTTCGATTCCTGTGACTTTTGCACCTCTAAATCTAACATTAATGGTACATGTAGATGTTGCTGGCTACCTTTTGGAGAAGAGAGTATTAGCATTTTATCTTCTTTGTAGGCCTTGTGTTGATCTAACCCCACTGATGTCCAAGGATTACATCTACAAGCATGTCTTTTGAAGGCTTCACATGAAACTTTACATGCTCTTCCATGACTTTGGATGCTAAGGGTAGCAACCATTTCTTTTTTACCTGTATACAAACCTAGAATTTTTTTGCTATCATGTTTGCATGGAGTAATCTCTAGAATGCTATGAATGTGGTTTGAAACCATATTGCACTTTGCTTCATTGTCCAGTAGGCATTGCATCTGACACTTGCTCCTTTTGTATTGTTGAGGACTATAGCTATTCTCACTGCTGGCTCTATTGAAGATCTTTGTCCTGCTTTTGTCATGGTCTCATCTTGATCTTGTTGTGTCTCTATGGAGGGTGACTTGAGACTTTGTTTTCCAATTTGACTTGCATCGACTGATTCACTGGCAATGAGTGATTGATCTTTGGACTTCATATCACTTCTTGGTTGTCTGCAACCTTATTCTTCTTAACTTCTTGCTTTGGTGGAATTCTTTGCTCAATATCTTTTGTGGTTGCTCTTTTCTCTGTTTGATCTGTACTTGCTATTGCCTAATTTGCTTTAAGCTCTTCTAAAATTCTGCTCGGAGGGATGGAGATGAATCATCTTCAATAAGATATGCTTTGATATCAGTCTCCATTCTAACTATGGTTGAGGACTTTGTACTGTCATCCGCGAGTGACCAGTCTTGGTCTTCATTATTTGTTGTCTCTAAAGACTGTGTCATGTTTGTATTCTGTATCTCTAACATCTTCTTGGCCATTGGCATTCCCATTATGATGTTATCTGGCATATCTTTTGCTGTGATCACATAGAATTGAGCTATGATGATCTTTGAACTTACGTCAATGGTGGTGGAGATGATTCCCGAGCATTCTGCTTGTTTGTTTCCTAATATGCTCACAAATTCAGGAGCATCTTCCAGTTGTGGTTGGCCACATCTTTTCTAAGTGCAAAAAGACATGAGGTTCTTGTCTAACTGAAACTCTAGCTTTACTTTGCTTGACAACTTTTCTTTGTTTTCACTGATGATGTTGTACTTGATCTTCTCAGGATTTGTGTTTGAATTGACTTCTTTTGTTGTGGCAGTGTTCTTTGGTTGGACTTTATCTGCATTTTCTTTGCTTTGACCACCTAGTTCAGTTGATGTCGGCACCATTGGCTGTAATAATGCACTTTTTTGCAATTGTTGAGCATTGTCCTTCTGCATCTGAGTAAATTTTAACCTTAAAAGATCCATTGTACTTTCTGGTAGAATCTGTCTCTTTGGAGGAGATTTTGGTGGTGACTTCTGTGTAACTTTTTGGACTTTAGATCCCATTGACTTTGACTTTTCTATCACTTGTTCTAGAAACTTGAGGCTTTGAATCATCTTCAGATAGTCTTTGACTTCAGTCCCCGGGCCATCCGTAGGGGTTTGGACAAGATCATGATCTTGTTGATATTTGTTACCATGTGCATCTTCATATGCATATGTGAGCTTGATCACATGTAACGTTTTGAACACTATTTGATTTGTCGGCTTTTGACTCTGACTTGTGAAGATTAGCTGAAACTTTTGTCCTTGATGATCATCATAGAAGCATTTGTCTACAGATTCTGATGGAATCTGGGTCTATTGGAAACTTCCAACAACCATATGGTCTTTCAATGGTTTCTGCCTTGAAGAGGTTTGTTGGCTAGAAGCTCTAGGGCTTCTAACTGGTGTAGCATTTCTTGGTACATAAGTTGAGCTTGATGTATTTACAACTCCCCCCTTCCTAAGGTGATCACTATAGCCTGCTTCATTGTAAGAGTTCAAAATTGTCTGGCTCTGATTTAGTCTCACCTTTTGGAACTGTGAAGGTAAACTTTGGGTAGCACTGTTGATGTTTGGAGTCTATAAACCTTCTACATAGTTTCCTATCTATCTCCTTGAAACATGACCAATTATTCCCCAAGTCAGGCTGTAGATAGCATTATCTTTGCCCTGATATTTTCTATCCCATGGGTCTCCTATGATATAAGCTTCTGTGGTTTCAGGACCCAAGGCATCATAGATGCTAGACTCTCATCTATATCTATGACTATTTTGATCAAAGTATATGCTCATTTGGTCACAACATCGAAGCTAGATTTTTGATGAAGGAGAGTTTGGCTCTATACAGATTTCTGGGTTCACTTGGGTAAAATCCTTCAGTTCTAGAGAGGATGGGATATAATAGATTTTTTCCTCTGAAATGAACCATCCTTTCTGATCTATCACTAGACGCACTTTTATGAGCTGGTATGTGGGCCGTTCAAACAGTGGTTGATCCTTTTTGTACAGTTTTCCTTTTTGGTCTACATAGTGTACATATGAGTTATGTGTACCATACAATGCTAACATCATTCTGTTTGATGTGTCCCTTAGACTCTTGAATGATTGCACAGTTGTGGTAGTGGATGCAAAATCATTTTCAAACCTAACAGCCTTTTCAACCTTTGGTGATATCTCGACACCTTTACTAAATTCATGCAAGAATTTGTTGTTTAAAGAATCAATCTTAAGCTTTTAAGGTGTTTGTGCATCTTTATGCTGATTTTGAACTTGCAGTGTTTTGGATTGTGCTTCTAATGGTAATGCAGAATCATCTGATTGCATTAAAAGTGAAAAGTTAAATGCACTTACATCGAGATTCGCATTTCCAATTTTCCTAGTACCTTGTTTGGCAGTTGATATGTCTTTGTTGTCTGGATTTCTTGGACAATCTTCAAAAAAATGTCTACCTTTTTGTCCATAATCTGAGCAATATGCCATGACTGGTGGTATTTCATTTGGTTCTGTCAATTCAAGCTCTACCTGAGAAGTTTCAGTTTCTTTGCTGGCCAAGTTGTCAGCATCTTCATTCAAAACACTAAGCATCAAGCTGTAGAATGCTCCATCTTGACCTTGGTACTGTCTTTGTCTCGGTTCTCCAATTAGATTTTCTTCTATTGGTTGATCTGTTGGATCTTGCAATTCTGATTCTCTATTATAGATCTGACCACTGTAATCCATGTACAATGACCCTAATTGCATACACCAACCGGATGCTTTGCTAGCTTGTGCAGATTTCTAGATAAACACTTGGGTTGGTTTTATGCACTTCTATCTGCACTTCATCTTCAAGCTTGCAATACTTGGCTCCACTGAAGTCCTTGAACATCTGGGAGTTCTCTGAATATGGCTTTACTCTGATCAATAGGATCTTGACTCTTGTGTTGCTTTTGTTGCTCATAAGATACCTATAACCCTCGGAATCTGCATATAAAACATTATCTCCATTGTAGTCATATAACTGTAAAATCTGCTATGTTGTAGCTGTGCTTGTGCTGCCATTGCTATTGGCTTGATCTGTTGTACTTGAACTCTCGGCTCCATTTGAGTCCATGTTGGCTCAATCTACAAAAAACTGTTAATTGGTAGATTTTGGTATTCATTAGCAGAATTTCTGTTGCTCTTACTAGCCTAATCTGCAATCGTATGCAAGTTGTGCCCTTGTTCCTCCAACTAGAAGCTAATTTGCAAAGATTGATTTTGGAAAATTTCAAAAAATTATGTCACTCACGGCTTTGAGTTGGCCTTTTTGCTCGCTTGTTTCGGGTGTTTTTCTGCTTCACTTTGTGCAATATTCTCGGTTTATGGTGTTTCCTGGGTGTGTGGTACACTACTTCCTGGCTTCCCCGGTGTTGCTATTTTTTTCGGCGTTGTTTTTGCTTTTCAGCCTTGTTCTGGTTGTTTCTGTTACCATATACATGTGGTAGTCATGTGTGTGAACACACTAGGACCGTCAGGGCATTTTTTCCCTCTTTAGGAGGTTTTTCCCCCCGAGAATTGTATATATGCCCATCACTCTAGGGCTATCTATCTTTCCATTGCACACTAAGTAACACACTCTCTATTGTGTGCCTTGAGCTTCCTCTGTATTCTCCAAGCTATGTGCGTTTCTCTACAACCCTAATTCCAACAATTGGTATCAGAGCAGGTTGCATCCTCTCGGGCTTAGTCGCTAGCTGCTCCAGTACACGCCTGCTCACTTTCTCCGATTTCAGTAAGGTTTGGAGAGCGGCGAGCGGCGAGCGTTTGCAAGTTTGGCGAGCTCAATTTTTTTATTTCGGCTCATTTCGGCCTCCGTTTCCACTACAGGCTACTTACTACACACGCTATTTTGTCATTGTGTGCAGAATTTCTGTAAGTGTTGTTTTCTGCATAACAAGTGCCTTATAGTCTTCTACGGTTTGTGTTATATAGCACGTGTTGTTCCCGCTCCGTTTCTCTTATTTTCGGGCAGTTTTCACATCAGGTGCACCATTTACCATGGCTGACAACAACAACACAAATGTGTTTCAAGATGTTTGTTGCTGAGGACAGGTTGGATGGGGACAACTACTCTATGTGGGCTTATATGATGCAACATGTTCTTGTATCAAAGCGCATCTGGAACATTGTGCAGGGCATTGATGTACGTCCTGCTTCTGAGGATATAGGATAAGTTGAGGATGTTGCAGGTCTTGCTGCAAGGATTGCTACTGTTAGAGTTGTTTTGCCGTAGGCAAAACAAGCTCGTTGTGATGTAAAGGATGCGCAGGCTCATGCATTGATTGCGTTGTCTATGAAGCGCACCATTGTTCCTCACATCCATTCAGCAAAATTTGCAAAACACACTTGGGATATTCTAGCAGGTCTTTATGCAAGCCGCAATGAGGCTAAAATTGCGTTGTTGGATAAAGAGTTGGAGTCGAAGATTATTCATGAGGAGGATGATATGGACACTTTCCTTGCTAGTGTCAAGGATATCAATGAGCAATTTATTTCTGCAGGTGAAGTCATTTCAGACAGTTCCCTTGTGCAGACTGTTCTTGATGCCTTACTAGATTCCTACCAGACTTTTTCTAGTATTTGGAGACTTATGACCCAAGGAAATCCAGAAGTTGTCAAGTTTGATGCATTATGCACATTGTTGTTTCAAGTGTCACTTTCCAGAAAAAACACAACTAGTTAGCGTGCATTTGAACAGGCTTTTATTGCTTCACAAGGAAAGGGTGGTAACAGCAATGCAGCCACTTCTTATGGTTCTGCTGTAAGTGGCAAAATTCTGTTCCTAATGCTTCTTCTGGCAGCACTTCGTCTGGCAATTCTAGTGATAAGGGAAAAAAGAAGATGCGTTGCCATTCTTGTAAAGCTAATGATCACTTGATCAAGTCGTGTCCTAAGTTGAAGGCCAAAGAGGCTAAGAAGAAAGAGGGTGGTTCCACTGCAAATGTTGGTTCCACTACAAATGCAGCCATTGTTGAGTCTTCTGTGAAAGGAGACTGTGATGCTGATGTTGATGCAGAATGGGCTTTTAGCGCAGAGCGCACTTACAATCCTGCTGTCCATGATGCATGCTTGTCAGTTGCTGCAGATGCACATGTGTGGTATTTTGATAGTGGTGCTACAAAGCACATTACCTCACATCGTGAATTGTTTACCTCTCTTGAGTCTGTCCCTCATGGGAATTCAGTCACTTGTACCAACAATGCCTCTTATCCGGTTTAGGGAGTTGGAAAGATTTTGCTTACTGCTGCTAATGGAAGTTCCTTCACACTTGTTGATGCACTTTATGTACCTAGGATCAAGAAGAATCTCTTGTCTGTATCCGCACTTGCTAGACTTGGACTTGTAGTCAAATTTGTGGATGACAGATCTACAGTTCATGATCTCAGTTTTGGTGATGAAATTGTTGCATGCATCAGGCCTTTTGTGCCGTGGGCTGTATAAGCTCACTCTATATGACAAGTGTGGACAAAATTTTGCAAATGTTGTTTCAGATTCAAGGGCTATTTCAAATGAAAAAATTTGGCATGCACGTTTTGGTCATTTGAATTTTGCCAGTTTGCTGCGTTTGCAGAAATCTGATATGGTTGCTTCTTTGCCGCCTCTTGAAGCACCTGTCAAACATGTTTGTGAAGGCTGGATTTTGGGTAAGATGCAGCGTTCTAAGTTTCCAAAGGATGGTTCAGTTCGGGCCACATGCAGGTTGCAGCTTGTGCATAATGATGTTTGTGGGCCCATGCAAACTCTGTCCTTGGGCAATTACCTGTACTTAGTGATTTTCCTTGATGATTACTCCAGGCATGCATGGGTATTTTCGCTTAAAGCGAAGTCCAAAGTTTTTATGTGCTTCAAACAATTTCTCGCTATGGCTGAAAATGTCTCAAAATGTACTATGCGCACCCTCCGTTCCGATCGAGGGGGGGAGTATATGTCTCATGAATTTAATGCATTTCTGTCTAGTCATGGTATAAAACACCAATGTACAATGCCTTATACACCTCAGCAAAATGGTGTTGCTGAGAGGAAAAACAAGTCACTAACGAAAATGGCACAATGTATGGTCAAAAGTCAAGCTTTGCCGCATTCTTCTTGGCTTGAGGCCATCATGTGTGCCACTTATGTACTTAACAGGTGTCCTACAAAAGCTTTGCAGTCTATTAGTCCATATGAAGCATGGCATGATAGAAAGCCTTCTATTGAGCACATGCGTGTTTTTGCCTGTTTGGCATATGCTTTGGTGCCACAAACACAACGCAAAAAATTGGATGATGAGGCTGTCAAATGTATTTTTGTTGGTTATAGTGCTGAAATCAAAGGTTATAGGTTATATCATCCACAAATGAAGTGTATTCTTGTTGCACGAGATGTAGAGTATATGGAAGATTCTGTTCAGCCCTTGTTGTGATGTACTAGAGATAGTAATGTAAGCTCACGGGACATTTATGACACTTTGTTGCCTCTTTTCAGTGGTGGAAATACAAATGTAATTTCCAATGAGGCAAATGTACAGCCTATGGGGGTTTTTGAAAATGTTCAAGATCAGCCTATTACTCATGCAGATGTACATGATGTACTTGATGAGGAAAGGGCATAACATGAGCAGGCTAGAGGTATGCCAAAATGGCTGGTGCACACTTTGCGTGACAGTAAATTGGATGCACCTTTGTCTAGTCGTACTCGTTCAGGCTCTCGCCATGCATCTTATGCATCACATTGTTATGCTTTGGTTGTGTCTAGTTCAAAAAATTGGACAGAATTCAAAAAATTGGATGGCTGCCATGCAATCAGAATATGATGCACTTATAGAAAATGACACATGGAATTTATGTGATTTGCCTCTTAGCAAAAAGGCCATTGGTATGAAATGGGTTTACAAGTTGAAACGCAAGCGGGATGGTGAGAATGATCGTCATAAGGCTCGACTTGTTGCAAAGGGTTATGCACAGCAAAAAGGTATTGATTATGAAGAGACTTTTGCTCCCACTTTTTGTATGACTACTGTGAATTTTCTATGTGCATTGGCAGCTCATTTTGGTTGCGATGTACATCAATCAGACATTGTTATTGCTTTCTTGAATGGTGACATATTTAAGGAAGTTTATGTAACGCAGCCTCACGGTATTGTCATAAAAGGACAAGAGGACAAAGTGTGCAAATGTAAGAAGACTTTGTATCGGTTGAAGCAACCTCCTCATGCTTGGTATGAGAAATCTGACACTCATTTAGTTAAACGAGGCTTTCGTAACAGTCCAACAGAAAGCACATTGTATGTAAAGCGTGAGGGTGATGTACTTCTCATTGTGGTTCTTTATGTTGATGATTTGTTGATCACTGGACCAAATGAGAGACATATTGTTGAATTTAAGGCTGATTTGAATTCTACTTTCAAGATGAAAGATTTGGGGTTGTTGCATCATTACTTGGGTATACAGTTTAAGCAGTGCTATGTAAGTTTGGACTTGAGGATTGCAAACCTATTGCCACTCCCATGGAAACAGGTTTGAAGTTAAGTCTACATGATGCTGGCAATGCTAATGATGTCACTCTTTACCAAACTGTTGTTGACTTCCTCATTTATGTATGCAACACGAGGCCAGATATTCAGTTTGCAGTCTCACAGGTCAGCAGATTCATGCATAGCCCAGGGTCTAAGCATTGGCAGGCTGGCAAGAGGATTTTCCGCTACCTTAGTAGCACTTTACACCTTGGCTTGTTTTATCCCAAGGGGGGATCATTGCCGCCAGACTTACATGCTTTTTTGGACTCAGATTGGGCTGGTTGTTTTGACACGCGAGTGTCTACAAGTGGTTTTTGTTTCATGCTTGGCAGTTCATGTATATCATGGTTGAGCAAGAAGCAACCTACTGTGGCCACATCGAGTTGTAAGGCTGAGTACAGGGTAGTCTTCACAGCTATAGTTGAGTGTGTATGGCTCAGACGCCTTATGACTGATTTGGGTGTTGGATAGGACATTGCCAATACTATCTACACTGACAGTCAGAGCGCATTGGCAGTTGCGAGGAACCTAGTTTTTCATGCTCTCACAAAGCACATTGAGGTGCATTACCACTATGTCAGGGAGAGGCTCTTAGCAGGAGAGATCATCTTGGCTTATGTGCCAACACATGACAACCTTGCAGATCTTTTCACAAAGGCATTGTCTCGTGAGAAGCTTGAAGCTTTCCGCAAATCTTTGGGCTTACTCCCCTTTGTGGACTGAGCATGTCTTCAGGGCATCGCACTTCCCTTTATTCATGTGCCAGATCTCATTCACCGCATCACTCCAGGGGGGATTTGTTACCATATACATGTGGTAGTGATGTGTGTGAACACACTAGCACCGTCGGGGCATTTTTTCCCTCTTTAGGAGGTTTTTCCCCCCGAGCATTGTATATACGCCCATCACTCTAGGGCTATCTATCTTTCCATTGCACACTAAGTAACACACTCTCTATTGTGTGCCTTGAGCTTCCTTTGTCTTCTCCAGGCTGTGTGCGTTTCTTTGCAACCCTAATTCCAATAGTTTCTGGTACTTTCTCCGACTTCCTTTTTATTTTTCCTAATTATTTGTCAATTTTGAACTTTCTTTCAAAAAAATATTTTTTTATTTTTTAGTCTTTTTATGATTTTTTATATTTTTGGGGGAATTTTGATTTTTAGGAGGATTTTTGTGAATTTTCTATGAATTTTTTTAGTTTTTTTTTTTAATTTTAGAAATTTTTGTGATTTATAATTTTTTTGTGAACTTTTACTATTTTTTTGATTTTTTGTGGAATTTTTTATTTTTTTTTGTGATTTTTATTTTTTGGGAATTTTTAAGGTTTTTTTCCTAATTTTTCAGTGAATTTTATGGAATTTCTTATGGTTTTATGTATTTTTTTGTGATTTATTTTGTTTTTTCGGGACAATTTCTGAATTTTTATGATTTTCCCGTGAATTTCAAAATTTTAATGGGATTTATTATGATTTTTTCAATGAGTTTTGAATTTTTATTTAGTGTTTTACTCTTTTTATGATTTTTCTATGGATTTTTGAATTTTTTATGTGGTCTTTTTTTTATGTTTTTTTAAAAATTAGGTTTTTTATTTTTTATTCTTTTTATGATTTTTAATGTTTTTTCATTTTTATTTATAAATGCCCTTTTTTATTTTTTAATGAGTTTTTTATTTTTCTATTTGATTATTACTACTTACCTGACCGCGAGATGGCGGGGCCGACGGTTACCAGGTGATGAAAACGCACAACGCAGGAGCAGGGGCCTTGGTGCGCAGCAGATAGAGAAGGGAGGGTGGTACAACGGGTCCAGCGCCAAAAGGCAGGGCGCTGCTTGAGGCGGCTCATGAGTAGAGGAGAGAGAGCGTGTCACCTGCCTGCATGCGCGCTGCTCTGAGCTGCAGCCAACGAGGAAGAGAGATTTAAAACTTAAGAGGGAGAGTGTGGCGGCCTGGCAGTGCCTCGTCACTATGTGGCACGGCAACTTTTCCAGAGGGGATCGAGGGCTGGGGGACTAGGGGGGATGAGAGCCGTCCGATTGGGGGGGGACCTCAGTTCAAGCAATGGCGGCGCATTGAATGAAGGTGGAGCGTGAGCATTCAAGGCCCTAGAGGGTGAACTAGCCTCGCCTCAGTGAACTACGGGCCAGAAGCGTTGTTTTCTCTCCTCCCCTGCGTTCTCCCTCCCCTACGTGTCTTGCGTCAGGTCGGCCCCCAGTGCGAGCCCCTGCCGAACCTTGCCTCTGCCCGAGCCTATAGCGCCTAGTTGGGCTCCTGTGCAACACTTCCTTTAGCCCCGGCACGAGCTTGCAGCACCCGGAATAGGCCTGCGTTTCCTCCTGCTCACCATATCGTGGTTTCCCGCCTTCCATAACGACAGGCTTTGCTTCATGCAATTTAACTGGGTTCCCCTTGCTTATTACCTTATTTAAGCATTGAAGCATTGCTTATCTACGCCAGTATCATATGCTCGAGGAGACCCGTGAAGCCTTATACCCTCAGTTCTATGCATTAAGCTTAATACCATGTCTTAAGCTTTAGGAGGAGAGCATTCAATTAAGTGTCCCGCTTCAAGAAGCTCACAAATAAACAATCACGAGGGATGGAAGATGCGAGGCCGCTCTACATCAAAATTGTGCGTGACAATGGGAGAAAAACTCGTCAATGCATTGCAACGGAAGAGTGCCGGGCTAACAAAATATGTTACGAGAAGAGGGTCGACATGATGGACCATCTTCGAGATGATCATGGCACCGAGTGTGATATCCCGCTACGCAAGGGTGGTCGACCTCGAGGCATGATGAATTGGACTTCGTCAAGGGAAAACACATACGAGAAGCAATCAAAGGTGAGCTTCAAGGATGCGGCTTATAAGTTCGAGAGAAACAAATCAAAGTTTCTACAAGGGAGGGAGAAGTCCTTGCTTCGAAGATGGAATGCTTTTGATGAGAGTGAGAAGCTAGCAAAGGGATCGAAAAAAGCTTTTGTAGAAAGAGAAATGGCCAATGCATTAGGGGACTACATGAGCACAAAAGATGCACGCATGGCGGCTATACAAAAACGGATTGATGGTGGCTTCGAAATGAATGTAAGCATATATATCGCAACCATCACTTTTTATTTGTTATAAGGATTAAGTTTTTTTTTCTCTTCGCTTTCGACTCTTTTTAGAAGCGTAACCCTGGTGGAAAAATACATAAGGAAGAGGAAAACGTAGAGGACAAAAATGTAGAGGAGAAAGTTGATATTGAGCAAGCATGTACTCCGGTATTTCGCATGTAGTGTCATTATTTAAAAGACTAATTGTATGGTATGATGTTTTGGTGTTAAATGAGTTGCATGTCTTGTAGACAAATCTCACATTGGATGATGGTCATGGTCCTTTGCTTGCACCCGTGAAGCAAGAAAAAAGATATGAAATTCATAGAGGGTACTCCCGTACCGTTAGGTGCTTCCTTGCTCGAAAATTCGTTGTCCATTCAAAGAGGAAAACGGGTAAAACTTTGTTCATATAGAAATATAAATCATGCATATAGTAAATAATGTTACTTAGCTTCTCTTGATCCTCTAAAGGTTTGACATTCTCTATCATTTGTTAATGTTTGAATTTGCTTTGACATATAGTTTTGAAAGTGGATCATCGATTCACTTTAGATCTCATCGATCTAATATAATTTCGGAAGTGGACATGAAAATGCTTGAAGATATTTCTCATGCCAAAGCTTCCACAAAAACAATGAACTTGTTTATGATGTAAGTACAGCTTAGAGCTCATTTCTATGCTTTCAAAAATATTTCGTGTATTATGTAAATTTTCAACGCAATTTCTTTGTTTTTTATGGTGATAGTTGGATAGAAAACACATTGCCTAAAGAGATTTTAGACAAAGTTTGGTTCATGGATAGTTTATGGTATGACTATGTTACACTACGTTACCATGAAGACATTGGAGTTATCAAGAATTACTTGCAAGGTTTAGATACGTCTCAACATTGGTTCCTTTTTCTACCAATAGTTAGTAGGTATGATTTATTCACTTTCTTTTAGCTTGAAAGTGATGTGATGTACCTTTGGTTGTCATGCTTAATTTGTTGCATATTTATGTCTTGTTTAAGGAACCATTGGGTCCTTTATGTCATCTTCAACTATCACTTCAAAAAGCTTGACAAATATCCATGGGATTCACATGCTATCATGTACTTCAATTTGTTGCCGGATTCTAATGGCATAACCTATCTTGCTAGTGTTTATAGGTATGTATCTGGTAAGGAATATAGAGGTTAGTGGGTGAGAGTTGGATCTAAGAGCTTTCCTTGTAGGGTTCTTGAGATTCTATCTCACAATTGTTCGAATGAGGGTTTGAAAGAGTTCATGGAAAAACCAAGAAAAGGACTTTCACCACTAAAAATACCTGAGGTGTGTCAATGGCTCAAGTGTTGTACGCATGTGTTGTCATGTTGATAAGATCAATTTATATGATTTTTGAAAATTGATGCATGTCTTTAGGTTCCTCATCAACCAAATGCCCATGATTGTGGGTTTTATGTTATGGATTATATGAAGCATCTTATTGTTGGGGCCTTTGGCAAACAATCAAAGAGCTGGGTATGTAAATGTTTTTCATTGAAAAAACACTTAACTTTATGTGATGGTCTATCTTTAGTGATTTACATGGTTCACTAACTCTTTATGTTTGATGTACAGCTCACAAAGACTTGGTTCAAGCACCAATCCGTTCAAAGGCTAAAAGAGGAGCTTATAGCATGGAGAAAAAAGTCTCTAGGACTTGATGGAGTGCAAGGATGATGTGTTTTGGACACCCCATACTGGGATATCTATGTAGCATCTCATTTTTATCTCATGCGTTGGAAATTTCTTTATTATATGAAAAAATTTTGTGATGTAACTTTTGAATGATTCCTGAGAGCATGAGTTTTTTCCCTATAGTGGTGAACTAAGGGTGAACTAGGAATGAACTAGGGATGAGCATTGGTTTTGGCCTAACAAGGGTGAACTAGGGGTAATCTAAGGGTGAACTAAAAGTGAACTAAGGGTGAACTAGGGGTTGATTTGGTGTGAGCACCACAAAAATTCCTAGAGCATATTGTTACCATATACATGTGGTAGTGATGTGTGTGAACACACTAGGACCCCCGGGGCATTTTTTCCCTCTTTAGGAGGTTTTTTCCCCCGAGCATTGTATATACGCCCATCACTCTAGGGCTATCTATCTTTCCATTGCACACTAAGTAACACACTCTCTATTGTGTGCCTTGAGCTTCCTCTGTATTCTCCAAGCTATGTGCGTTTCTCTACAACCCTAATTCCAACAATTGGTATCAGAGCAGGTTGCATCCTCCCGAGCTTAGTCGCCAGCTGCTCCAGTACATGCCTGCTCACTTTCTCCGATTTCAGTGAGGTTTGGCGAGCGGCGAGTGTTCGCAAGTTTGGCGAGCTCAAATTTTTGATTTGGGTTCATTTCGGCCTCCGTTTCCACTACAAGCAGTACTGCACAAGCTATTTCGTCATTTTGTGCATAATTTCTGTCAGTGCCGTTTTTTGCATAACAAGTGCCTTATAGTATTCAACGGTTTGTGTTATATAGCACGTGTTGTTCCCGCTCCGTTTCTCCTATTTTCGGGCATTTTTCACATCAGGTGCAGCATTTACCATGGCTGACAACAACAACACAAATATGTTCAAGATGTTTGTTGTTGAGGACAGGTTGGATGGGGACAACTACCCTATGTGGGCTTATATGATGCAACATGTTCTAGTATCAAAGGGCGTTTGGAACATTGTGCAGGGCATTGATGTACGTCCTGGTTCTGAGGATGTAGGTGAAGTTGAGGATGTTGCAGGTCTTGCTACAAGGATTGTTGTTGTTAGAGTTGTTTTGCCTATGGTAGAACAAGCTCTTTGGGATGTAAAGGATGCGCAGGCTCATGCATTGATTGCGTTGTCTGTGAAGCGCACCATTGTTCCTCACATCCGTTCAGCAAAATCTGCAAAACACGCTTGGGATATTCTAGCAGGTCTTTATGCAAGCCGTAATGAGGCTAAAATTGTTTTGATGCGTAAAGAGCTGGAGTCGAAGATTATGCATGAGGAGGATGACATGGACACTTTCCTTGCTAGTGTCAAGGATATCAATGAGCACCTTATTTCTGCAGGTGAAGTCATTTCAAATAGTTCCCTTGTGCAGACTGCCCTTGATGCCTTACCAGATTCCTACCAGACATTTTCTAGTACTTGGAGACTTATGACCCAAGGAAATCCAGAAGTTGTCAAGTTTGATGCATTATGCACATTGTTGTTTCAAGAGTCACTTTCCAGAAAAAACACAACTAGTTAGCGTGCAGTTGAACAGGCTTTTATTGCTTCACAAGGAAAGGGTGGTAACAGCAATGCAGCCACTTCTTATGGTTCTGCTGTAAGTGGCAAAATTCTGTTCCTAATGCTTCTTCTGGCAGCACTTCGTCTGGCAATTCTAGTGATAAGGGAAAAAAGAAGATGCGTTGCCAGTATTGTAAAGCTAATGATCACTTGATCAAGTCGTGTCCTAAGTTGAAGGCCAAAGAGGCTAAGAAGAAAGAGGGTGGTTCCACTGCAAATGCTAGTTCCACTACAAATGCAGCCATTGTTGAGTCTTCTGGGAAAGGAGATGGTGATGCTGATGTTGATGCAGAATGGGCTTTAAGCGCACAGTGCACTTACAATCCTATTGTCCATGATGTATGCTTGTGAGTAGCTACAGATTCACATGTGTGGTATTTCGATAGTGGTGCTACACAGCACATTACCTCACATTGTGGATTGTTTACCTCTCTCGAGTCTGTCCCTCATGGGAATTCAGTCGCTTGTGCCAACAATGCCTCTTATCCGGTTTAGGGAGTTGGAAAGAGACTTGGACTTGTAGTCAAATTTGTGGATGAGAAATGTACAGTTCATGATCTCAGTTTGGTGATGAAATTGTTGCATCAGGCCTTTTGTGCCGTGGGATGTATAAGCTCACTTTGTATGACAAGTGTGGACAAAATATTGCAAATGCTGTTGCAGATTCAAGGGCTATTTCAGATGCAAAACTTTGGCATGCATGTTTTGGTCATCTGAATTTTTCCAGTTTGAAGCGAAGTCCGGAGTTTTTATGTGCTTCAAACAATTTCTGGCTATGGCTGAAAATGTCTCGAAATGTACTATGGGCACCCTCCATTCCGATCGAGGGGGGGAGTATATGTCTCATGAATTTAATGCATTTTTGGCTAGACGTGGGATAAAACACCAATGTACAGTGCCTTATACACCTCAGCAAAATGGTGTTGCTGAGAGGAAAAACAGGTCACGGACGGACATGGCACGATGTATGGTCAAAAGTCAAGCTTTGCCGCATTCTTTTTGGCTTGAGGCCATCATGTGTGCCACTTATGTACTTAATTGGTGTCCTACAAAAGCTTTGCATTCTATTACTCCATATGAAGCATGGCATGATAGAAAGCCTTCTATTAAGCACATGCATGTTTTTAGTTGTTTGGCATATGCTTTGGTGCCACAAACACAACGCACAAAATTGAATGATAAGGCTGTCAAATGTGTTTTTTTTTGTTATAGTGTTGAAAGCAAAGGTTATAGGTTATATCATCCGCAAACAAAGCGTATTCTGGTTTCACGGGATGTAGTGTTTATGAAAGATTCTATTCAGACCTTGTTGTCATGTACTAGAGACAGTAATGTAAGCTCACAGGAAATTTATGACACTTTGTTGCCTCTTTTCAGTGGTGGAAATACAAATGTAATTTCCAATGAGTCAAATGTATAACCTATGGGGGTTTCTGAAAATGTTACAGATCAGCCTATTACTCATGCAGATGTACATGATGTACTTGATGAGTAAAGGGCTGAAAATGAGCAAGCTAGAGGTATGCCAAAATGGCTGGTGCACACTTTGCATGACAGTAAATTGGATGCACCTTTGTCTAGTCGTACTCGTTCAGGCTCTCGCCATGCATCTTATACATCAGATTGTTATGCTTTGGCTGTGTCTAGTTTACATGATGTTGAGGAGCTTCTGTCTTTTGATGAAGCACAAAATTCAAAAAATTGGATGGATGCCATGCAATCAGAATATAATGCACTTATAGAAAATGACACATGGAATTTATGTGATTTGCCTCCTGGCGAAAAGGCCATTGTGTACGAAATGGGTTTACAAGTTGAAACCCAAGCCAGATGGTGAGATTGATCACCATAAGGCTTGACTTGTTATAAAGGGTTATGCACAGCAAAAAGGAATTGATTATGAAGAGACTTTTACTCCCACTTGTCGTATGACTACTGTGCGTTTTCTATGTGCATTGGCAGCTCATTTTGGTTGGGATGTACATCAATCAGACATTGTTACTGCTTTCTTGAATGGTGACATATTTGAGGAAGTTTATGTAACGCAGCCTCGCGGTTTTGTCATAAAAGGACAAGAGGACAAAGTGTGCAAATGTAAGAAGGCTTTGTATGGGTTGAAGCAATCTCCTTGTGCTTGGTATGAGAAAGCTGACACTCATTTAGTTAACCGAGGCTTTCGTAACAGTCCAACAAAAAGCACATTGTATGTAAAGAGTGAGGGTGATGTACTTCTCATTGTGGTTCTTTATGTTAATGATTTGTTGATCACTGGACCAAATGAGAGACATATTGCTGAATTTAAGGCTGATTTGAATGCTACTTTCAAGATGAAAGATTTGGGGCCGTTGCATCATTACTTGGGTATACAGTTTAAGCAATGTGATGGTGGTATTGCGTTGTGTCATAAAAGTTACATAGAGACATTGCTATGTAAGTTTGGACTTGAGGATTCCAAACCTATTGCCACTGCCATGGAAACAGGTTTGAAGTTAAGTCTACATGATGCTGGCAATCCTGTTGATGTCACTCTTTACCAAACTGTTGTTGGCTGCCTCATTTATGTATGCAACACGAGGCTAGATATTCAGTTTGCAGTCTCACAGGTCAGCAGATTCATGCATAGCCTAGGGTCTATGCATTGGCAAGCTGTCAAGATGAGTTTCCGCTACCTTAGTGGCATTTTACACCTTGGCTTGTTTTTTCCCAAGGGGGGATCATTGCCGCCAGACTTACATGCTTTTTTAGACTCAGATTAGGCTGGTTGTTTTGACACGCGAGTGTCCACAAGTGGTTTTTGTTTCATTCTTGGAAATTCATGTATATCATGGTTGAGCAAGAAGCAACCTACTATGGCCACTTCGAGTTGTGAGGCTGAGTACAGGCCAGTCTTCACAGCTACGGTTGAGTGTGTATGGCTCAGACGCCTTATGGCTGATTTGGGTGTTGGAGAGGACAATGCCAACACTATCTACACTGACAGTCAGCCATGGGCAGTTGCAAGGAACCCAGTTTTCCATGCTCGCACAAAGCACATTGAGGTGCATTACCACTATGTCTGGGAGAGGCTCTTAGCAAGAGAGATCAGCTTGGCTTATGTGCCAACACAGGACAACCTTGCAGAGCTTTTCACAAAGGCATTGTCTCGTGAGAAGCTTGAAGCTTTTCTCAAAGCTTTGGGCTTACTCGCCTTTGTATACTGATCATGTCCTCAGGGCATGGCACTTCCCTTTACTCATGTGCCAGCTCTCGTTCACTGCATCACTCCAGGGGGGATTTGTTACCATATACATGTGGTAGTGATGTGTGTGAACACACGAGGACCACCGGGGCATTTTTTCCCTCTTTAGGAGGTTTTTTCCCCCGAGCGTTGTATATACACCCATCACTCTAGGGCTATCTATCTTTCCATTGCACACTAAGTAACACACTCTCTGTTGTGTGCCTTGAGCTTCCTTTGTCTTCTCCAAGCTGTGTGAGTTTCTCTTCAACCCTAATTCCAACACATACCATATTGCAAACCAAATGTAAATTCATATATTGAGTGGAAGAGTATCAAGACAAGTGTAACTAGAAGTGAAATAGACATAAAATTAAACCAAATAATATACATGACCAAAATGGATCCATCATACGAGAACAAGCCTCCATTGGGATGCAAACACATTACGGAGAACTTTACCATTGTCTTGAACCATTGTAAAGTCTCTCTCATCTGTTGGGGTTTCTCTCGATGTACAAGAAATAATCCTTCATACTACATTTGTTGGGATATCACATATTCTCACATATTTATCTATTAGGTAGGTCTCTCCATCCTGAAGGGTATGTTGTGACAATAAAGGCAATAATGCATGGCAAGTTGCACATGTAATGGTAACCCTAGGGTCAACCATGAATGTTTTGGTGCAACAATGTGAACACCAAATTCGTGGTGTCTCATGAAATCAAACTCGAGACCTGCCACATTGATGTTTCCTTCGCAATATACCAGTTACGTGAGCTCGCTTTGTTGGTTGGGATGTCCCTGCTTCATAAACCTCTATATTTGGCTCCACTTCTTGTGGCCTCTTCCCATGCCCAAGTCTTGTTTGAGTCACATGTGCTTGTATTTGCCGTATACTTCCTCTCATAGGCATCTCAATCGCCTTCGGTGGTGAGGTATTTAGTAAGGTATCCTTGCAAATGTTGAGTTCACGTAACTAGACTGCTTTTTGAGCCGGATCATTGTCCTTCAAGCCTTCTTCAATCCTTGTAAGTATGCTTCTGACCTCGCTTACACATGTCAAGACCTCATTATCATCAACCCCATCCTCAATTGAGTTTCCTGCGAAATATTCATTGATATCTTCTGTGTTCTAGAGATCTTTATCAATGGCATGCTCATTATCCACAGTTGGAATGAAGGGATACAAGTGTGGAAAGTACTTTTTTATGATTAGGTGAAGTGCATATAGGTGTTTACACCCGCTTGCCCAATCTGGGCAATCACAGTAGTTGCATTGCATGCTCACATGATGCCAGTGGCTTGTATTAGAAATACTTCAAACCTTGAATAATAGTGTCATCTCATTCACAATTTCACCCCTAGTTCACCTTAATGCAGCTTGATTTGGTCCCTAGTTCACCCCTAGTTCACAATTAGATCACCCCTAGCTCACCCAAATTTCCTCCCGAGTTCACCCTTTGTGCACCCTTAGCTCACCCCTGGGTCACCCCTTATGCCTAGTTTGTATCACAAATGGAGGCTTCGTTATCATGTAATTTCCATTACTTTAGTTCAAGACTCGGCTCCTTATATTTTGTAGCAATTCCTCGTTACCATTTGAGCCTTTTACCCCTACAATAATTGGTCTATCATTGTCATGTAATTTGCATTACCTTAGTTCAAGACTCGGCTCATTATAGTTTGTAGCAATTCCTCGTTACCATTTGAGCCTTTTACCCCTAAAATAATTGGTCTATCGTTGTCATGTAATTTGCATTACCTTAGTTCAAGACTCGGCTCCTTATATTTTATAGCAATTCCTCATTATCATTTGAGCCTTTTACCCCTACAATAATCGGTCTATCATTTTGTGTTGATCACCCCATTTCTTGCAAGGTTGATCTTCACTCTTAGAGAATTAGAATCAATCTTAACACATCATTTCTTTCATGCTCACACATTATTTTTTACATCATAACGCATCATTTCTCACATCCTAACACATTATTTCTCACATAGCAAGAGTAGATGCACAGAGAGACATATTGGAGGAACCAAGATGGATTATATTGCACTATTCTCTCATAAGATCTCAAAAGTTACATCACAAAAGTTTTTCATATAATAAACGATTTCCAACGCATGAGATGAAAAAGAGATGCTACATAGATATCCTAGTATGGGGTGTCCAAAACACATCATCCTTGCACTCCATCAAGTCCTAGAGACTTTTTGCTCCATGCTATAAGCTCCTCTTTTAGCCTTTGAATGGATTGGTGCTTGAACCAAGTCTTTGTGAGTTGTACATCAAACATAGAGAGTTAGTGAACCATGTAAATCACTAAAGATAGACCATCACATAAAGTTAAGTGTTTTTTCAATGAAAAACATTTACATACCCAGCTCTTTGATCGTTTGCCAAAGGCCCCAGCAATAAGATGCTTCATATAAGCCATAGCATAAAACCCACAATCATGGGCATTCGGTTGACGAGGAACCTAAAGACATGCATCAATTTTCAAAAATCATATAAATTGATCTTATCAACATGTCAACACATGCGTAAAACACTTGAGCCGTTGACACACCTCAGGTATTTTTAGTGGTGAAAGTCCTTTTCTTGGTTTTTCCATGAACTCTTTCAAACCCTCATTCGAACAATTGTGAGATAGAATCTCAAGAACCCTACAAGGAAAGCTCTTAGATCCAACTCTCACCCAATAACCTATATATTCCTTTCCAGATACATACCTACAAACACTAGCAAGATAGGTTATGCCATTAGAATCCGGCAACAAATTGAAGTACATGATAGCATGTGAATCCCATGGATATTTGTCAAGCTTTTTGAAGTGATAGTTGAAGATGACATAAAGGACCCAATGGTTCCTTAAACAAGACATAAATATGCAACAAATTAAGCATGGCAACCAAAGGTACATCACATCACTTTCAAGCTAAAAGAAAGTGAATAAATCATACCTACTAACTATTGGTAGAAAAAGGAACCAATGTTGAGACGTATCTAAACCTTGCAAGTAATTCTTGATAACTCCAATGTCTTCATGGTGACGTAGTGTAACATAGTCATACCATAAACTATCCATGAACCAAATTTTGTCTAAAATCTCTTTAGGCAATGTGTTTTCTATCCAACTATCAAAGACATTGCGTTGAAAACTTACATAATACACGAAATATTTTTGAAAACATAGAAATGAGCTCTAAGCTATACTTACGTCATAAACAAGTTCATTGTTTTTGTGGAAGATTTGGCATGAGAAATATCTTCAAGAATTTTCATGTCCACTTCCAAAATTATATTAGATCGATGAGATCTAAAGTGAATCGATGATCCACTTTCAAAACTATATGTCAAAGCAAATTCAAACATTAACAAATGATAGAGAATGTCAAACCTTTAGAGAATGGTAATATTCACCTTGCTTTTATGGACTCATTGCCATTACTACTACTTGCTTCCAAGTTAATTCCCCCGTTGCTTATCACCAAAGAAAGTGGCATGTCGCCTTTGCAAAGAGGACAGTCACTAATCATTTGGATTTGCTTTGACAAACCAATGGTCACCCAAATCTAAAGTATATTGACAAGATCAAGAGAAGCTAAGTAACATTATTTACTATATGCATGATTTATATTTCTACATGAATGGACAACGAATTTTCAAGCAAGGAAGTACCTAACGGTACGGGAGTACCCTCTATGAATTTCATTTTATTTCCTTGCTTCACGGGTGCAAGAAAAGGACCATGACCATCATCCAATGTGAGATTTGTCTACAAGACATGCAACTCATTTAACACCAAAACATCATACCATACAATTATTCCTTTAAATAACGACACTACATGCAACATCCCGGAGTACATGCTTGCTCAATATCAACTTTCTCCTCTACTTTTTTTTCCTCTATGTTTTCCTCTTCCTTATGTATTTTTCCACCAGGGTTACGCTTCTAAAAAGAGTCGAAAGCGCATAGAAAAAAAAAACTTAATCCTTATAACAAATAAAAAGTGATGGTTGCGATATATATGCTTACATTCATTTCAAATCCACCATCAATCCGTTTTTGTATAGCCGCCATGCGTGCATATTTTGTACTCATGTAGTCCCCTAATGCATTAGACATTTCTCTTTCTACAAAAGCTTTTTTCGATCCCTTTGCTAGCTTCTCACTCTCATCAAAATTATTCCATCTTCAAAGCAAGGACTTCTCCCTCCCTTGTAAAAACTTTGATTTGTTTCTCTCGAACTTATAAGCCCCATCCTTGAAGCGCACCTTTGATTGCTTCTCGTATGTGTTTGCCCTTGACGAAGTCTGATTCATCATGCCTCGAGGTCGACCACCCTTGCGTAGCGGGATATCACACTCGGTGCCATGATCATCTCGAAGATGGTCCATCATGTCGACCCTCTTCTTGTAACATATTTTGTTAGCCCGGCACTCTTTCATTGCAATGCATTGATGAGTTTTTCTCCCATTGTCACGCACAATTTTGATGTAGAGAGGCCTAGCATCTTCCATCCTTCCTGATTGTTTATTTGTGAGCTTCTTGAAGCGGGACACTTAATTGAATGCTCTCCTCCTAGAGCTTAAGGCATGGTATTAAGTTTAACACTAGAATGGGAACAGGACACTTTTATGTCCTTGGACACTTTTGTGTCATGTTAAGTGACCATTTTGCTTGAATTATTTGAAGAGTATGAAAATGAATTTTTAGGTGCTATATATCCACAAATTTGCCTTATGAGTTGAAAAAAACTTAGCATTTTTTTTGGAGCATCGATCTCACCCATTAACCTTACTCTTGCACAACATTTTTGAACCTAAACTGTGTGAAAAAACGGGTCCTGTTTTTGGCTTTTTTTCAATTTTTGGCAACTATACCACTCTAAACTTCCTGTTTGTGAGGTTTAGATGGCTAGAGGTTAGGCCTTCATAGTTCTCAACATATTTTGATGCTTGTAGGGAGAGCTAAGTGTTCAAATTGAAAGTTATGACCAATTTACAAGAATTGCATAATCTTGTTTTTGGTCAAAATTAGCACTTCTTTATGATTTTTTTGGTGGCTTTCTTGATATCCAAATTCAATTTCCATTGTGTAAGTGTAATCTATAACATAAAGCTAATCTTCCTTGAGTTTTGGGGGACCTAATATGCTATATATCATAGTATATGATGATGGTTGAGTTTTTTGATTGCTGAAGAATACGATACATTTTAAGTAGCAAGTCTAACTTTCTTAATATTGCTAGTTTCTTAGGCCAATTGTGTGTATTTTATAGGTAGTAACCATATCTAATCATAGACTACAAACTTGGCTAGATATTGAGTAGTTTCTATGGGTTTCTAGAGGTCATAATGCTAAACCCAGTTTTTTCATGTTTGCTGTATTTAGCACTTTATCATTGCTTCCAAGGTTCCAATTGTAAGAGATCCATTATACTTTTGACATGCTCCATGACTCCTTTTGAATCCAAAGGCCCAAAGAGAACTAAGAAAACATGTATATAGTATTTGTATTGAGCGTGACTATAGAAACTTTGATGATAGGTCCGCAGAATGTAAAAAATGCAACTTTTTTGTACCTTTTTTTTTGCCCAAAACAAAATTAGTGAGGTAAACACAACCATATGTTTTGGTCACCAACCCATTGAAGTTAATGGGGCATTTTATCTCATGTCCTACAAAAATCGCCACTCTTATTTATATGCAATCAACCGTAAGAAATTGCTGTTTTAGGAAAAATGCACTGGTCCATCAACTTTGGAGGCTTGTAGTGACCAAGGGATGAGAAAAATTACAAGTCTCTCATTTTTTCCATATGTAGTAGTTATTGAACTATAAGCTCATGAAAGGATTTTTCAAAATGAGTGGATCTACTATGGTTTTGGAATTTTTTCCCAAAACCCTGAAAGGACACTTTTATGTCCTGTTAGGTTACCATTCTAGTGTTAATGCACAGAGCTAAGGGTATAAGGCTTCACGGGTCTCCCCGAGCATATGATACTGGCATAGATAAGCAATGCTTCAATGCTTCATGCACACACATTGCTCCATGCACACACATCCAAAGTCCACAAAGACATAAATACATAAGTGAAATTATTAGTGAAATTAGTGAGGGAACACATTCGATTATGCCACAATTACACTAGCATAGGCTATCATCCCCGGCAGCGGTGCCAAATGTTGGGGGTCCCATCCTTGCAATAGCTCCAATGACCAACAAAACATTATCAATCCGGAGGGATGAGCTACCCGGCTAGGGCATGGAAACACTCAGAGGGTTAGTGAGCTAATCGTGGCAACACAAATGGTTAACTCTATGAGGTGAGCTTCACGGCCTATGGAAGAGCTAAGCCGCAATGAAGGGCAATCTCCACATCCACTTCTCTTCACCTCCAATCAACCCAATCACACACACTACGATTGCAATACGCACACAACACTAATCCTATCATGCAACACACTAATCGCAAGCACACACACATAGATCTATCGAGCACCACACTCCAATCAAACCTACATGCACACACAAGCAAAAGAGGGCAATCACACAAGATTAGAGAGGGATGAACCACTAATTATTTAAGATCTAGCTAATCTAAGCATCATAGGCAATCATAAGAAGCATAAGAGAGGCATAGTGAAAGAGAAAGAATCATTGATTAGTATTAATCAAGTCTCATGAGGAAGGAGAATCTCAAGGACTCCATAGCCACACATCTCAAGAGCTCTCACCAAAGAGTTCTCGCAACAAATGAGCTCGAGAACCCTAATTTCATTTACACACTTCCTTATGTACCTAGGGTAAAAATATGCAATGTCCGGGCGCCCAAGGCCTTTAGAGCTCCACACTTACTGAATTTGCAACCTAGGCACAGTAGCTGACCTAATCTTTACAGCTTGGAGCTCCCATTGATCCCATAACACATTAAATTATTATAATGGCTTGAAATAATTCGGTAATTTACAATACGTGACCATTTTGGGAAAACATGAAAAATGTGTAACTTCAATCTTTACTGATTCTTCACTTTGTTCTTCAATGTGCATCCGTACGTCTTCGGTCTTTAACAGTTTCTGTTAATTGACGTTGCCTTAGTTAACAACCATGCATGACTATCCCGGACTAACAGAATACTCAGGTGATGTAAACTTAATCACTATAAACATTGGTTTCTCTCAAGCATATCTATTGTCATGTCTATACATGCAGGGCTTCAAACAAGTGAATACAAAGCATGTGTCACATGTCGATCTAGACTTCATGCACATCGGGTGCCCTCACTAAAGAAGCAAATCTATGAGGTCATCAAGCGCATCTTCCAGAGAATCACGAGTTATGCGATGGTTTTTTGGGAAGAGATCCACCGAGGATGTCTGCTTGAGCATGGCTAAAGCAAAACGAGATGTGTGATGATGGTTTTCCACCAAGGATGAAGAGACTCTCTCTATAATACGAGTCACCTTATTGGTCGAGACTCATGATCAATCACTTGCTCGATCAAATGCACATATTCAAGAATGTGGGTAATTTGATGTGGGACCATCTCATCGGCAAGAAGGATAGTTTGGGGGCCAGAATTGACCTTAGAAATGTGGATCGTATGGAGAAATATTGGCCGCAGACATCACCCGATGGATCGATAAAACTCCCTAAAGCGCCATGGATTTTGATAGCAGTAGGCCAAGAATGCACAGTAAAAGAGATCATTCGATCCCTTCGGACATCCACTAGTGTAATGTACTCGCTCCGAACATGTTTCAGTAAAGAAGGGAAGCTTACTAGTTTGAAGTTACACGACTAGCATAAAATGTGTCAGGTATGTTTGAAGTGGAATACATCATATTGGAATTGTGTAACATATCCGTGTGTGGAATTTAATATCATTGCTAGACGTGTTTTGCAGTTTATTTTACCGATGGCCATTGAAGGATGTTTGTCCCTGACGTCCGTACCACAATCTACAAACTTGCAAAGTTGGTGCAATGGATCTCACAAAAGGACATTCATGTAGATTGCATACCATTCGCCAAACTAAACACTGCGGAGGTCGTATGCATGTTTGAGAAACATTTTCTTACTACCATGCTAGCCATTCAAGTACATCTTCTTGGTTACTTGGATAAATGTAAAAAGATTCTAACTATATTCTGCTATGATCACCTTTGTTGATATTGGCTCATTTCCCTCTAGTAGGATTGACTCTAAATTATGGGCTTTAACATGATCTAATAAATGAAGCTTTGGTACAATGATGATCCTATTAGATGAGTAGCTAACATTCCCCCCCTCCTTGCATGTGTCGTCCGTGACACAACTACTTAGGGTGCTAAGTAGTGGTTGTGCTTGCAAGATTCAGTCCGCTTTAGGTGTTGCTCCAATCCTTGTTGGTACTTGAGCCTCTGTTCTCTATCTCCAATAGACATGAACTGCATGGTGATCCTGTTTTGTGCTTAATGGCTGAGTAGCTCACAAATTGAGCTCTTAAGCTGGCGATGACCAAGCCAAAGATTTTGCTTCTGTAAGTGAAGAAGCCCGTATAATAGAACGCCTCCTAAAAGGTCTGCATGTAGTAGGAGGGTAAGAACATGACCTTAGCATAAAAACAATAGAGCACCTCCGCTGATGGTTGCTTTGAAAGTCGTAGCAAAAACCCTGATCGCCTTCAAGAAAAGACATCCAAGCAAAATTTGTGTGTTTCACTCGATAGAATGTCTGTAAACATGTGAGAAGCATCTTTGAGATTTTGACCAACATAATGCAGGCCAAGTCTCGTATCCCACGGAAGAGCAGTATCGTGGATGAGAGATTCTCCACCATATAATATTTAATTGGATTTCCATTTGATGGTGGTGGGAACCATGGGTAATTGAGCCACGTGCGTTGCTTTTGCTTGGTGATGGGATTCTTTTTCCAGTTGCAAACCCTTGGGACTGGGCAATACACTAGATCTTGCTTGATGTCTATTGGTGCATTGATGTAGAGAATGAGATACCTTGGGTGCCGGTTCAACCAAATGTCGTGCCATTTAGGATGTACCATTGTGGAATTGTCAACGAGATCCTTGAGTAGCCTTTCTTTGATTCATAGCACCACAAACTTGATTAGCGAGTAGGGGACATCTTGTTGATGCCACTCTTCATTGAGATTGTCCATTGTAAGGATATTTACATTGATGGTATGAAGAATACTCTCCTCCCAATGCATGGAATCCTTCCACACTTGCTTCCTTTCTTCTTCTACTTTGTTTTTAAGCAAGGCCTCCTCTTCTATTTTCAGAGTTGTCATAGGTGCAGAGGGGCCAAATTCCTCTTGTGTAATCACAATCTTGCAAAGACTTGCTTTTCTGGTTGGTACATCTTCAAAACTCATGAACTGCAAAGTGTTTGTATCTCCCATTGCATTCTCCAGTTGGTCCTCCCCCAAAGTAGATGCTTGAGTTTTGATTCTCCCTTAAGCTTTCCTAAGGTCTTCCTTGAGATGCTCTATCTCCTTTTGATATCCTCTTTCACTTTGGATAAATCTAATGGAGAGATCGCGGTCTTGCATTTGCTCGAGCTTGATTTTTGTTTCCAGTTCTTTAGTGTTTTGCTCAAGTTCTTTGTAGGCTTCATCAATACTTTTCAATGTGGCCATAGTGGGGTTTGTTTGCAACTAATTAAGTAGCCGAGTCTGCTCTTGGAATCTAGACTCTGACTGTGCTAATTAGGCATTGGCTACATCCAGTTGGACCTGTACTTTTTGAGCCAAGGAGCTTGTATTTTGTAGGGTTGTGGTTACCTCTTTCAAATGCTTCTAAGACTGCTATGTCTACTTCAGATTTTGCAATTATTTCTTTCATTTTCTTGTTGGTTGGATGTCTCCATTGCCTTGTTAAATGCCTCATTGAAAGATTCCGCTATCCCAAGGCTCATAATTGTGAGCTTTAAATGCTGCTAGGGATGATGGAGCTACTGGTGTGTCGAGCATAAACTTCATCTTTCATTCTAAACTTTGCAATTTATAAGATGTCACATGGTAGCAACATGCTTCATTAGGTTCTAATGGGGCTTTCGAACTAAAACCTCATTGTTTGGAAAATATCTGGACAAGCAAGGCAAAGAGGAAAAAGACCCAAAGCCCCCCCCAAATACCCAACAAAGATAGTATAAAAAGTGCAATAGGTACCCCAGACCCGATGAGATTGATGCAATCTAGGAAGAAAATAGTGTGCTGAGTGTCTTCTGCTAGGGGGCATTGGAGTGGTTGGGATATAAATGAACAATCACAAACAACAAACACAGTATGAACACTAATATGATGACAAATGATAACAAAGTGATATAGAGAATGATTTTGAGACCTAACACATGCGTAACACGTTGGAGAGGGGGAATAGGGAACACACCCAGCACAAATGTTTTCCTCTCTATAGCCCAGGGATTCCACAACACCCCTAACCTCTCTATTAACAGCTTCATTGGCTAATTTTCATGAACAATTCCACTTTAGCATACCGGACAACTGCCTCACACCTTGCAAAAAAACACCTTTCAGCACAAACACACTCACACTACTCAACTCACCCTTTCCAACTCACAAGACACTCCAATTCTGCCCTCTTAGTGACACCCTTCAAGCTGCAGGCAAACCCTCTGCAAACACTGGCAAGTACACAAAGAGAAAGAGAAAAGGAGGGGGATGGGAGAAGCAACACAAGAAGTAGGGGCAAATATTTGGTATTATTGCATAGGGAGATAGTACAATCAAGTATGCAGCTCCAATGGCAAGCTTACAATACACAAGCTTGAAAAACTCCAATCACTCTCTCTGGAAAAAAATCCCTCTTGGTCAAAAGACCCAAAAAATGAATGTCTATGCCCTTTTATAAGGCTTGGCTAAGGCTGAAAATGAAAAACACAAGAGCTATCTAGCTCATACAATTAATTGGAGCTTCCTTTAGAAATCTCGTTGCATGGCCACCACTTGGCACTTTCTTGGTGTTTTGTATCTGCATGGTGCCTCTATGCTTTGTCCGCTCAATTTGCCAACCTTGTATTTGCTCTTATGGATACCTCTTGGATAGGCTCTCTCCTTCTTGCTTGCCCTTTTAGGCGTTTGAACTTCTTCTTATCTCCCATGGTCGGGATAGGTCTCTTGGACAGCTCCTTGAAGCTTCCAAACTCTCTCTCTCTCTCTCTCTCTCTCTCTCTCTCTCTCTCTCTCTCTCTCTCTCTCTCTCTCTCTCTCTGCAGGGCCCCTCTCCTCCATGAGCAATAGCGATGTTGCTATTGGGGGAGGGGGGGCACTCACTTTGCCTTCAAAAAAAGGGGGGCCGGCGTGTGGGAAACCACCCTACTCAAGCCACGTCACCACTGTGACACCACCCGTTAGCGCACCACCGGTGCAGGGCACTGACGCCCTCTTCATTCAAAACCACCGCCGGGACGACAGCAACGCCGCACAACACCCGATCAAAGCCACCAACACAGCGCCAACAGGTGACGCCATGGCCAAGGCACCACGAAGCTCCCACCATGCCTTCACACAACATTGAGGGCTTTCACACCCCATCCCTTATACCCTCCTTTCTAGGTCTAGGTCCTTGCATATGGGATTATGGCCCATCACATGGAAGTCCCAGATGCATTCACCTTTTCAAGGTTTCAAAACCCCTTAAAATTTTCAAAAAAACCTACTTCTGCTTCCCAACTTGCAGTGCTTGCCAAATACCATCTGATGATCTGACTCCCAAGCAGTCAAGGCCAACGGAGTCCTCGTATCTCCATCTCCAAGCCGCATAACTCTCATCTCATCCAACATGTAGGAAGATCTCGAACCGAGGTCGCAAAAAGTGAGAACTTTCATCTGCAATCAATCCCAAACAAGTGCACTCAATCTTTCGGCTTCAGTATCTTTCCGTTTCGGACTCCATTTGACGTGCAGTCAACTCCTGCTAGCCCTGTATGATGCATACCCTGCTGTAGAACCTCGTCGGGGCTCAAAAGATGCCAGATGGCACACCTCCCCATGTGGTCAGGCAGGTACCAACCTAGCCCCCGGCAAAACTTCAAATGGCCATAAAATGCAAACCGTGGCTTTGATCCGCAATCTGAAAACACATGTAGGCTCCATAAATAGAGTAATACACGCTTGTAACTTGATTTCCACTTGGACCACCTGTCCCCAGCTACCCTATCCGGCAAGAATCTGCAACACACTGAACCTTCAACCTTCAATATCTTGGGCTCCGTAGCTCGGTTTGATGAGCCGTTTAGACCTGCTCCTTCAGCACTTCAAGCTCTTCATTCTTGGACCCAAAACTGCACTTTGCACCTCCTTCATTTTCTCCCCCAGTTAGCTCCTCATGGAGCCTTCCTTGGCCTATAAACCGCATCAGGCATACGTTTTTGCTACTTCTTGTCAGTCCATGATCTTCCTAGATGCTCCAACCTTTTGCAATGTTTCTGCTAGCCTGCACATATCTGTCTGTGCCATCTTCTATGGTCGACACACTTTGGCTGTACCAACAGGTGATAGAGAGCGTAGAAGTAAGGCAACAAAAATAGCCAAGCTCACACAAAAGCTTAGTGGAGACGGGGTTGTGAGAAATCATATTGAAGTGTTTGAACAAATATGCGGTTCCCTAGGAGAACACAATGACCTGCATAAGAGTAATGCTTTAAGCCTGACCTTGAGTGGAAAGGCTAGGGATTGGCATATACAACCCTAAGGGTGGATGAAAAAACGATTTACTCTACTCTTAGGAGATTGTTCTTGAAAGAGTACATAGGAGAGGAAGTGATTTGGGGTGTAGCTTTTCAGCTCTAGAAAGCCCAACGAGAGGAAGGACAGTCCATGAGAGATTTTATTAGTCACTTGAAGCATTTGAATTCTTGATGTAATGCAAATGAGTGCTTCAATAATAAACAATTTCTTAATAGATTCAGGAGGACGCCCCAATTTTTGAAACCAATTGTTTAGATAGAATCTAGGGAGATACTTTTGTTTAAAAGAATATAAAAGTGAAGTGTTTTAGTTTCAATAGGAAAGTGTTTTAGTAAGGAGGACCCATTATTTATAAAGGAAAAATAGTGATTGTTCAACATTTTCTAATCTTTATTTCTTTTTGATAGATGGGATCCCGTTTTGAGTGCTTAGCATGCAATTTGTCACAAATCACCTTGCCAAAAAAGCCAATTGTGTTTGGATTCATTAGTTTTGATAGGAATCTACAAAGATGCCCCCTCCAATTTGAAGGAAAAGTTGAGTGCAGTGAGCAGAGCAAGTGCAGGAGAGAGAAAGAGGATTTGATATTTTTTATGGACAGTTGTAGAGGTGGGAGGAGAGAGATTTTCTTCGCCTGCACTGTCTGGCTGCATGACAGGCGGCAGAGCTGGCTTCGAGCACAATAAAAAGGGAAGATGGTGCGTGGAGGAGGGAGAGAGAGGGAGACATGCCGGTGTCCCAAGGAGCGAGGATGGAGAGAGAGATATTCTTTCTATGATTCGATGATATCCGCATTGGAAGGACTATTGAGCAATGCATCATGTGAGAGGGCAAGATGCGTCAGAGCTGCGTGATATGTTGTTGTTGCAAAATGCAAAATGAGCAGAGTTTGAGAGAGTTTGAGAGAGAGAGAGAGAGAGAGAGAGAGAGAGAGAGAGACAGCCAGTGCGTGACGTCCTACAGTAGACATTGCAGCAATGGTGCCCTCTTCCGAGCTCGAAGCAGTCCTATTGGGCATGGGCAACAAGGATGTGACCGCCTGAATTGGCAGAGAATCCATGGCGGACTTGTGGGAGATGCAGTCCAGCATGAGTGCAATTGATAGTGGGTTGGAGGCCCTACACAGGCGCCTTGACAGCAAGGGTTAGGAGATGGAAGGCGCGAGCCTGAGGCAGAGTGGAGGGTTGTGGTGTAGGAAGGCAGGCAAGATGTGAGGCAGGGCTGCAAAGGACTACCTTGAAGCACATGCTGAGCATCAACGAGTGGGGACGCGTGCACACACACACACACACACACACACACACAGATTTGCATGAGGACGAGGCAGCAGAGGGAGAGAGATGTCATGTTCCGACGCAAGGGTGGACTGAGAGAGAGAGAGAGAGAGCGAAATATTTTTTTCCCTTCTGCATTGACGAGGTGATGGATATGACGTGCGTGGCACAAAAATGATAGGCGAGTCGAGAGACATGGAGGCGCAGACGCGTCGGGCGGCCCGGGGGGGGGGGCAGTTATGAGAACGCCAGGAGATTGTTTTCCTTTCGAATTGCAAGATTTGAAACAAATTTTGGCAACAAATTAATTAATGTTTGCATTGTGGACCCAGTAGGGTAGGGGACTAGGACATGAGGATATCTACGATGACCTAGTCATTAGAGGTATCACCACTTAGGAAGCAATAACCACCAATGAAATCCAATTGGAGGACAACTTAATGATTCAAGGAGAAAGAGTGTCTGTTGAGCCTAATCTACTAGCTCACAAGCATCCGGGCATGAGCCAATGACCGTAAAGCCTATTACTAAAGATCCAAAGATATTTGAGAGCAGATCTCACCAAGGCCATTCAAGAAAGTGTTAGAGACAATCATGCTCGACAAAATAATCATATGTATCCAAGAAGGGAGGAACAACGGTGCTCAATTTGCTATGGTCCGCATACACTACAAGAGGTTATGAGCACTTGTGACGGCTGTAGCGACAAAACTACAATCGGTTTTTTTAATCCCCCGGCATCCCTAAAAGCGTCAAAATGAAAAAGTTTGCTATAGGCGTCTCTATAAACATCACTATCGGCGTCGCTATATAGCGACGTCTATAGAGGCACCTATAGCGACGCTGCAAAACCTTATATAGAGACGCTTATAGTGACGCCCAAGAATATAATGTTTTGGGTGGCAGGGCACTGAATTCCCTGCCACCATCAACCATATTGAACATTGTTTCCAAAATAAAGATGCGAAACTGACAGACAAAAGTAGTTCGATGAAAGTGAATTGACAAAAGTAATACAATGACGAAATTATATGCATCATAGGAAAAATCATTTGATGTACTAGCTACAACACAATTGTCATTATTGAGAAAATACATCGTTGACCAATAGTTACAAAAATGACGTGCACACGTCATCATGTATACATGCTATGACAAAAGAAAACTAGTGCTATCTGGCTATGGCTAGATTGACGTCGTCTAATCAGACGTGTCATCGCGTCCAAGCGGTGTATATGTCGGATCCTGGAAAAAAAAACAATAAAACTTTTTGTAAGTATAAACACATAACTACAAAAAATTCTATTTTCTTAGGTTATCATTAAAATACAACAAATGTAAGAGAGTAATGTGAAATACTAACCATGCCGGTGCAAGAAGTGAGAGTGTCCATAAGGGCGTGTAAGCCCTTTCTGCCCCCATACTCGCGCTCGTACGATGTGGGGTCACGTCCTGTCATCGACCACTGTTCAAAACATACAAAGAATACTTTATGTTAGAATTTAAAATTACAATTATCCATAACTAACAAATCTAAAGGGCAATGCAAAAACACTTACAAAATTGGCCTCAAATTATGTCCACCCACCGCTCCCCAAGTGGTGCGAGCTTCCTGCCTCTACTCGAGCTTTGGCTGCCTCCTTTTGTTGCTTCCACTTGTCGGGATTCTCGCGCACTGCTTGCTTTTCATTCTTCCAATCTTATTTGGCCAGTCAATCTGGCCTGTTCCACCCATGCTTTATTACTTTTTGCACTTCATAATGCTCGTGCTTGCAGTATTTTTGCATCCCCACATTCATCAGGTCTTCATTGAAGCGCTCATCTCGACTTGATACGGAAACTCGTCATGCAGCATGCTGATGACTCTGTCTTTTAATTCATTTGGCACTTCACTCCAGGTGTTTAGTATGTAGTGTCGAAACATCTGAGAGCAAAGGCTGCACATGCGCGTCATCCCCTTCTTGCCGTCGTCATCCAAGATGATGCCACCGCTGATGTCGACAAAGTACGATAAGCCCTCTCGCCTGTGACGTATGAACCTAGGTGTCTCGGTAGGGATCTCGAGTGCCTTATCGAGTGGCGTCTCGATGGGGGTACGAATGACAAGTGTCTCCACTGGAGTCTGGGTCCCGAAGCGAGGAATGTCGACTGGGGTGACTCCCTCGAGGAGTAGCGATTGGTGTGTAGCGAGGAATGGCCAATAGCCACGCAAAACCTGGAGTAGATGGCGATGCCGTGATTGATGTGGGGGCGGGCAAAGAAGGGGAAGGTAAGGAGCCTCGTCGAGTACGAGTCAATGTTGAAGCATGAGCGGCAAAAGCTCCACAGCAACCACCTCCGCCACCACTAGAACGTCGGTGCCTAGAAGAGTGTGTAGATCATCTCATCGACATCGAACTCTCGAAGCGCAGTGAGTGCTCCAAAACAAAAGGAGACGCTGAAGGAGTGGAACGACGCGACTGTGCTCCAGAGAGATGACGCTCCTTGTACCACCTCATCTGTTGGGGTGACAAAGCTAAGTGTGGGTTAGGACCCTCACCTTGTATAAAAAAGGGTTACTTACACAAAGTTTTGATTGATATGAGAACCAAGTAGTAGGGGCCAATCTAATCTACAATATGTATGGAAAAGAGGGTATGAGAGGATGCCCCGAGTCCAACAAAATCCATATGAGTATGGCAATCCATCAAATGGAGTGCAGTAAATTGGGCCAAGTATCAAAAACCTTCTTATTGGAGAGAGTGTACCATAAATACCTTCAAGTATGTTAGGGGGAAAGAGTTATCTATCTCACACGCAAATCATTCTTTATCAAACCAATCACTTTATATGGATGCAATAGGGACTCATATAAAATGAAGTTCGTCGTCCAAGGTGGGTTTGGATCCAAAGGATAAGCCCACTTTTGTAATGTTTAGGGTAAACGAGGAGATTGTGGTGTGCAGGTTACTTTGTTGCAACACACCAAGAAAGAGAAGGATGAGGAGACCCTCGAGCTCGTATTGTGACAAGGTAAAAATAGACAGGGAGTCAAAACAAGCCATAAATCTTACTTAGTTCCCTAAGGAACCAACTTCTTATTTAAGGGGACTAGGAAAAAACAATATTCCTTCATCTTCGAGGTCAGACTATAGCAAAGCTAAACCTTTTCAAGAAAAGATAGAATTCTCACTTGCATCCATATCAAGTCAAAACAATAGATTCTCTTAGACTTGGCTAAGTATAACATGTGTCAAAGAACCTATCAGTTGCTTGTGGCCAAGTTTCTAGTAATTCATAAGTAAGAAGTTTGCTCGAGTTTAAATCATAGCCATATGTAGTGCTTGAATGAATTAGTATATGTATCATATATGCCCTCTTGAAACTTGCAGACATCTTGGCAAGTTCCCCCAAGTTTGTATGCTAATAGTATATTCCAAACTTTGGAAATAGCAATGCCAAATGCTGAAATGGAAGCCTTGCTTTACATAAGTTCTCATGAAATTCTGGTGCTCATAGCAAACAAATACTCTTGCCTATTTACAAATGTCATAGCAAAATAAAATCAACCTTGTCAAGCATCATAGATAATCAACCGTGTCGAATTGTACCACGTATTGAAAAGCATAAAAATACTTGCAAAGTATGTACCTCATACCTACTTGGCTCGATTACTGTTTTCCTTGACCATATAGATTTGTCTTGATCGGCAGATGTAAAAAATAGTTTGCCTAGGTGCCATGCCCTAGAAAAATTGCAAATCCAAAATACGGCATAGAGAAACTGTCGGCTTCTTGAGCTGTAACAAGTGGACTATCCTTTCTTGATTGTGGCTCATAGCCATTGCGTGTCTTACTCGATTGGTTGAAAAAACTCCATACTGCACCTTGCCTTTGGAGTAGCTGCCTCTTGTTGTATGCATCGATTGCTATGCACTCTTGAAAACAATGGCATGTTCATGAGTGTAATGGGTTTGGAAAATTTTGCCTAGGAGTCATGCCCTAGCAAAACCAAAACTCCAAACTATGGAAATAGAGGCTTGTCGACTACATGAAATTGCAATATTGGTCAGCCTTGTTGTATGACTTGATTTTACATGTCACATGCCTTGCTTGGCTTGCCTTTTCTAGCATAACTGATGACAACTGCATAATTAGAATTAACTAGACAAAGAAAGTACAAAAATATGCATACCTCATTGTCATGGAGATTTGGGGCTTCTCCATGTTGACAATTTCTTTCCATCAATGAGGTCTTAGAAGTCTGTGACCTCAATAGATGAGCTTTAGCTCTTGTATCCACATCCTCAAAGCTTGTTTCTTATCTTGGGTGGATAATACATTCTTTGCTTGAACTTTGAAGTCTTCTTCTAAGTCAACATAGTACTGGTTACCTGACTTTCTTTGCAAGATTTTCTAGGCCTCGCCGTGCCAAAGCCCTTGTAGTACTTCTCATGTTTAGAGTCAGACAATCTTCCAAGTGTTCGTCCATTGCTTTCCATAAGCTTCAAAAATATTAATGTACTTGAACGTGAATGGTCACTCAAAACCATCACAGAAATTGCAAAAATTTTACAGCAAAAGGTTGATGTTGATTGCCATCTTTACTATGCATACTTGAATGATGAAAATTCCCTTGGCCATCCATTTTAGAACCCCCCTATCCACATTTAGCAGTTGGCCCTTGGCCTGAGTCCATGACTCCCCTACGTTTACCCTTGGCCTGACATGGAAATAGTAGGTAGACTAGCGATATACCTTAGATGGGGGAACCTTCCATGTTCTTATTTCCATTGTGAAAACCTTAGACACTTATCTAAAACTACCCCAGTATAACCTCTAACAGCTAACTTGATCCCCTCCTACCTTGGTGGTAAAATGCTAGTGCCCCAAGAGCAGATTTATGGTAAAATTTCATACAGGGGAGAAAAGGGGAAGGAATCTGCTAGTGCTAAACATTCTAATGCATCACTTACGTATGCGAGAGCACCTAGGGCTAGAATATCATCCAACCCTAGACTGCTGTTTAAGCAGAATAGTGGAAACACAATGGCTTCCACATTTTGTAATCCCAAACTGGTTGATAAAGGCAAGAGAGTTGTGGACTCTGAAGGCTTCACACCTCCAAAGAAGATCTTCAAGGCAAGGGGGTTTTATTCTAGGTATAGTTCACACAATTACTATAAGGCATTCATGGAGGACATGCCATCACCTGAGACCCTAGTTGCTTGAGATAATCTTATGGAAGCTCATGATTCTTCTAAAAAAACTAAAATCACTCCAAAGGAGGCCAAGCCATTAGGAATCCATCTGGAAGTGCATATGCATGAGATTGATAGTGATGGCAAGACTAAAGGGGTTCACGATACCCCCTTATGAAGTGTTCTACCTTCAACGTCAAGGGGCTCAATGACCCCACCGGATTGTATACCTTTAATAAGTGGATTTTGATCAGTAGACTTTGGTGCTCAATACAAAAGACATGACAAAGCACTCCACTCATCAAAATCAAGGGTTTACTTTTCATTATCAATCCCATGTTTCATCATGGTGTAGGTTAGATAAGATGCATTTTATGGGAAATAATTGGTTACTTGCTAAGTTTGAAATGATAGTGGATATTCAATGCTCCATGTATGATCATTTTTCCTTATTGTTATCTATTTTTTATGCTTTCTCTACTTCTAGCGGGAAGAATGTTAGTCTTGCTAGACCTCACATGATTAATAATACATTATTAAAGCACTCGTTTTTTCAGCTGATTGTGCATAAATTGATTGACCAAGCCTTGAATTGTAACATTATCAAGCTTAATTGTGTTTCTTGGCTCTCCTCCAAGCTATTAAAATTGAAGCTAAACTTTTGCACAAACTCTCATTGCGGGTGCTCTGTGTGTGTGTGTGTGTGTGTGTGTGTGTGTGTGTGTGTGTGTGTGTGTTTGTTTGTGTTTTGGTGTGTGGGTGTGTAGCATTGGTATTAGTGTTAGTGTACACTTCCTTCTTGCTTGTGTTGCTCAAGCATTCTCCTCTCTTGCGTCCTAGTTCACTCTCTAACTAGGTGGTGTTCTTCACTTGTTTGGTTGTGGATTTGTTGTTGTTTTTTCTTGCTTGTGGTTACCCTAGCCTTAATTGAGCAACACACTTGTTGTTTAACCCTTGCTTGTGTGTTTTGGTGTGTGGGTGTGTAGCATTGGTATTAGTGTTAGTGCACACTTCCTTCCTGCTTGTGTTGCTCAAGCATTCTCCTCTCTTGCGTCATAGTTCACTCTCTAACTAGGTGGTGTCATTTCACTTGTTTGGTTGTGGATTTGTTGTTGTTTTTTCTTGCTTGTGGTTACCCTAGCCTCAATTGAGCAGCACACGATTCTTGAGGGGCGTTTAGAGGCCATCTCTCTTGTTGCCCGCCCTGGATTGCCTTAATGCTTACAAAACTGACTCATTTATTTTCCATCAAGATAACATTTATTGCTAAATATATTGCCCAAGTTTTCATGAAAGGTGTCTTTATGTATAACGGTTGACCTCGTCATATAATTTTGAATTGTGACGCAAAGTTCACTTCAATTTTTTAGAAAGATTTATTTTCAACCACAAGAACCCAATTGGCCTTTAGTACTGCTTATCATCCTCAAACCAATGGGCAAATGGAGAGAACCAATCACATCATTGAGGATATACTATGAGCTTACTGTATGCATGAAAAAAGTCAGCAGACCAAACTTTTATATTTGGGTGAATTTACATATAGCTCTTCATTCCAACGTACAGTTGGGATGTATCCTTTTCAAGACTTATATGAAAAAGAGTTTCTTACTCCATTAAAGTGTACATAACCATTCATACGAGTTCAAGCATTCAAAGATATGTTGAATGGGATGCAATTGCAGACAAACCTCATATGGCAAGATATAAAGACTGCTCAGGATAGAGAGAAGAGTTATGATGACCCTAAATAATCTATTCAACTCTTTGAAAAAGGGGATATGATATTTATGAGAGTAAAGCCCAAAACTAGTTGTTTATCAACAGGTAAGTGCAAGAAGCATAGTGCAAGATATTGTGGATCTTCCTTGATCACAAAAGGAATCAATGACCAAGCTTACCCACCATTATTACCACTGCATATCAAAGTACATAATGTTTTCTATATTAGCTTACTTAAACGTTTGTACCTGATCAAAATCACATTCTCGATGATTTTCTATTATCTACTTTCACTAATGGAACTTTTGAGATACATCCTAAAGCTATCTTTCAAAGTAGAACTAAATCTCTTTGCAACCGTAGAACATCATTGAACACCTTGTCAAATGGTCAACTTATCTTGAGAATGATGCTACTTAGGAACGTGATGACGTATTGAGACTTAATTATCCAGACTTCATGTCAAGGTGAGGATACCTCAAACTTTTTCAAGTGTGGAAGGATGTAAGATCCTTAATTTTTGGGTCTCTTTTAAATATAATAAAAATAGATTCCAATGTTTGTTTCTTACCTTTTCTGGTTTAGAATGCTCATTAAACAATGTTGTGAGGTTATAAAATAAAAAGAAAGGTTTTTTTCATGTTCTAGTAGGTCAAACGAACATTTGGTTTAGTTTTGAAAAAAAATGCTTTTCTACCTTTTTCATGCTTGTGCTTTTTAGTGTTTTTTTGTGAGCAACAAGGTGAGATCCTTAATCTACAAGTTTCAAGGATGCTACGGTTCAATTTGTAAAAATTTGCTTTTGAGTGCTTTTCACACTATTTTTAGTTTTGTGTATTTTTCGATGCTTTTCGATGAAAAGCGAGCCCGTTTCCTTGTTCGGATGGACGAGGGAGAGTCATGGTTCAATTTTTTTAAAAAATTTTAAATTTTTTTAAAGCTTTTTGTGCTTTTCTAAAAGCAATGTGCTTTTTAAAATGACCTAAACCTACATATTTTATTTTTAGTCACCATCTGAGTGAAAAACGGTCATATAATGAAGAGATGCAATTATACAGGTCTTTTACAAAAATCATTTTAATAAATATTGGCATCGTAAATACGTTTGGGTAGTACAAGAAAGTTGTAATTACAATGCACTGTCATGGTGCAGCCTAGTTCAATTATGGTCACATTACTTGTCGGGATATTGCTTAACTAATCAATTTACAGTAAAAGACTGAAGGAAAAGGGATGAGAGTTGACTTCCAAGAGGAGAGACTTATTTTGAGCAAAGTGCCCAAAAGCATGGGTCTATATCTGGCTAAAAAGGGATGCTACATGTTGTCTTTGAGCACACTTCGACCAAGAAAAATAAGTAGATAAGGCGTAGTTCTACTCAATTTTTGGTGCCGATAGTTACATATACTATCATGAGACTATACAAAGATACTATATGGAGTGGTGCAAGATCTCCATCCCCATATCCATAAGAAAGTATCTCTCATTCATAGGAAGAAGAAGGAGAAGAACGCTCTCTCTCTACTTGCTTACTGTATTCTCTTCCCTTTTCACGATGTATGCGCTCCTCATGAACTTCGTGGAAAAAATCTCTACATAGCTCTCATCACTACTATGTTGCATGAAAGCAAGAAGTAACCACTATAATCACTACTTGATCATAGTATGAAGCTCTAACCTCCATAGCCATCATCTCTTTCTCTCTCTACTTTGTTTCTCAGAAAGAGATGATGATAGTTTTAAGCTTGATTGGGGTAATCACTCTCCTTGATTACGCTATGAAGCTCTAAATTCCATAGCCATCATCTCTTTCTCTCTCGAGTTTGTGGTAAAAACCTCTATGCAGCTCTCATCACATGATCACTTCTTGATCACAATATCAATCTCTAAACTCCATAGTTGTCATCTCCTTCTCTCTGCTTTTTTGTATAAATAGGCATGTATGGGCTCATTGGATGTGTCTAAGAATTTTACATGCTTGTTTTATCATATTTAGCATGCTGATAAATGTATACAGCATGTTTATGATTACATAGGTTCATAAAAAGTGCTTTTTGTTCATGTCACATAGATGGTAGGGACATTGTTTTAGTCGTATCCCCCCAAACCGTTATGAATCAGATCGAACCCACTCTTTGAACTAGAGATTAAACAGGCCATTTAGAACATTTGATCTTGTGTGTCACATGAAAATTTTGCACGAGTAAAGAGTTATGGTCAAAATATAGCTTGTTTTCCATTGCACTTAGACAATATTTTGGACCCCACGCTCCTTCTCGGAGGGGTCACTATAAGTAAAACCCAATATAACCCTTATTTTAGAACCTTTCACCATAAAAGGGACCCATTTCCTATTCAATCTATTTTTTTTTTTCAAGATCATTTTTCCAACACCCTTCTACATGTGAAAATGTATGAAATCCCCACTATTGAACCCACGTGATATGCACTTTTTCATTGTAGTGACCCCCTGAGGGATCCTTGGGAAACCACTATATAGGTTCATCATATGAGAAAAACCACTTAGAAAAATCAAAATCTTTATTAAAAATGCTAATAAATGCTTTTAGATTATAGATATCACTTCATGTGTGTGAGTTATTAACTATCTAAGTTGCATTATTCGTTATTCGGGAGACGTATAATACGCGAATAATGGGCGTATTATTCGTTTATCTAAATTATACGGCTGTATTATACGATGCCACATCAGCATAAACGGGTAATCGTATAACTTCTTGATTTTTCGATCGAATTTTTTTTGATCGAAATTATTTTCGATCAAAAATTATAACGATCGAATATGTTAGTATATATAGCAGCACGCGACAGGCCTTATACCAGCTTTCACAGTCAGTGTTGTCCATGTGAGTACTCTCACCAAACGATCAAAAAAAGTAATTTGTAAAAAAATAAAATAATTTGAGTTTAATAAAAATTAAAATTCAATAGAATTTTAAGTTTTGTGATTCAAATATATGAATTTGTTTTGAAAAACTTAGTAAATAGTTGAAAGTTTGTATTTTGTGAAGAGTTTAATCTCTCACCTGATACAAACTGTAATTATAAGAATCACTTTTCAATGTGTTCAATTAATTGACACTTGAAAGTGACTAATAAAAAAAAATTAAGATATTATCGTTGTGTGTAGAGTGTACTCTCACATGAGATAATTAGTTTAAAAATATAATTACATAAAAATTAATTTTATGTAATTTAAAGTTCGATTTTGATGTGTAGAGATTTTCTCTCACTTCAAAATGAATATAATGAAACAAAATTATATTTTTACATTTTGTGTAGAGCTATTCACACTGCTATGCTCTCACTAGAGTAAAAATTTAGGAAAAATATGTCCAAAAATATTGATATTCCTTATCTTTATTTGGACTGCAAAATCTACCGTACTGTGTGAGAGCATACACATGCTCGCATTGTAGATAGATAATCGCTTTAAAATCTATGGTAAAGTGTAAGAACCTTTTGTTCGCACTTTACATAGATACGATAATTATCAAGTATTGTAAGTGATTATCGTTTTGACATTTAAAAATGTCATTTATAGCTCTTGTATGTATAGCAATTTATAATGATAACCATAAAAAAACTTGATTTAATTGTAATTATTGATTATCGTAATGTGTTAAAGCTACAAGCTCGCACTTTAGATAAATCGATGCAATTTATATGTAATCCAATGGTATTGTTTTTTATTATTGTATTTTTGTTCAATCATTGTTTTTAATTATTTTAATTTCGTTCAATCATTGTTAGTTAAATTAATTTAATGTTTTAATTGATTTTGATTATGAAAATGATCATTGACTTTGTTTTTACTAGCAAATTACTTTTGTGCATCATGGTGAAAGGACAAGAGTGGAGTTATGTGCATGAGTTGAAAGCTGGGAGAAATACATCTCGACTTAAATGTAAATCTTGTGGCCACGAGTTCAGTGGTAATGCAACCAGAATTAAAGAGCATTTATTTAAAGTCCCTAACAATGTTGAAAAGTGCGGGGCACCACCAAAAGATATTCATGAAAAATTTGCCATGTATTCTCGCAAAGTAAAGTTGATTCTTGCAGCTAAACATAAAGGTGATGTTTCTAAAGATATTCATGCGAATATTGAACCATCTGTATGCAATGAGGCGGTGTGTAACACTCAAGTAAACGATCAAAGTTCTCAATTAAACCCTCTTCATGGACATGCTTCTACATCAGGAGGAGTTCCTAGCACAAGCAAATCCGGCAGAGCGTCATCCAATGGACAGACAATGCCTAAAGCATTAGGTAAACAATGGTTGCTTGAGTTGCATTTAAAATGGACACAAGCATTTGTTGCGTGTGGCATATCGTTCAATGCTATGCGCAATCCAATATTTCAAGATGCTTTGATGAGTACAGCCAAAAAAGGATTTGTGCTTCCTGACTATAACAAGATGCGAACTGAATATCTTGATAAAGTCAAAGACAGTACTGAAGCCATTCTCAAACGCACAGTTCTAGAGTTTGTTCCAGCATATGGATGCACCATAGCATTGGATGGATGGACTAACTGTCAGAGAAAACCTTTAATCAATGTAATGATTATTAACCCTAGAGGGGCTATGTTCGTGGAAGCAATTGACAGCTCATTGAAAGAGAAGACTATCACCTACCTAGCAGGGGTGTATGAGCGTGCAATTGCAAAGGAAGGTGGACCAAAGAATGTGACTTCTATTGTCACAGATAATGCGGCCAACTACAAAGGAGCAAGAAGAGCTATTCAAGTCAAGTATCCGGAGATTTCTTGGGTACCATGTGCAGCTCACACTTTAAATTTTCTTTTAAAAGATATTGGTAAAATGGCATGTGTGAAGCAAACTTTATTGGATGCAAATCATGTGGTGAAATTCATTAGAGAGCATCAATTTTCGTATGCTCTTTTTGGAACCAAGTCACCAAATAAAGCTTTGCAAATATTTTGTGCGACAAGGTTTGCTACGGCATACTATGTTCTTGCTGCTTTGCAAGAGTTGAAGCCTGCATTGATGGAAACCTTAGCAGACAGAAGATGGGATGGATGGCTCAGCAAGTATCCAAGTTATCAGGAAGCAGCTGGTCGATGTGCGCAAATAGTAAACTCGCCAGTCTTTTGGCGTAATGTAGAAAGAATAGTAACTGTGTCAAAGCCATTTGTAGATCTTTTGAGAGAAGTTGACATAGATTCTTTTATTTTTGGTCGGGTCTACTGGTATATGTCAGAGGCTATAGCAAGCTAAGAGAAAATGTCATTTTTGGTGCAAAGGATAAAGATACCATGATTACAATTGTTAACAAGCGTTGGGTGCAGTTGTATACGCCATTGCATGGTGCGGCTTTTGTATTGGATCCTAAGTTTCAAATGCATCAGCAATCTGCCAACAAAGAAGTTATGTCCGACTTCAAAACAGTGTGCTCCCAACTCTTAGGGCACGAAGATGGAAAAACAGCTTTTCATCAACGAGTAGATTATGCCAATAGAACTGGTATGTTTCAGGATCCGTGGCATATAGATGCCATTAGCAAAACAAGTGCACCTTTATGGTGGAAGGAGTATGGTGGAGATGAAGTGGAGTTGCAACACATTGAAGTTAGAGTTTTATCAGTAGCTGCATCAAGTGGAAGTTGTGAGTGAAACTGGTCAGCATTCGACTTTGTGCACACTAAAAAGCGAAACAGACTTCATACTAAACGGGCTGCTGATTTGGTGTATGTTTTTTGCAATATGAGACTTATTTATAAGCCTCAAAACATTGCAACTAGAGACGCTCAAAAGCAATATGGAGTCCTTCAAACGCATGAAGCTATTTCTGCAGAAGTTGATGATGATGATGATATGGAATGGGAGATAGTTTCAGAATGCTCAGATATGGACGAAGTAGATGATATGGTTACAGTTTTTGAAGATGGAGATGATTTGTGAGAGTACCATTGTAATACTTACTCAACAAGTTTTTGTACATGAACCCCAATCCACAATGCCGGCGTAAACACCTTTTTCACCAAAATGCAGCATCATATTCCGAGAGTGTAGATCATTGTGGAGGTAGTTATGCGTATGTATATACTTCAGAGTTTGGAGGAGAGCATTGATGATCTGCAAAATATTCTCTTGGAATAGCTCTACTGTTCCTGCAGTGAGTACGTAATCGCGAATGACAGGCTGGCTGCGGTCTGCAGTGCATTCTTTGATCCATTGCTCCACATGGCCGCCATTCCAAAATCGTGAAATGAGCATTGGTCGCTCCACGTGGTGCACCATGGCAAGAGGGTAGATAATACCTCGATGTGAAATATCCAAAATTGTTGCTTCGTCTTTGACCTGTTGCTCCATGATGGGCCCATGTAAGTGTACTTTGAACACTTTTGCAGCATACACTTGATCTTTGAAAGTGGGATGTGTGACACCCACACGCTTCACATGTTCCCATCTTCCCTCTCCCAGCTATGGAGCTTGGATATTGAAGACGGCTGTGTCGGGTAAAAGGTGTAAAATAGGTGGTAGCTGAGAGAGGTCTAATGTAGCAACGGATGACGTTGCAGGCTCTGTTCTAAGAATGATTTCTGGTTCAACAGCAGCTTCAGAAGAGCTGGCTTCCACTCTTTCACACTTTGCTGCTCTTCTAACTTTTCCTTGCTCTTGAACTCCGTGTAAAGCTGTTGCACAAGATGTATGCGCTCAGCTATGTTTGGCAAGGAAGTAATTGCAGGATTTTTCAGTTCTTGAAAGGTTTTCATGATCTGTCCAATGGTTTGTTTGACCATGTTTACTAAAGCACCTGATGTCAGGAGGGCTATGTCAAAAATAGCTGGTGCAAACTCTGCCTGGAGCTGCTCAAACACAGACTTGGTTAGAGTCTCTGTAAGCTGATAAAAATGCTCCGGAGCGACAGGGTTTAAACAACGCCTAATCTCTGCCTCTGACGTGTAATGGAAGTGTCTCACAATCACTTCGGAGACGAACTTTCGTTGATGTTTCGCTAGCTTCATGTCTGCCATATCTGTATGACAAAATTATAAATTAAGAATCTTACGAAAAGATTGTACACCATAGTAACATAGTTATTATATAATAAATGTTAACCCTATATATATTAAATGATGATTCAAATTTATTAAATAATATTAAATTATTGTAAATTAAAGAGAAAATCTTATGATTACAAACCACATTGTGCGAATCGACCATGAAAATTAAATTAGAGAGAGAGAGAGAGAGAGAGAGAGAGAGAGAGAGAGAGAGAGAGAGAGAGAAACAGGCCAAAAGTGTGAGATGCTCTCAGCACAAGAACTGGACCCTGCTATGTGCAGAAGTGTGAGATGATGAAAGAAAGTACTTCTAAAGGGTTTGGAAATCGTACATGTGAACAGCGCAGCTAGTGTGAGATATTTTCAACACAAGTCCTTGATGCTGTTGTAAAATAGATTGATAGTTTTTATCAATCTAATCCCTGATAAAGTGTGTGGAACTCGCAACACAACTATCAACGGATAAGTTAACAATTGCAGATGTAAGTTACCTATCGTATGTGTTTACGTCCAAAACAACACCAAGTCATTTAATGATGAAAAATGATGTTCTTTTTGAATATGAAACACACGAGTAACCAGTATGTCACATTAAGATGAAGAGGGCATGAAAATATGCATCTCTTCACTCTTAACATAACGAGTGGTAACGCTTGTGTTTCTATGTAACACATATGACAGAAAAACTTAATCTAAAATTGTAAATTTTATAAGCTATTTCTAATGGAGTGTGTGGAACGCACAACACAACCATCATCAAACAGATCAACAATCTCAAATGTAAATCAATTGTTGTATATATCTACGTTCAGAGTAACACTAAGTCATCTGCTGATGAACAATGATGTTACTACAGAAATAGAAGCACAAAAATAACGAAAGTCGCATTAAGATGAAGAGGGCATAAAGTATGTATCTCTACACTCTTAAAATGACGAACGTTAATCTTTGTGCTTCTATGTAGAATAATCAATAATGATTTACTTTAATATTTTAAATTTTATAAGCCACTCTAAAGTGAAAAGTGTAGCATCATGCCTACTACAATCCACGAGTCGACCTCTAATCCTAACTCATCTCTATGGTGAGAGATATACTACTACACCATACGAGTGAGAATCTAAATTTACCCTAAGCCTTTCGTGGAGTGAGTTATATAACTACACACCACGGGAAAGGAAACTATATTCTACACACCTCTGGAGTGAGCCATATGGCTACACACCACGAAGTGGCCTACGACCTGCAAGCCAACTTTGTGGTGAGAGCCGAAACTACTGCACCACACAAGTCTGGCACAACACAAAAAAGAAGTTAGTATTTACTGAAAATTTAAAAAATTTACCTGAAAACCGCTGTAAACCGAAGACGCTGTCGCTATCTGTCAAATTCTCAGAAGCTCCAAGCTCTCCAAACTCCAAAAAAGTCCACAATGCTTTTCGATCAAATACGGCAATGATTGTATATATATACAGTTTTTCGATCGAAATAGTTTTCGATCAAAAAATATCTCGATCGAAAACGGTTTTATACGGCTATTCGGTAATTATTCGAAAATACGGCGTATATTGACGTTTTATACGTATAATTTTTGTTATACGGGCGTATAAATACAACGCAGTTAACAATCCCTTATATAGATCACCTATGTGTGTAGGGATGCTACAGAGGGAGAGTACCATATAGAGTCGTGAGGTTGATGAGTGATTCATATATAATTTTATTGTTTGTTTTTATAAGTTTATTTCAAGTGTTTGATTTCCATACTACTTATATGTGGATAATGGTTAGTCAACCTGAACTATACAAAATTATGGATAGAGTGGCTTTCTTTTCATGTTACAGTTAGTTGCATGAGTCTCATATGGGTGAAGTGATGTGATAAGTATTAATCTATGTTATAGAGCTAAGCTTGATATATTGGTTTGAGATCAAATACTCTTGATCACATGTCATGCACGCATCCAAAATAGAAGAAAAAAAGTTGATTTTCACATATATATATATATATATATATATATATATATATATATATATATATATATATATATATATATATATATATATATATATATATATATATATATATATATATATATATATATATGGAGTTAAGGCATGTGCTTGACCAAAGTTGTGGGGTTGTTTTGTATAATGATTGGATTGATGTGGTGATGTCAAATGATGTGTGTAGCTTCATGGATGAATATAAATGTCTCATATGCATGTGTAAAGTGCCTTCCACCCTTCTAGGTCAAAACTAGCTTCTTTCCATTTACATAGAGCTTGTTAGTACGCAATTCTAACAAGCTTCTTTCCGTTTACATAGAGCTTGTTAGTACGCAGGTCAAAAACTGCCTTAAAGTGTTCTATGTGTTCTTCCAAAGTCTTGGAGTAAAAAATTATATCATTAAAGAATACTCCCATGTATGCTCTATGGTTTTGAAAGATTACTTCCATCAACCTAATAAAGGTTCAAGAGCATTGGCAAGGCCAAAAGGAATAACTAGATATTCATACAACCCAAATTACGTAAGTAATGCGGTCTTGTATATGTCACTAGGTTCAACTCTTATTTGATGATAGCCACTTTTAAAGTCAATTCTACTAAGGTAGGAAGAACCTTGTAGCTTATCAATTATGTCCATGTAAGAAATAGGAAATCAATTATTTATTGAGCTCTTATTTAGTGCATGATAGTCCACACACCTATGATAGAATTAGGTGGGGATCAAGACGAAGAGTAGAATTTCTTTTTTAGTATGCCAGCAGTATGGGTATGCCAATATATATATTGACATTAAAGCCAATTAAAGTAGCCCGACTCTTAAGGTCTATAGAGCCTAGATCTGCATCAAAATGTCTGCACTTATGTGAACCTTGCCATCGCCATTGTCACGCTCGGCAGGCTCTGATGGACTACGATTACTACGATGAATCGCGCACCCGCTTTCAGCTTCAAGCGGTCCCGCTTACATCAGACCCAGACGAGGAGAAGAAGAGGATCGACCTGTTTGAGGTAGGCTCGTGCTTCTTCCTCGCTCTTCTGTGTCTAGGGTTTGCCTGGTATTCCCAGGGATTTTGCCAGTTTTCTCTGCTTTGGTTGGCATCTGCCCTTTTTATCGGCCCTTTTGCTCCTCCCTCTGCTACGGGTGGCATTTGCCGTGTTGGTGTAGGAAAGTTGCTTCCCCCAGAGAAGGAGGAGGAAGGCTCCTCCGAAACGGAAGATTCTTGTGCACATAATGTGAAGCAACGTCGCAAAGTGGCCGCTTTACCTGTGCAAGAGCCTGTTCCTCCAAAGGATCGGGGCAATGTCGAAGAACAGGTTGGTCATGCTATGCGTCGTGTGAAAGAAAATGGTAAACTGGCAAGTGATGATAGTGGTGATGGCGAGGAAGGTCCTGAAAACAATGGCAGCAGCGGTGTTGACGATGATATGTATGATTATGATAGCCAAGCCTATGATAAGAAAGGGGTGCGTAAGACACAATCAAATCCCAATCGCACCAATGCGGCCAATGGTGATGCGGAATGGACATCCGCAGACGTAGATTTATTGAAGAAGCTTATGGTAAGATACCCAAGAGGAATGCTGAAACGATGGGAAGTCATTGCTGAGTCTTTTGATGGAGTGCACAGCGTCGAAAGCATTGTGAAGATGTCAAAAACTTTAGGAGAAAAGAAGAAAAGCTCTAGTGACTCTTATTCAGATTTTCTGGAAAAAAGGAAAGGGCAATCAACTGTAATTGCATCTCCGCTAAGCCAGAGATGGGACATCGATGACCCTCACATGGAGGATACAAAGAGTGAAGAAAATATTACACAGGAAGAGGATGATCAACCAAAGACAGTAGGCAATACAATACAAGGGCAAGGGAGGAAAAAGAGCGAATGGACAGAAGCCGAAGATAAGGCTCTTCTGAGTGCTCTTAAAACGTTTCCAAAAGAGACTCCAATGCGATGGGAGAAAGTTGCCCTTGCTGTTCCCACGCGGACCAAACAACAGTGCTTTCGACGCTACACACAGCTAAAGGAGAGCTTTCGCAACAAGCTGGAAAAAAGCTAAGCTTTCCTGACCTTCATTTTTCTGAACTTTTTCAAAGAGCATTGTAAATAGCATGCGGCGGGCAGATGTCAAGCAAATGGTGCAAGCCTCTAGTTGGAGGCAGCCGGTTTTGCGGTCACACAATACATTGCTCAAATATGTATGCAGAGCAGTTTCGAGTTGGAAATCTACAATTATTGCATTACTTGAAATTCTGACTGACTTTTGTACCAAAAGATCAATTGAAATTCTGACTGGTTTTTGTACTAAAAGATTGATTATTGTTGATAAGGTCGAAATTGAAGATTGGTCGACGCATCAGTATTTGGGTCATGCCTTCGTTTAGCTATCCATTGTGGTTTTCTCCTTGCATGCGCCATGTCTATTTGTTAGCCTAATGCTTAAAAAATTAGCTTGTATTAAAGAGATGAAGCTCTGTCTCTATTATGGTATGCACACACACCCACCTTTTTTTTTTGTAAATGCACACACACACACACGTGCTTGTATTCACTGTGCTTGCGTATGCATTTGTGCGTTTGCACATATGCTGACATGCAGGAGAACTGTAATTTTTCTTGTTTTTTAAGTCTTTCCTCCTCTGTCAATCTAAATTGCGTTGCGTCTATATTGCCGCATAAGACTTTATTTATATATTTGCATTAGCTTTTTAGCCTCTTTTTTTCTTACCATCTCATCCTTACTCTGAAAATAGTTTGGGGTCTTAAGAAGCATCACATTGGCTCCAGTTTCAAATTGTAACCATGGGACATAGGAATTATTTTATTAGAATGGACATCATGTAGTTAATGAAGCCTATTGTAGAATGATTGACCTTTTTGGGCACCCAGTGAAGGGTTGTATAAGCAATGCGATCTGATGTCGTGTCTTGAATGCTTGAAAAAATGTTGTGAAGGATGAGGGTGTTTTTAGAGGCCTCAATATATACAAGGGAGTACATCAGTTTGAAGGGCCGATGAGCAGGGATCTCCCACCTAGATGCGCTGTTCGGAAGTAAATAGAATGTTACATTTTTTTTGGCAGTTCCATTTCAATCCATGCCATGATTCTGTTTAGGGTGTTGCATTTGTCTTTTGGTGACATGCCTTTAAAACAAGCAACTTATTGTTTAATTTTCGGCCAAGAAGTTAATAGAAAATTTGAAGCATCATAGACTTATTTTCAAAGGTTTCAAGAAGTTGGCCTTATCATCGGAGTTATAGTAAAGATGTGCTTAACCAATAATCTTCAACATGCTTTGTAGGTGAATGATAAACCTCTCTTGTCTACTAAGTAGTGTCGTAATTGTTTGGTTTTTCCAATATGTTGTAGTTATTGGTATGTAGGTTTTAGTCATCCTCCTCCCATAGCTATTTGTTAGTAATATATCTTGCACTCTGCCGTGTTATTATAAGGGTTTTGTGAACACAAGCGCTTAAGCAAACATTTGTGTACATTCTATTACTTTCAATTCAAAGAAAGTCTTCTAAAAACAACCTTAGGAATTTGTTCGTAAAACATCTAGTAATTCACCAACAATACAAAGATGTATTCACACAATTTTCTTTTAAAGGGTCAATTTTCTTTTAAAACAACCTTAGGAATTTGTTCGTAAGACATCTTAGTAATTCACCAACAATACAAAGATGTATTCACCCAATTTTCTTTTAAAGGGATAGAAAGTGTAGAATATTGAAGGCCATGTAATCCCCTCAAATTGTAGTAGAAACTTGTTTGAAAATATGTGAAAACGTGTTCGCAAGAATTCTATACATACGCTACTTTAGAATTTAAGTTTATCAACTCATTTTTGCCTAAAACATTCTACATAGTTTTTCATTTTTCAATTTTTAGAGAGAAATACTATTTCAAAATAATAATCTATGCCATAGGATGTCAATAATATACTATGGTCTTTGTTTGTTGAAGAATACTAGATCTTTAAGTCAATATAATTGAAAGAGGCATTTCACTTAAATGGGTCAAAAGTCCAAACCTACTGTTATACAAATGCAATCATTAGGCGTTCTTTGGTTGAGATATCAAGCTTAGCACATGGTATGCTTGGATGACTCACTTATATTTGTCACTAGCATGAGGTGGTGGACATGAGGATCATTGATGGTTGAGTACTTTGACTACTTTGTAAGGACTACAATATTGAGGCTCAACTTTTTAAATCTTCCTAGGAACAGAGTGCTCCTTTTCGATCGGATTCGTAAAAATACTTTATTCCCTTGCTTAAAGATTCGCTTGGATCGCTCTTGATCAGATTAGTGCTTTTGGTGGTCCTTAGCAGCTTGAATATCTCATCATCATGGGGCCTCCACTATTAAAAACCCTCCTTATCATGCGAATTCAAGCAACATTTAAATGATACATTTTCACGTACATATTTTTATGAACTAACTAACCCCCTTCCCTTTAAAACGTGCAAGTTTTTTTTTTCAAAAGTGATTTTAAAACCCCTTTGATTGATGTAAATCTGTAACTTTCTAGAAATTAAAACACCCCTTGATGAACCTACATGGTATAGTTACATATTTTAAGGTGGACCCCTCGGGCTTCTTGTATGGCCTTGGTCTATGCGTCTACCTCCTCCGGCATTCTCTTTGAAGCCTTTACCCTTATAGTTGGGTTAGAGAAATTTAAACGGGATACACATGTTAAAGTTTACGCATCTCAAGTGAATTGCCCAATGTGATCCCATTATTTAATTTATCTTTTAGGTATTTATTTTACTTATTTGTCAAAGTCTTGGGTAGGGAAATTTACTAGGCTTGCTATATAAGCAACCCCTTGCCTCCATTGTATACACATTCAATTATTCATTGCTAAGGTTTATTGGTTCAGGAGACTCTTGCACCGGTAGCAGCCCCCCTCATTGCAACAGTTTTACAATGCATTATTGTGGGCGTTTTGAGATGCCATCCCGACAATGTGAAGCCCCAATACATGCAGCGTTTTGATATGCAAAAGGAAGAAGGGGCTTGGACAGTTGTGACGGTCAATCTTGTAGTAAATTTCTTGCGGTTTGGGATTCGTGTGGCCACCTTTGGAGTGCAAAAAGGTACAAGATTACCAGTTCTTTGCAACTTCATCATGGCCTTCCCTTGCTCGAGCACGCCTGACAACAACGACCAAAAGCAACCAAAAGCTATGGATAACGGATTGTCAACCATCCATTTAGTGGTCTGTACACCGGCTCAGTTCTCAAGGAACCCGACAAATTGTTTGGCTCGAGTTTGTAAAGTCAAAAACAAATGGAAGATTTTGCTAGAGGATAGCCAAAAAGGTCAGTTGGACAAGGATGGCAATACCAATACTTAGTTAGCTGCCTTGGTACCCACGAGGTACGATCACTGTTGTCATGAATGTGACTCGACGCTTTGTTTGGCTCGAGAGTTTGAAGCCAAAGACAAAAGCAGGAACTCACAGGAAGACAAGGATAAAGGCAACCTGGACATAGATTACGATAATAAAGATTTGACAGAGGAGATTGGCATGGCAATCGTGGCGATGGCCGCAATGGCCTAGATGTCAGATCTCTAGTCAAATGATAGGTGTCACCACTAGCTTCAGCCAGAGAGAGGCTTGTGAGTGGTAGAGAGGGGCAAGCACTGCTCCCTATAATTTTTTTGGACCCTTGTGTTGGAGTTCAAGTTATTGTGTTTGGACCCGTAGGTCGGAGTTCAATGCACATGCATTTGGTAGGGAACCAATCAGACATCTGAAACACTATGGATGGGCTAGCCAATTCATTGTTGTTGGTCAGATTATGGACATGATGTGTTCCAATAGTTCATTATCTTGGAGTTTTTTTATTTTGGACATGATGTGTTCATGGTTCACGAATGGGGATTATTGGATGAGTGTGGTCTACAGTTCAAAGTTTCTACAAAGGCAACCGATGCTCAAGATGGAATTACTTTCAGGTACAAATTTGAGGAGAGCAACACCGAGGTGTATCCAAGTGGTGTCCACTACTGGGGTGGCCATGGTAGCTTCTTCATCGACTTGGTCTCACTATTGATGTCCACTATGAGCTGTAGAGAGGGTGTTAAAGTTCAGGCATCTCTAGTGAACTGCCCAATGTGATCCCATTATTTAGTTTGGCTTTTAGGTATTTATTTTACTTATTTGTCAAAGTCTTGGGTAGGGAAATTTACTAGGCTTGCTATATATAAGCAACCCCTTGCCTCCACTATATACACATTCAATTATTCAAAGTTACCAAGGTTGATTGGTTCAAGAGACTCTCTCTCTCTCTCCCCCTCCCTCTCTCTCTCTCTCTCTCTCTCTCTCTCTCTCTCTCTCTCTCTCTCTCTCTCTCTCGTGCTCTCGTGCTCACTACCCTTGGTCTCTACGCTTCCGCATCGTCGACTTTGACACACATTCATGCCCATAGAGCAAATTGAAAGGTGATATTCCAATGCTTCTATGTAAAGAAGAGTTATAAACATTTCCAGTAAGGGAGGAAGAAATACTATCCATTTACCTGATTACTTGATTTACTTGATTACCTGATTTACTTGTTTGGCATGTTGTGTTGGGATAAGCCATTTAGCGAACACTCGATATGTGACCAACCCCTAAAGACAAGCATACCAAGCATACACCCTTATGTGTATGTATGCATCCCACTACATAGGTTTCTCTAAGCACATGCTTCTTTATAGTCACATGTTGCTCGATATAGCCACATGCTATTCAGTATAGTCACATGCCACTTGACCTTTCTCCCACATGTGATCCAAAACACTTTCTAGCATTAAATTCCATCTTCCCTATTTTAAAGCCTATAAATGACCACTAGGCAAAACATGTAACTCTCTCCCTAGGTGTAATACAATCATTATGTTCATTTCAATATGAATGCTTTCCTTGTCTATCCACCATAGCTTTTCAATTGGTATCAGATCTTGCATGGTGATTAATACCTCTTAATCACTCATCCACAATCCTTCTCTCTCTAATAAGCATCACTGATCAATTTTGATTATCCATGCTCGGGAACATTCTTGGATTTTCTCCTTGAGCCACTACCCTTCGTGTTAATTTGAAATTAACTAGCATGTGTGCGTAGGTTGCATTTGCATTTAAGTTGTGCTGCATTGGAGCAACTTCATTGGAGGCCATGAATACACGATTTGAAGCCATTAAATTGGAAGCTATGGCAATAAATAAAAGAAACACACTTATGTGTGTATGTACCCGTCGCCATTAGATTTCATTTGAACCCATCCGCATACATTTTGGACAAATCATTGCAAATTAATGGTCTAATTAAATTTAAGGTTTTGAGCTTGGTTTTATGGTCTTTCTATAAGTGCTCCAAAAACTGTTGTGTGTGTGTGTGTGCGTGCGCACGCGCGTGCCTAAAGGCATTTAATGCCCACGATATCTCTTTGAAAAAACATTCCCAGGTGCTCCAAAAAGGAAGCTTCAACTTTACTAGGTTGAGCCTAATTCCCCAAGCATAGGGACCAAGGTTCAAAAAAGAGGATGCTCACACATCTTTTCCACTTTGGGCTACCCGGACTGCCCCTGCCTGCCCAAAAAAATGCCCGCTACTTGAACCTGTCCGAATTGGCCTAGCTTGCTTTTGCCTGCCTGGATTTGCCTAAACCTGCTTGACCTGCCTACACCTGCCTGAAATAGCTAACCGAATGGACCGAGCTGTCCTCACCGCCCAAAATTCCTGCCTGCCTACGTAGGCTCGCTAGAGGGTGCTCCCACCATACTCCAACTGGAGACCAACCCCAACAAATGGCCATTATCTTTTGGCTTTGTGAATATTCTCTCCACGTCAAATCATGTAATGGCTCCAAGCTCTCCTCCAAAGGCCTCTTCCTACCAAGAGTGTGTTTCCATGGTCAAGTCTCTACGAGACCCAAAGACAAAAGAAATATATGTATCACCCAGTTCCAAGATGATTAAAACACACGAAGCTCCAAGCCATGCATTTGCACAAATATTCTCGCATTTTTTACAAATCTATTGCATCTATAATTGCATGCATACAAGCACTATGTTCACCAAGGTGTGCCCTCATTGCAAAAACAAGGGACATGCACCCAATCGGTGTGATAATCCTAGGAGCCAAAATAATCCTAGAGATTCCAACGGAAAAGTATACATTGTGAAAGAAGAAGAAGAAGAAAAATGGAATGTCAACACTATCTTTTATGAGGATGTACTATAGTGGGTTTTAGACACTGCCCCAAACCCAAAGTTTGGTGGTAAGACCTTCCGTTTCACATTAGGTTCATATTATGAGCCATTATATGCAGTTACCTTAAGTAACCCATGTTAGCCTCCTCAGTTAGAATCCATGCACTTTGTGTAAGCTTCATATTACGTGGGTGTCTTTTGGGGTAAGCCGTTTAGCTTACACTCGAGCTTACACTCGACACATGACCAACTCCTAAAGCCAAGCATACCAAGCATGCACCCTTATGTGTATGTATGCATCCCACTGCATAGATTTCCCTAAACACATGCTTATTTATAGTCACATGCTATTTGGTATAGCCACATGCCACTCGACCTTTCTCCCACATATGATTCAATTCACTTTCTAGCATTAAATACAACCTTCCTTTTTTTTGAGCGTATACATGGCCACTATGCAAAGCATTTAACTCTCTCTCTAAGTGTAATACAATCATTATGTTCATTTCAATATGAATGCTTCTCTTGTCTATCCACCATAGCTTTTCATGTTGGTCATTGGTTTGAGTGTGATAAGCTGAACCAAAACATAATTGGATTCCTAGGCTTTAGAAAAGGACTTCCAAAATTTGGATGCGAACTTTGTATCCCTATCACTGATTTTTCTTTTTGGGTAGCCCATGAAGTTGAAAGACTTCTTTAACAAAGGGGAGACTTATATTTGAAGCCGTATAGTTGTTTTTACAAGCATCAAGTGACATACTTTGGTGAGCATATCTACAACTACCATGATGGAGTCATAGCCTTGTTGAATGGTGGGAAGGCCAATACAAAGTCCATGATTCCAACTTCATTTGAGGAATGTCTATTGGACGAGGTTTCCCTGGCATCATTAATCGCTCAACCTTAGTCCTTTGGCAAGAGAGGCTTTACTTGATCTAGCGAAGTACATCTCCTTTCATTCGTGACCAAAAATAGCCCCCCTTCATCTTCCTTTGCCATGTCCTCCACTTCTACCACCTCTTTGATTGTTTCCTTGATTTTTATGAGGTTCAAGGATGGCTCCTGCAACAATTTCAAGATTTTGTTTTTTTCTAAATGTGTTTCAATAATATCTCATGTGATTGCATCCACAAAATGTAATTTTGGGAAAAGTTTTCTTTAGGGTTTCCTTGGTAGTTACACCATGTCATTGATATCCTTGATTAAAAGTTCCTCTAGCCGTGCTTCTATTGTTGTTAAAGTTACTATAGTTTCTAGTAGGAGGGATTCCCTCTGTTGCAAGAGGTTTGGCCTTGTGTAGGGGATCCTAAATTGAGGCGGTCGGCTTCATAGCTTTCGGGCATGTGCTCAATTGTCAATTTAGGCCTTTACAAAAGCCAACAATTTGTTGCTCCATCAGCATTTGGGGCCGATAGAATCATAAAGATACATACTTTTTGTAGTAGTCCTCTAGAGTAAGTCCTAATTGATGTAGAGAAAAAAACTTGTTCATCTTTCTGTCTTGATGTGCAAGGGGGCGGAAACGCTCTTTTGTTTCTTGATTCATCTTCTCCCAAGATGAACTATTTATTCAATTGTTTACACAACACTATTTCCACCAAAATTTGGTATCCATAGCGAGTCAAAACATGCCTAGTATACCTCAAGTCTCTTGGGTAGTAGCCGCTTCTAGAAAGTAGTCATCCATGGCATTAAGCGAAGTTTCAATGTCACACTCTAAGTTGGAACCCACTCCCTTAAAGGTTGGGAGTTGTATTCGTCTTAGCAAATGTTTCCTTTCTAGCGTGATCATATACAAGCTTTTTGTACGAACATTAACTTGGGATTTGATAGTGAAGTTTAGAGTCAGGTGGTGATCTTGTCCACTTATGGTCTCGCAATGTATCTCATACTTTTAAAGATAGAACTTAAGCGAAGACAATGATTCAAACAATATCCATAACAACTTTATTCAAAAACCACCTATGAAAAAACCATAATTTATATATAAGAACTAATACAATCCATGAAGATCCTACTATATACAAAAGTAGAAACAATCTTATACTAAAATTCTATAGACTATGGGTGGCTCAGACATAGGATTAAAAAAAACATCATGTGGCCGTCTAAAACTTGGGGGTACACACATGGGTGGAATCACGCTAACATATTATGTTATTTATGCTAACTAATATATACAAAGGGCTACTTTTGATAGGATATCTTGAATAAATTTTATGTGACGTAGAGAATATTTGGAAATGACAACAAAAGTCATGTCCTATTTTCAAGTAGTAAGTTCAATGAGAAAGACGGATTGGAGTCTACATGCATGGCATCATTGCTCCACCTCTTTGAAGCAACTAAGCACTTCAACCATATACTCCACGATCTCCCTTTTCAAACTTGCACTTCATACTTGCTTCATTGCCCATGCGTGCACCTGCTAAACCATTTGATAATTGATTGTGCCATCTGCTATGGTCGACACACTTTGGCTACATGTTCATTATCATAGCTCTCAATAGAACCATCATTGCCTTGTGCAATTTATGTGTGTACATAGTGCTCATTGATGCCATTTTGTAGAGCTGTTGGATAACGAAGTTTCTTGTGATTTGAAACTCCAATTGTGTGCCCAAAACATCATTGCTTTCAACTTTTCTTTTGACTGTCCAATCATCAATTTTGAGTATCTTTAGAGATCCATTAACCACTCTCTAATGTGTGGTGTGTGTATGTGTGGGATATACAAAGGTTAAATACACTATTTCTGGGCTATATCCACGTGCATATAGGGTTTTCCTTATTGCTAGATCATTGTATTTAGAGAATTTCCAATGCATGGGTTGAGTTCAAAGTCTGTGGCATATTGTTGGTAAGAGAGCAGGTCAGGCAGACATGATTTTGTATTTTCAATTCCCCCAAAGAAGCTTGTCACGTCCGAACGGACCATCATCAACCAACCGAGCCCATTTTACTGCAATTTGCTGATCAACATTCGCCCCCATGACTCGCTGCTGCTAGTGTTTGTGCTTTGGACGGCCTGACCTACCCGCTCCCATCCGGGTGGTGAATCTCACACCCACGGTCAACCAGGATTTGAAGATCTTCTGGGTCTGCCACATAGTTTCCCCCTTCTCACGGGCTTGCCTACCCCAAAGGGCCCTAGTTTCTCCTATTAAGAGCTCTTTCTCATGGCCTAGCCCCATACCTTTTTGCTAGAAGAATTTCCGAGCTAAGCCGAGGGTCCGAGAAAAAGTTAGCACCACTCAGAGCTTCTACTTCAAGACAAGAACAAGATTTAAAGGGACAGGAGAAGAGCTTCAAGAAGAACACCTAAGTATCAAAGGTCTGTCATCATCAAAGCTCTAGCATGAAACATCACCTTTATCTTGAGCGTTGCACATATTTTTTGCAAAAGCACACACGCGTAAATCCTTACGGCAAGTAAGATTGAACAACAAAAGGTGAAAAATGACTTCATAAAACCTTCCTTTGCAAGAAGCCCATTTTCAAAATGTATGTACTACATATGTACATATGCACATTACACACGAGTGTTACCATTCACCGAGCGAGGTTTCCCAAGCGAGTCAAAAAACCGAGCAAGACCTGAGAGAGAGAGAGAGAGAGAGAGAGAGAGAGAGAGAGAGAGAGAGAGAGAGTTCAACAACGAAAATAATAATCTAGCTCCCAAGTCCCTTTGGTCTTAGTTGTGCCATGCCTTTTAGCTCTTGCATAGGAGGGCAACACATAGTCATGGGGCAATGTCTATCTCACGATAATATTGCGATAGACCAAGCACAAATTCCATATGCAATTGACCAAGTACATAGTAGCGACCCATAAGCTGTCGAGCATCAATGGAAAATGGCCATCTCATGATAGCATTGCGAAGCACAATTGCCATATTTGATTGACTAGGCACAAACTAGCAACCCATAAGCCGCAGAGCATCGATGGAATGGAAAGAAAGAGTTAACATAAACCATGAAAAAAAAATCCATCTCTCTGTCTCTTGCCTCACCGTCCTTACAAATGACATCTCTCTCTCTCTCTCTCTCTCTCTCTCTCTCTCTCTCTCTCTCTCTCTCTCTCTCTCTCCATCCTCTTGCCTTTTCCTTTGGGAGACATGTGACCAAGATTCTTACTAATGGAAGGACCTCAAGTAGGGGAAATGGATGGCCCAATTTTTTAAAAGAGGAATCTCACAAGATCCTTTTATTTGAAAGAGAAGGAAAAGATTAAGAGAGAAAAAAATGTATTTCTCTATCTCGCTCTTTCCACATGTAGGTTGGGTCCTGTTCTATGTCTCCCCCCCCCCCCCCCCCCCCCCCCCCCCCCCCCCCCCCCCCCCCCCCCCCCCCCCAAGTTTGTAGACAGTAGAAGAGGCGTTTTGTGTGTCACACTTGACAAATCCGTTGCATAGTTGATGACGAGAGTAGAAGCAAGAGAATCAGTATCCTTTGGACTGACATACATCGAGAGGGGGTGTAGAGGGTATCGAAAAGTGCACTGGGTTGTCTTTGTCCCACTTCATCTCCTGCCGTTGTCCGTGTGCAATACTAGGCTATCTCTATCCTACCTAATATATAGCAGATGTTATACATAGTTTAAGCATAGGGGGAGGGAGTTGCTTCAATTGTAGATGCGAAGATGAGTAGCACCGCGGTCGGGGGGAGGGGGGGGGGGGGGGGGGGGGGGGGGGGGGGGGGGGGGGGGGGGGGGGGGGGGGGGGGGGGGGGGGGGGGGGGGGGGGGGGGGGGGGGGGGCATCACAAGATAAATGCTAGCCCTGTGTAAATTCACTATGGCATGGTGAAGGGCATTTTGGGTTGAGGTTGACTAAGGAGGATCTTAAGAGATGCTCTGTCTTTTAGAGAAAAAGTGAGTGGAAGAGAAAAAGTGGACATGGCACGTGGAAAGAAAGAGAGGGTGATGGATTTCTTTGCATGACGAGTGCAGTGTGCATTGTGTCAGCTCGATGAGGGATGCAAGGCTAGGCCATATGCACACAGAGTCTCTCCATGAGGGGTACAAGGTTAGGCCGCATGCACGTGGAGTCTCTCAATGATGGGTGCAAGGCCATGCCACATGCGCACGAAGTCTGTGTGTGTGTGCGTGCGCACGCCTGCACTTTGTGTTTATCAACAACCGTACAATATTTCTATAACTTATCGCTCAGAGAGCAATGTGAGAGGGACAGGAGCATGTGTGTGGTTGGCAATAATCAGGAGCTTTGTCACGTGCAGCTGCTGCAGATAAGACGATGATAAAGAGAGCACAGGACCAGGAGCGTGTATGTGCAATGGGAGCATGATAGGAACATGTGGTGATCAAAGTTGTGAGCGTGAGAAGCTTTCAGTGCTTTCCAAGAGCCAAAGAGTAGAAGGGGGCTATGCATGTGCACATGAATACGGAAAAACAAGAGGTTGAAGTTTCATCGAGCCAAGGAGAGGGACTTTCAATGTTGAATTAAATGTTTGTACCCCTACTTGCTTCAAAATGTGGATCTAAAAACCCCCAAAATCAATCCACGTTGCCGCGGATTGATTTGAGGGGTTTGTATGTGTGTTGACCGCTTCGTTCAAAGTATTTGGGGACATGGCAGAGCCGGACAGGGACATGAAATAGGCGAGCAATGGTGTGTGTCAGGGTGAATGCAAAGGCAAATGGTCTAGTTTAAGGCAAACATGGAGAGAGCGAGAGATGCCAACAACACGCATCTGTTCGGAGAGGGTGTATCTGTGCGCGTAGACGTGCATATTTTTGCTTGCGACACACAGACAGGGGGATGTTGATTGCATGTAGAACATGGTGTTATGTGCATCATTTTATAGAACATGGGAGGCAGTGTTCTTTTTGCAATGGTGAGGGTGCACACTAGGGTAGGAGACAATGATGGCATGGTCAATTTCGAGCTTTGCTCCAAATAGACCCTCCAAATCAGTACGCGGCGCCACGTCATGATTTGGGGGCTTTTCACCTTTACTTGGCAGACATCACGAGAGAGAGAGAGAGAGAGAGAGAGAGAGAGAGAGAGAGAGAGAGAGAGAGAGAGAGAGAGAGAGAGAGAGAGAGAGAGAGAGAGAGAGAGAGAGAGAGAGAGAGAGAGAGAGAGAGAGAGAGAGAGAGAGAGAGAGAGAGAGAGATCTTTAACACCCATCGTCCATTGTTAAGCAGTGTTGGCAGTTACCTTCTCTCCACGCTAGGCTTTGGTAAGGTGTAGGCTGGTAGCAGTCTTCGAAAAAATGCGTCTCTCTTAATATTCTACCGTTTTCAGTTTCATAAATGCCGGCTGAAGGTAAGTAGAAATTCCGCCACAAAATAGAGAATAATAGTGTAAAAATCTGAAAAATAAACCTATTTTTCTAAAATTTCTTCTTGGCAAATTCAAGGAAGGGAGTTTTGTATGTTTAGAAAAATGATTTTTCCCAAATTCTGGCAGGCAACGGCACACTCCTTCCACATCTATTCCAACTTCCAAGGACATTGGCTTTGTGAAGTATCACTAACTTGGATGTATGGCCTAGTGTTGCTTTCGGCCCAATGTTGTGTGTAGGGATGGATGCTTGGTTGGTTTGTTAAATGTTCTGAGTATTTGCAATGTGAATGTTGAATATCAATCTACTTCTTTTAAATGTGATCCAAAGAGAGAGAGAGAGAGAGAGAGAGAGAGAGAGAGAGAGAGAGAGAGAGAGAGAGAGAGAGAGAGAGAGAGAGAGAGAGAGAGAGTTCAACAACGAAAATAATAATCTAGCTCCCAAGTCTCTTTGGTCTTATTTGTGCCATGCCTTATAGCTCTTGCATAGGAGGGCAACACATAGTCATAGTGGAATGGCTATCTCCCGATAATATTGAGATAGACCAAGCACAAATTCCATATTCAATCAACCAGGCACATAGTAGCAACCCATAAGCTGTAGAGCATCAACGGAAAATGGGCATTTCATCATCATCAACCTCCATTTTCATCTTTATTTGAATGTATCTATCTAGCCCGGTTGGTTGTCCATGATTGTTTTTTTTGTAGCTCCCATTTGGTATTCTATGGCATTGTTTTTGAAGTTGAGAGAGAGAGAGAGAGAGAGAGAGAGAGAGAGAGAGAGAGAGAGAGAGAGAGAGAGAGAGAGAGAGAGAGAGAGAGAGAGAGAGAGAGAGAGAGAGAGAGAGAGAGCTTCTGGAATGCGGCGTTGCATATTGGTTTGGGGGTTTTTCAAAGACTCTACAAGAAACCTTTGACTTGGCGGCCTCGGTACGATTATGAGAGAGAGAGAGAGAGAGAGAGAGAGAGAGAGAGAGAGAGAGAGAGAGAGAGAGAGAGAGGGAGAGTAGTCAAATGCAATCGAGTATTTAACAAAGATACCAAATTGTCTTCACAGTTAAATTCTCCTACACAAGGTTCTGGCTTCTCAAAAGATTATATATATAAGGCTATGGTCATGCTAGGCATAATTGTTCGTTGGGATAACTATGCATTACTAAACCTTCCCTCATTAATGGGAGGCATCGAAACTCCTTTGTGTGTTCATGTGGGCATTGCTAGTGGTGAGGGCTTGCAATTGGAGGTTCACTATGACTGGCGATGGATATTGACGACCGACAATTGGAGGTTTTCTATGAGTGCGGATGGATATTGAAAATTGGCAGTAGTAAGTTGTCAAGCTTGGGAGGGAGTAGATTGCTAACAGGGGGGGGGGGCATCATCACGCAATGGGAGGCATGATTGGCTCTGTTTTTTTGGCGGGTAGCTATTTTTTATTTTTGAACATTTTTTCAATCATTGAATGCTCCTAAAAGGCTAGTTTTGCAACTATGCCATAATCGGCATGGTTACAAAGCATCAGGCATGCCTCTTCTAGAGGCAATCAAGATACATTGTGAAAGACTACCATTCAATCCATGCAAAGTAAGCAAGAGGTCTTGCAACACTCTCGCTCACTATTGATATTGAGCACATTACAAAATGTTAAGAGCTACGACACATCTAAAGCATGCTCACCTCCACTACTACTAGATGATGTACAGATTTCTAGTGTGTGTTAGCACTCTTCCTCCTCCCCCCCGCAATTATCACCTCCATCTCCTCCTCCTCGTCCTCCTCCATGCTTATTAGCTAAATGCAAAGGTCACCAATGCTCTATCGTCAAATTCCCTACGCAAATGTTGCGGATGTCCTCCGTGTCCTCAAATGCGTTGCACAGACCATCCCTTGATCCTTCCACCACCTTTCCTTTGTGCTCTTGTTTTTCCAAAAGTCGGTGAATGTGTGTGTGTGTGTGTGTGTGTGTGTGTATGAGAGAGAGAGAGAGAGAGAGAGAGAGAGAGAGAGAGAGAGAGAGAGAGAGAGAGAGAGAGAGAGAGAGATAGATTTTATTATCGTCCTCGGAGGTCAAATATGAATATGGGACCAAAGTTACATGTGATGTAGTATGTGTATGGCTGATGAGTGACTCTCGATGCTCCAAAATTGTAGTGATGAGAGTCGCAATGGAGAGCCCACACTTTGGCTTGGAGAGGAAAGTGTGTAGGTCTAAGTTATGGCTGAAAATGTGAGAGAAGCAAGTTCGGATGTGATCAAAAGCTGAGCACTCTAGTAGTGTGTGGTACTCAGACTCTCGAACTTGCAGTGAGCATAATGTGCACAATCGATTTGACTCTTCTCCATTGCCCCAACACCCTATCTCGCATCGAAGGAAATGGGAGCTAAGCCGAATTGCTGCGATAGTGCGTATCGCGGACAAGGGAATAGGCTGAAGCATGTAAGTGTGAGTACGATTTCCTCTCTCAGCGAAGAACATGGTTTTGTAGTTGGGGGCAATATAGGTGGTGTAATGTATGAAGCGTGACCCACCGGATTTCTCCCAAGCCGTAATACATTGGCGTTGTAGAAAAGCTTCATTCACTTGAGAGTCAATTGAAGCATCATGTAGCAAGTGTAATGCATCCCATCTCCCAAACCACTTCTTTATGTCTTGCATCCATCCCGTGCTCAAGATCTTGCTTTTATGCATCTTTTGAACTTTTTTGCTTGCTTCCCATGCAATTGTAGGAAGTCGATGTGAGGGGTTTTGACGCATCTTTATCATGTACTCCACAACCCTTTCCATGCTCATAACCTCAATTGGAAGAGATCCCGACTCAAGAAGTAGGAGCATATATGGTGTTTGTGTCTTAACTTGGAGAAAGTTTGTAAGAAAACGCTTTTGGACATTCTCAAACTCTTTCCAAGTAGACTTTGAGATGCTCCCGCCCCACACTTCAACTCCATAAAGAAGAACCGGTGTCACCAATGCATCAAAAAGATACTTCTTGAGAACCCAACACTTGATGTTTCTCGCATTATACATGTTCTCAAATGCATAATATGCTCTCTTTCCCGCTTCCAAACGACGCATAGCACATTCATGCCACTTGTGATTGGATGGAACCTCAAGGCCAAGGTACTTAAAGCTCTCAACAACTTCAAGTGTCTCGTTGTTGTACACAATGCATGGCTTCTCCTTATGGTTGGTTTTCACAAGCATAACCTTTGTTTTGGATTCATTTACAATCAGCCCACTATGCAAGAAAAAGTTCTCAAGGACAACCATAAGCTTTTGTGCATCTTCTAAAGTGTGTGCTAGAAGCACTACATCATCCGCATACAACAAAAGCATGATTACTGCATTGCAAATAGTGACCTCTTCAATGCCTTCTTCTTGCATAAAGTCAAGTACCATTTGTTCCAATTGATCGATGCATAGACCAAAGAGAGTTGGTGACAATGGACATCCTTGTTTAACCCCAATAGTGCTTACAAAAATTTCTGAAATTTCTCTTCCCATGCGCAATTGACAAATCACCTTCTCATAGATTCGAGAAACCGCAAGCATAAACTCACTTGGCACTTGGAGTTCTTCCATCCTTCTCCACAAATTGTTACGTGGAATCATATCAAAGGCTTTCTTAAAGTCCACAAAACAACAATACAATCGCTTGCCTTTCAACCGACTTTCCTCCATGAGAACACGAAGAGTGACAAGATGATCAATGGTGCTATGGCATCGACGAAAACCCGCTTGTCCCTTTGTACGCTTGTCATTCTCTTCGGCCCAATCACTCAAGTTCATCTCCATTATGCACCCCAAAAACTTTGCCATAAGAGACCCAATCATTATAGTCCGGTAGTTGCTTACATTCTTTACATCCCCTCCTTTATGCAAAGGCTTAACCCAATTAGTACTCCAATCATAAGGCATACCATGTTGAAGTGCAAGGTTGAACATATCACACATCCACTCATGGGTAAAATCTCCCGTCCATTTGATCATCTCCGGCTTGATACCTTGAAGATCTCCCGCTTTGCGAGTGGCCAACTTTTCAAGCCCACCGCATACATCCTCAATAGTAAAAAAAACGGCATACATGGGAGTGAACCATAAAATGGCATTTTTTCAGTATTTTCTTGCTCATATAATTGCCTACAATGTGTGTACATATCCACTAGACTCAAGTTACCAAAATTCTCAACCCGCTTGCCTCTCAAGTTTCTACAAAATCTTCCACATGCATGTGCCTTTTCTTGGACTTGAAATTCTTGTTGCTTTACTTCCCATCTTCTTCTCTTCTTTTGAATCAATGACTTGTATGTATGCAAATGACTTTGATAGTTTTCTTTGTCCATAGTTGCATCAAGCTTTATCAAGGACTTTCGAGCATCTTGACATTCTTTATCAAACCACCTTTTGTGTGATCTATCTTTGTTGATACCATGGAGATGCTTTATGGCAAAGCATTCTTCCGCACAAGAACAAATAGCTTTCTTGAAAGCTTCCCATTTAGTTTCCAATGGTGCATCACATTGAAGCTTTGTCATCCATAATTTTTGCTCAACCATTTCAATGTACATTGGTGCCCGTTTGAAATCCATACATAGTGATAACTTCTCTTTCCTTTGGCTGAGATTATCATGCTTAGTTGCTTCTCCACATGAAAGGTCAATACATAAGGTGCGATGGTCGGATTCCGGGGTCCATTGACCAAACATAAAACTCTTTATGCGATACATGATGGCTTCAGAGAGTAGCATATAGTCAATCACACTATCCCCATTATGCGATACATGATGGCTTCAGAGAGTAGCATATAGTCAATCACACTATCCCCATTATGTCTTCTACATGTAAATCCATTGGTTCCACTCCACAAAGATACACCATTGGCAATGAGCATAGCCGTGCTATTACACATGTGTAAAAGTAACTTTCCATAGTGATCCGGCTCTTTCTCATCCATTGAAGTACGGTCATACAAGTGAACTTCCTCCAACTCCCTTGAAATGTATGGCATATCAAATTGTTGAGTATCATGTTGCAATGTTTTTGTGCGAGCATTCATATCCCCAAATACAATAACATCACCTTCACCTTTGAAATAAGCAATGTCCTCTTCCAAATCAGAAAATGGTTGATCTCTATCCATGCAAGCATAAAAGGGAGAATCATGATGAGGAATGTAGCAACCGGCTACAAAAATGGGTGCTCTTTTTGGTGTCATAATTTTCAGCCATACATACCATTTGTACTTGTCATCTTTCACAATTGATACAAAATCTTCCAATCCTTTCTTAACCATACATGCTAACCCTCCTTGTCCTCTTCGTTTCTTGAGATTCTTTGACCACATCAATGAATGTACATTGTAATCCTCCAAGCCGTTAATCCTTTGTGTATCATGATCCCAAGTTTCAACAAGAAGTACAACATCGGCTTTGCTTATTAGTTCATCAATGCCAATGGGTATCCATTACAATTCCAAAAGCATATTTTCAATTGTAACTCGGTCTCATAGGTCACGCATCCCTATTTGCTTGAGAGACTTGCCTCCTCCTTGGGCACATTTTCTTCATGAGAGATCTCCTTGTTTTTATTAGTCTTTTCCTCATATGCCTTGCGACGCATATTTTGTTGCTTAATAGTGCGATCTTCACATACAAAACATTTTGTATCCCTCAAATAGATCCAACTATTATGAAGGATAATCTTTCGCTTGGTCTCATCCGGCATGGTGCATACAATTGGCCGTTCTCCCGAGCGAGGAGCTCCTTGCTTCCCCACTCTATGTGCTCCATAAACCATAACTCCGGACATGCCAAAGTGGGTTTTGAAGAAATCTTCAATAACAATGGTAAGAGAAGGAGGTGTCTCTAACTTCTCTTCGGGAATTCCACGAATAACAATGTTCTTGGAACGTCGCTCCCGTTCCTTCAACTCCTCCACATCCACATTCTCAACATTCTTTCTTTGAACCATAGCTTGCATGAGTGAGGAATTAGAAACCGCATTGCTACCACATACATAAGCCCAAGACTTGTTTGTGCATACATTTTTCATGTCGCATACATCCCGGCTCATAGTGTCAAATTTCTCCTCTTTCAATACATGGTCATGCTCTACTTTGCTCATCCGCTCCTTCAAAGCATTCAAGTCCACAAGAGAGAGTTTACATTCCTTGAATTCCTCTTCAAGTTGCATCAAACGTGTTGTTTGCATCTCAAGTGTCCTCTTGAGATTCTCATTCTCAACCACAAGTACCCTCAGTGTGCCATTCTCCATTGCAAGTGCTCGTAAGTCTTCGCCTTGTTTGTTTACGGTCTCTTGCAATGATACCAAGTACGCCATGATCATGGTTTCCAATGTCGTTGGTTGGGTGGTTGTGTTGCTATCTCCACACTTAGGAGATTTTGGATCATTTTCCACAATGGTTGTGGACCTTGTTGAAGAAGAAGAACCTTTGCGAGTGCCGGAAGACATTGTATGTAAAACAGGAGATGAGAATCAATTTTGTTAAATCTGTTCACTTCGGAAATGCTGCTACAGAAATGCCTTCCATAACTCTGAAAATTTCTATATTTACATCAATGCGTAGAGGACTTTGTGCTCTTCGATTGAGGCTATAGATCACCCAAATCGGAGTTCGGATGAAGAAGTTATGATCAAAAGAGTGGACTGCTGTCTACTAGGTCAAAAAACGGCTGCACTGAGAGAGCGAGAGAGAGAGAGAGAGAGAGAGAGAGAGAGAGAGAGAGAGAGAGAGAGAGAGAGAGAGAGAGAGAGAGAGAGAGAGGTTTCTTTATCATTCTCAAAGGTCAGAGTGCATAGCTAATTATCAGTGACTCTCATTGCTTCTCTATGTGTGTGTGTGTGTGTGTGTGTGTGTGTGAGAGAGAGAGAGAGAGAGAGAGAGAGAGAGAGAGAGAAATGAAATGTTCACACCTATAAGAAAATCTGGTTTTTCTTGCATATGTAGAGATGCCTCTAGATGTAGAGAAATATAATGAGCAAATTTATAGTGTTTCCTAAATTTATGAAATCTCACATGAAGTATTGCCAAAATGTAAGAAAAGTTGACACTGCCATGTGTCCTATCCTCTTTAATTGGTAGATTTTGCTCAATTTTTGGTTCGCTCGACAAATCTTGCTCGGTCTTTGGAATTCCTCTTACACACATGTACACACAAGTTAGACACTGCCTTGTAAAATCAAGGTAATACCTTTCTCATGAGCACTACATTTGACATGTATATACGTATGCATTACAAAATTAGCCATGAAGTTTTCACCTTCGATAGTATGGACCACCAAAATCAAGAAACCAAAGTACACTATCAACATACGAATGAAGATGAAGAAAATGACATTATGACAACACATAAAGCCAACAAGATGAAGACGAAGAAGACATCAATGAAAAAAAAATGACAATGAAATCAAAATGAAAATGATTTTGAAGAGGACACACATGACGACCTCCTGACAAAAAATGAATGAATGAATGAACAGAATTGTACTACCTTGGAATACTAGTGAACCTACTAAGTCTCACTTGTGAACCATAGTCATGAATCCAAATGAGAACCGCTATGATGTATCATGGTACATTGAACCATGGTGATGAGTCAAATAGAACCACCATGATGTATCAAGTAGATGAATCATGTTAGCCTAGGAGTATATACCATGACATGAACACATAAACCAAAACACATGAGATCTTTGAACAACCCTAAGTTTGGCTTAAGGTGGTGTTTGTAAGGTTAAGCCCAACTTGAGGCACCATATGGGACATGCCTCTCGCCACTTAGGAATAGATTAATGATGACATGGTCCAATAGCAAGAGGATGCAACCTCTCTAGCCAATGATTGTAAAGCACTAAGACTATTTAAGAGGCTATTCTCTAGTCAATCAATTGTTGTCTATACTCTCTCTCTTTATCCTCTTGCTCTTTACATAGCCTAACCCCAATCTCCATTTCTCTAACCCTAACCCTTACACCATGGTTAAGCTAAGGCTCCATCCTCCATAGCCTACTGCTAAGACATTGCTAATTAGAAAGCACACTTATGCATCTAACCCAATAGTATTCACAACACTTCTATCCTCTCAAAGACACCTTCAAAACGACAAAATTCCCACTAAAAAACCTCCATTGGCATGCAAACCAATGCACCCACACCCTCACCAAGACCAAACACACACTCGGTTGGACACCACCCACATGCCTTGCACACAATACTTCGTAACTCAACACTCTTACACAATCCATGATGCTTCTATTGCACAAGCCATTGCTACACACAATACCTGTGTGTGTGTGTGTGTGTGTGTGTGTGTGTGTGTGCAAACCAAAGCAGTATGGGGGCATACCCACATGCGGACACCAACACACCAAAGAGAAGTAGGAGAAGAAGAGGGCCCGATTGCAAGGATAGACAAAAAAATCGAGCTATGGCACTTGATTCCTTCAAAAATCTACACGCGCGCACACACACACACCACACACAAACACAAACTTGATGGCACCTCCCTAGCTTGCTTGAAAAAAAGCCTCTACAACTGGAAAGAGGGCCCCCCCTTATAGGCAGGGATTTCCATTTTTTAGCAATTTCTCTTTCCACCAGACAAGTGTTTTAGCTAGCATGCATGCATGAGAAATCCACTTTAGGTAGGGAGGCTCCATGATCGACACTTCAAGATTATCTTTCCATGCGGAAAGTACCCCCTCGCCCCTCCATAGTAGTGCCTGATGCCACTGGGGGTGAGGATAGTAGGACCTTTATCTCCAATAAAAAGGGAATGCCTCATATGCCCTTATGTGAATAGGTCTAACGGGTGCAAACCAAATCCGCCAATAGATATTGCCATCAACAATTGACGCCAACACCACAATCACCAATGATGCATGACACGACACCGCCCAGTAGCGCCAAGGTCGCTACTTGTGGAGGCTCGTGAGGGGGAGGTGAAGAAGCCATGAGATCCTCCCTCTCTCTCCTCTCTTAGTTGCTTATGAATGTGCCCTTTTGCATTATACATAGAAATGTCTTTCCACTCCACCTTCCCCATGTGAGCTTGATACCCTTATAGTCTCCTTTTCCACCACCAGCTTCACACTTACCTCCATACCTATAGCACCCTCAATACCAGTAGCATCAAGTGCTTCCATTAAAACTAGCTCATATGGACCCACCATCACCTCTTGCAAACCAACCTCACCTTTTTGCTCTTTAAGAACATGTTCTACTGTCACATCCTCAGATAACAAAGAAAGAAAATCATTCCATACCACATTACCCTGGAGCATAGCATTGATAGAATCTCCCTCTTGATAAGAGCATGTATAATTATTGTGCCCAGCTTCACCACCATCTATCTCCACCAAACTCGAACATGGGTCCAATTCACCATAGACACAATGTAGATCGATAACCACCACTTCATCTTTCTATTGGTTTACTATATTTGAGGCTGCTTTATCCTTCTTAGAAGAGCTCCATATGTGCCGCACCACTATAGCACATTTCACCACCATTTTCACAAGCATAGCCATTAACACTATACCACACACTAACTTCACCTGCATGCGTTTTTCGTTGGCCTACATGCCTCTTCTTGATCTATATCTAGCATAAGTGCTTGCACTTTTTCATGATCCTTACACATATCTACCACATCTTTATCAACATGCATGAGACCATACTCCTCAGTACCTCAAATTGGAATAATCTGTCTTCTAGGTTGAATCTACATCCAGAGAGCTTCTAAAGTTTCTCTCATCCACCTCATCTGCTTCAAGATTCAAAATCTCATCTATCTCTACCACTTCAACCGGCTTCAACCTCATTTGCAAGCCTCACTTTTTGATCTCTAGCACAAACCAAAGGAGCCTGACCAACCATACTTGAGCCGGACCATACATCCTTTGTCTTGCTTGGAGTCATGGAAACCTCTTCAATAGCAAAAACCTCCATAATTAACGTCTTGGGCATAGGAACCACACCATCGATATACAACCAAAGAACCCTCAGCTCTTATCACACTAGTAGATTCTCTCTAATCAACTTTTCCTTTCCTTCCACCACATCGGTTGGCATAGACATCATCGTATTTGACCAACCCTGCTTCGCTGGACACTTCTTCAAAATCTTTTGGATCTGACCTCTTGTATAAACCACCGCTTCTGTATACATCACATGTCCATCCACTTCTACCTTATCAGGAACATCCTCATGTTGGCAATCCATAAACTTGATCAACTTAAAAAATCAACATTTTTTGTCTCAATTACTTTGACAAGATGTCCCCAAAGGGCTTCAAACTCCCACTCAAACTCTTGAAAGTTGCCATCCAAGCTTTGCTTCAAACCTCCTAGCTTGCATTTTACATTTTCCAATTGCATATCCAGCACATATGTGCACCAAAAGGGTGCTTCCAAGGCCACCCAATGCAGCTTTTATTCATCATGCAACCCGTTGTCAGGAGTTTTTTGGAGCAAGGGATTGCGCATATGTACATACACATGCATGGTGCATCGAATAAAGGATTTCCCAATTTCCATAGCCAGGTGGTTACGTGGGGCCCACATGTGTACAGGTAGGACAGCATGTACATAGTGCATCGATTTTCACTATCACCAGTACCAGTATGTTTTTTATACAATAATGAGGAGTTTATAGCGCGTAAAAATTCTCGAGGAAGCTATCCGCGGGCCGACGACATGAGGTAAGCAGGTGCGTCAGATGGCATCTAGTGGCGTCAGGAGGGCGAACGGGGTCAATATTTGCACGTGGATGAATACGGACACAAAGTGGTGTTTTCTTGTGAGAGTTATGCAGAAAGGTCATCATTAGAACCACTTTTTGGGGCCACTTCACGTGGTTACGAGACGCATTATTGAAAAGAAATGAGTGCCAGGTGTGCGCATGGATGCAGCAGGGTGACAACTATGCACTGCGAGGTTAGCTTTTGGCCTGTTCGGGGTCCGTTTGAGGTCATCTAAAAGGCCAAGGGTTCCCAACTAATAAAGCTAAGTGTGGGAACTGAAAAAACTGAGAGAAGACCAGAAAAAACATGGAGAAGAGAGGAGGAGCAGCAGCAACTGTGTTTTTGCTCATTTTGGAGCCTATTTTGGCCGTAAACTGCTCATCCGAGGTCGGTTTTGAGCACTTTGACATTGTAGACTGGGTTTTGGGCCGTTCCGGACGCGATGGCGCTGTCCATTTTGCCAAATTCCTCACTCGTTTCCTACTGTTTTTCTGTGTAAGTTTCTCCCATGAGCGAAGTTTCTGCTCTAGTTTGTGATTGTATCTGGCTTATTTTACCTATATTGTGTGAGCTATTTGCCCCAATGGTGTTGGCCCAAGCTCAATTGTATCTAAACATCAGAAATTCTCCTCTTTTGAGCTGAGTTTTTTGGGTGTGTGTGTGTGTGTGTCTGTGTGGAGTGGGCAAGTGGATAGTCTCTCTCCTCTCACTCCAGAGGTGTGTTCCCTGTCTCGGCCAGGTGTGTTGTCTAAGCCGAGTGGTGCCCCATAGTGTGTGTGTATATCTTCCCAAGAGTGTGTGTCGGGTCGTTATAAAGGCGCTGTGTGTGTTTTCATCCCGCTCACACCGTCGTACCACTTCTTTGATTTTCCACAAAGTAGGAGAAAAAAAACTTGAATTTCACCTTCCTCCCTCGACAAACTGCTCTAAAGTGGAAACAACCCATAATCATGTAGTCATGTTCCCGCGTCTTCAAGCCTAGTGAAAAGTGGAAAACCTGAACACATCTTCTTAGTAGCACTTGCTCTTCAAAATCATCCTACCCAACATCACCAAACCCTGCTTTCACCTTCAACCACAAGGAATCATATGCCCTCAATGGGAGCACCAAAAGATGGAGAAGGGGAATGGGCAACACATCGAAAATGCAACCACAAAGCCTCTCTATAGATAAGGGTATTCACAACACCTCTATCCTCTTAAAAAAACATTCAAAATGACACAATTCTCAATAGCAAACCTTTGTTGGCATGTAAACCAACGCATCCACACTCTCACCAAGACCAAACATGCACTTGGTTGCACAACCCCTACACGTCATGCACACAACACTCCAAAAATCAGCACCGATACACCATCCATGATGCTTCTATGAGACAGCCACTACCACACACAATTTCTCTCTTTATGTGTGTGTGTGCACCAAAATGGTCCAAGGACACACCCACACGCCAACATTGACACACCAAAGAGAAGCAAGAAAAGAAGAGGGGAGTGGGCAGATAGAAAACAAAATGGACCTATGGTGCTTGATTCCTTCAAAAAACTCCACACGCGTGCACACACACACACACACACACACACACACACACAGTGTTAATTAATTCCTAACTTATTTGCTCCCCTTTTAAAAAAAAAAAAAACTTCAAAGTGTTTGAGCCTCCACTATGGGACTTGGCCCTTCATAACTACTAAAGGCTTGATAAGGCGTTGGTATTTTTTGGTTAAATGGCATACACACACTCCTACTGTACCACCTAACTTGGGGGTGTTCTCGAGATTACTTGCCTCCTAGGACTTTAATAAAACCCACCACCTATGGGCACTACCATGGGTTATAGCCCTTCTCAGTATGTGAGTGAATAAACCTCGAGTGAAACCCTGCTGTGAATACTCTTGGTTGCCTCTTCATTGCACCTCATAGGTGGCCTCACCTTCTCTACTAGAGATCTCCCAAGCACTTCGATAAACTGCACGATATGCAGTTACGGCGATCTCCCTCCCTTCTCTATTTAAAGGTGGGCACATCTCTGCCCCTCACTTAGCTTTGGTTGTACTCTGTTTGTTTGCATAAAGTTAGTGAAGACTGCGTATCTGAATCTTCACTGTATTGAAGCATGGAGCTCTCAACTCAAGTAACTCAGGTCTGCCACACTGTTATTTCTTGGTTTGTTTTACCTGCTGTATGGCTATGTGTTTTTACCACAAGGGTTTTTTACTCTGAGATGATGATCATTCTTTTCACAAATTTGGTAGGAAGTTATGGGTTGTTTCTTCCTGCAACATTGTAATCACAAACATGGGGGTGCTCTACGTCGCATGATTACTAATGGTTCACAAATTACTGTCTATTCTAACAACTATTTTTAAAAAAAAATCCATCTAATGGGTCGGTGGTCAGATCACTGGGTTGGCTAGGATTGTTGTTTTCTACCCTGGAAACCGGTACAAAAAGGGATATGTATTGTTTTTCTTGCCTACTAATCTCGGTTGCAGGATGGTAGGCTGTTTGGTGCCTTGTTGCTTGACTATTACTCTGTGTCGGGGTAAACTCATGATATTTTATTGATGGAGAGCCGAAAAAGGGGGGTGTTTCTTTACCCTCCTCACACTAGTAATGAGTATTTTTTTGTTGGCCGGGATGCTTACTATCACCGTTTTGGAGCATGGCTTTATATTAAGGGCTATAATTTACGTTATGTCTTCTGGCTCACTAGCGGTTACTTGGCCCGTTTACTTGGTTTCTTTGCTGTTAACTGCTGACTAATGCTTGGGAAGGATTGTTTTGGAAAAAAGATATGGTTTACCATTTACATCACTATGGTTTTGGTTGTCGCCATGATTACTTCAGTGATGGTTCCCTAAAGTCTAGTTGTTACACTACCTTTTTGACGGCTACATTGGTGCTATGAATGTAAAAAGTTCAATTATGTCTTTTGAATGTAAAAAGTTCAATTATGTCATATAATTTATGGTAAAACAATTACACACACATCCTATACATAAGGTTTTTTCTTTTTAGAAAAGCCGAGATGCTGGCTTTGGAAACTTTGCTTGAAATTTAGCTCTAGGATTGACACACAATTTATAACCCCTACGTTGATTGACTGGTGTTAGGTGGTCCTTCTTAGGCTATTTTTCTGGTCTCCTGCTCACTACTATTATAGTCTTGGACTTTGTCGGTTTTAAGTTTGCATGCCCAACTTACTGTAACTGATCTTATTCATATTGTTACATTTACTTTCAAGACCACAAACCTTTTAGAATGACAGCTTGCATGAGTGTAAAACACAGCCCTGAGAATCATACAAAGATTCTCAAACAGATTAAGCTGTACCTTAAAGACCATAAACCAAAAAATGCTTTGGCAATTAGATTGTATTACTTACTAATCTAAATGAATATTTACTCACTTAAATTTTTTGGTATACTACAGACTCTTTCTCTCTCACAAGGATTGGAATTGACCTTTGAGCCCCTCTCTATAGCCACTTCTCTTGTTCTCAGATGTATTAACATCTTGGATGCTTCTCAACTAATTTATGACTCAGCTCTTGCTTCAGACAAGAAAGTGTCTATCTTACACATGCTGTCTTTTAATGATTGGGATAATATTTTGGCTACCTTAGACAAGGACTCCTAGGAAGGAGTAAATTTGATTACTCAGTACATTGCTCAACTTCCCATACTCTCTCTAAAATACAAGCAGGATCTTGCCCTTTTCTCCTCTTCTAGAGCTGATTTGTCTAATTTTTTACGGAAGTTGTGTGGCCTCAATCCATCCTTTGTCTGTACACCAGCTACCTCGACTATCCCTCAAACCGGTGGTATTTTTTGTAGGGATAGTGCTGCTCTTGAAGTAGCCAAAGAATTCCATAGTAATCTTTGTTCTCTCAATGACTCCAACCTCTTGGAAATGGTGCCAAAAATCTCTAAAGTTTTTCCTTTCTTACCTATTAGACAGATTGAAATCGAGTCCTTTGGTGTAGACCATCAGCTTTGGGTTCTTCCCAACAAAGCCTTTTTAGCACCCATTTTGAGTGAAACTTGGGTATACCTTGCCAACCTTCCTGCCTCAACTTATCACTACTATATGTACACTATACATATGCTTGTATGTACTTGAATATATGTTACTTTATCGGTGTGTTCCCTCTTATGTGTAATGCCGTCCTGTATGTTCATGGGTATATGTATGTGTGTGTGTGTGTGTGCGTGTTTGTAGAAACCATACCATGGTTTTTCTACAAAAAAACCAGGAAGTGAGCACGCATGTGCTTGTGTATATATTGCTTTAAACTAATCGTTTTACGTTTATTATGGAACGAAAACAATATACAGAGGTTATTATATGCGTACTACAAAGTGCTTACTCTGTCTCAGCTACTTTACTCATTAGTAATATGGTATGCTGAATGCATGTACTCATGCGTATTTAATCTTATATAGCTTGTATGTATGTACATGAGTATATGTTACTTTGTTGGTGTGTTCCCTCTTATGAAAAATGCCATCCCGTATGTTCATGGGTATATGTATGTGTGTGTGTGTAGAAATTATACCATGGTTTTTCTACAAAAAAACCAGGAAGTGAGCACGCATGTGCTTGTGTATATATTGCTTTAAACTAATCTTTTTATGTTTATTACAGAACGAAAACAATATACATAGGTTATTGTATGCGTACTACAAAGTGCTTGCTCTGTCTCGGCTACTTTACTCATTAGTAATACGGTATGCCGAATGCATGTAATCATGTGTATTTAATCTTATATAGCTTGTAAAACACACAAAAAACGTTTTTCACCTTTCTGTGTTGCACAACCAGATAGCCCGCCTTGTGTCTCTGGCTTGCAGTGATTCTCTTTCCCTTAGATAGTGTTCCATGAGTAGACGTTCCCTGCCACTCAGGGACTACTATTTTGCTTGCACTAATATTACTTGTGAAGAGATGCAGATGAAGCTTTTGCTAGTGCTTACGAGCGTGACTTGCCATGGCTCATGTAATATGTGTGTGTGTGTGTGTGTGTGTGTGTGTGTGTGCAATATAGACTTTCTGTGTGTGTGCGTGTGTGTTAGTGTTGCAATATTGCCACAGCCTTGCATTTCAACACAGTGCGCACGCTGTTTTAATAGTTGAGGCCAGCATGGGTGCTGTAAATGCACCATGCTATCAAGTTTAGTTTTTTTTGGGCAAGTTGAACCAACCAAATATAGTTCTATTGACCTTAATTGATACTCACCTTTTATAAGGAGTTTTTATTTTTGACAACTTGGAAAATATTAGGAATTTGAAAGGTTACATACATTCAAGGCTAAGCTTGTGCTTGTTATAGAATTTCTTTTTTTATAAAAAACACCACTTTGCTTGTAATTTTCTCACATATCATTAATCGGATCAGTACATTGTGTATTATCTCGGTTTGTGTACGTATCTCTCTTGTGGAATTATATCCACCGATTAAAAAACTCGTTATTTAGTACTTATACATTTACCAAAAGAGACAAATGATGAGGCTTTGTATAATCCAATGTTTGTACATTTGAAAAAATAAAGCCTGTTCCATGCCGGAGATATTTCTACAACAAGAGCAGTTCGGATTTGTTTTTATTTAAAACTTCAATTGTGTACTGCTTGGAGCCGCACTTCGTCTTCCGTCTCGTCTATCATTCCTCTACTACGGCATGTGCCATGTTTAAAGAATTTAGGATGACTTTCGTATCTTGTCTTCAATATTTGGATCTTTTTCTGTTTAAACAAACCAAGTAGTGCTATTTTTTGTACGTATGTGTGTGTATGTGGTACACAAGACTTGTGTCCAGTATAATGACTGTGTGTGTGTGTGTGGCCCTCCCCCATTTCTAAGAAAAGGTACACTTGATGGAGGATAGGCCACCAAGTGGACCTATCCTCTACCAATTCTATGTTTCAAGTATTGATGGTAAATCTAAAGCCAAGAAAAGTGTTTTCTTCAATGAAATTGGTAATATATTTAACAATCTTATCTTTGTTGAAACCATTCTCTATAAACATAGAAACAAGTTTATTTAAGTCTGTTACAACATATGACTCTTGCGATGCATTGTACAATATGGGAAGGACTTGTGGTATGCATACATTATATGCCATCTTTTTTGGTCGATTACTAGGGCTGCATGAATAAATGACACATTAGGACATGGTAATTTGTCTTTTTTCCATGCGGTATATGTAACATACCTTCCTTCTATTGGTTCACATAATTGGATATATGTATTTAAATATGTGACTTGGTTTTCTCTGTGTGTGGCTTTGATCCCAATAATGTCCAAAGGGTAATTGTAAAGGGGTCCTCATGGGACAAGGGTTTTTTGTGGTCTAAACATTGTGAAATACAAGAATTATTGACAAATAGCAAATCATCCATATATCTCCATGAATGTAAGAAGGCTTTCATTATATCATATCTTGCAAGACAAGATAACTTTTTTATATATTCAATTTCAAATCATGCCAAATATAAATTACACCATAGTGGAGAGAAGTTATAACCCATTGGTATACCTTTTTCTTGGCGAAAAATATGTTTTCTTAATTTTGTAAAGCAATTGTCAAGAACAAACTCGTTAATATTGTGTAAGTATTCAAATTTGCAGATTACATCATTTTTCTTTTTGGTAAGTACAATCTGCTTTCGAAATTTCTTAAAGCCAAGATACTTCAAAGTTTTTTTTAATGAGTTTAATAATGTTGTCAAGTACATTAAGTAGTCCGTGTGTGCCTTTATGAGGGATAGCTTCATAACAGGATGTTACATCACATGAATGAATTTTTGTGATAGTTTTTGGTAGATTAAACAAAAAATCATATTGATTATTGATCATACATTATCCATTGGTTTGTGTACCAAAAAAAGTGTGTAGATTTTTATGTATGATTTTGGTGTACTCTATAAATCCTTGCATTACTCCTTTGAGTAATTTAGCGATTATAGATGTAGCAGGAGTAAATACACCATTATGTGCATTAGTGATCCATCAAAAATCCATTTTGAGAAATTTAAAATTTTCCATAAGGTATGGGAGAGAGTACTTCCATGGTGTTTCTAACCCAATTTCTTGGGTATAAGATCCTATGGCTTGACAAATTTCTTCTTCATTTGAGGAGAGAAGACAGAATTCAAGGGTTTCTAACCTTCTTCTTGCTACTATTTGAATGAGTTTTTTACATATGAATACTAGAGTTTGTGCAGATTTATCCAGTCCACAAATAAATAAATATTGTAAAATATGTTGAATTTCATCCATTAAGTTTGTGTTTTTGTACCATGGAGTTTGGTTTTGCCTATGATAAGGAAATTTTTGGGAAAAAAAGGACTCATTAACTAAGCTATGGATATAATTTTGATGTGCTTTACTATCCTCACATCCGAAGAGGGGACATAAAGTCTTCCATACTTTGCCAAGTTCTCTTACTACTGAGGTAGGGTCTACAAGTACTAATGGAATGTGGTTTAATCCTTTCCTAATAAATTCTTGGAAAATTTTATGTCTAGTTATGTTAGGGTCTATGGTAATTACATGTTCACAAAGGGCTCAAAGTCAACTAAAAATTTAGAGAATGGTTTATGAGTTAATCATCCACATGGTTGTGTCTCATCAAACTCATTGGCAAATACCGAAGTTGGTTTGTAGAGAGTATGATTCAGGTTTTTGGTATATTTCCAACGAAAACAAATACTCAGTTTAGATAAATCCTTATTGATGTGAAAATCATTTATCATTGTTTGAAAAAATACTTTAGGGTTGATAAAGTCCATATATTTGTTGCAAAACAAAATGTGAATAAATCTCTCATGCATCTTAATATTGCATTCAAGATGTAACAAACCATTATTTCTTGTAATAAGTGAGCGCACCTGGTCTTCAGAGTTTGAATATTCAAGTGCCTTGGGAGTATCTCCGTAGTCCTCGGATCCTCTGAACTGCCTTGGTTTCTTGCTTGTTGATTCCATGCTGCTTGGTGTGTGTGTAATCTTCTTTAACAATTCCTTACTTTTTAGAGGTTTGAGTAAGGTTTCAATTGTGCTAGATACCGGTGTGTTGCATAGTTTTTGAAGAAGTGGAGTCCCTGGTGTGGATAGGACTAGTCCTTTAGCAGCTTCTAGCATGTGCACATGAAATTGATAATAGATGATCACATCATGCCTTAATTCTATAGGAAATGAGGCTACCCAAGCTATAAAGGTGTACACCTATGCTGGCCCTGATGAAAATTGAAAGAACCTTGGTAATTTTTGGAATAGTACCACAAAAATTGGTCAAACCAAATGATAGAATATGAATAATTGTAATTTGCATCAACCCTTTTGCATTGGCATTTGAGGAAAGGTCTATACAAATTCCAACAGTTTCTCAAAAACCATTTTTGATCCTTTGCCGTGTCCATAAGAGAGAGTCCCTTGGTGCTAGCAATGATTGAGGAACTGGGATATTTTTTACTATCCACATCAGATAATTTGGCCTGCTTAAGCCAGAAGAGAACACCTTGTGATAAAAGATGTTTGGAATGTAAGGCAAGGGTTTTACATTGCTCTACAATGCCCATGGGTATGCTACAAAGCAAGCCTAGAGAGAAAATTGTAAATGGTGCTCGATGGTTCAATATTTCATAATCCTAGAGCTTGTGTTCAAGTTGAATAGAATCCAACTCAACTTGCCTGGGTGGTAGTAGTGGGATAACTTCCGAAAAGAGTTCAGACACTGCTCTTTCTGGAGATAAACTATTTGCCTCTACTAAGAAATTGAGCGTTTCTTTCTCTTCTTCTTCAAGAAGGTCAAGATCTAAAAGAGGGTTGCTGACCCTTTTTGAGTGCTTAATTTCTATAGGAACAGCAAGCAGGTTATTGATAAAATACAACTTGTTCACAATAATGGGTAGAGAAGTGAAATAAAAATTGAGATCTGAGCTATCTTGTGCATTGACAATGGGTAATTTAGCTAGGAAAGTACTAAATGATTCCAAAAGCATATCCTTCTCTTTTTTGGAGAGAATCAGTAAAAAAATCTCAATAAGTACACTTTGTATCTGTTTATCCTCACAAGAGGTTTTTATAGCCCTAATGCTATATCTTAATCACTTACCTCTGCTACTCTTTATTCAAAGGATTTGACAATGCTACTTCTAGTTGTTATTTGTATTCTTGTAAGTACGATTATTACAAAAACGGATTCCCCTTCGTTACTGTACTAAAATTGTACCAAAACTGGTACCAAAAAAATCATGTTGACTAGTACTATGTTTTTTAATTACTACTCTATGTACACTATGCATATGCTTGTATGTACTTGAATATATGTTACTTTGTTGGTGGGTTCCCTCTTATGTGTAATGCCATCCCGTATGTTCATGGGTATATGTATGTGTGTGTGTGTGTGTGTGTAGAAACCATACCACGGTTTTTCTACAAAAAACCAAGAAGTGAGCACGCATGTGCTTGTGTATATATTGCTTTAAACTAATCTTTTTACGTTTATTATGGAACGAAAACAATATACAGAGGTTATTATGCGTACTACAAAGTGCTTGCTCTGTCTTGGCTACTTTACTCATTAGTAATATGGTATGATGAATGCATGTACTCATGTGTATTTAATCTTATATAGCTTGTGTATCGCTTGGAGCCGCACTTCGTCTTTAGTCCCGTCTGTCATTCCTCTGCTATTGACATAGTTGCATGTGCCATGTTTAAAGAATTTAGTATAACTCTGGTATCTTGTCTTTGATATTTGGATATTTTTTATGTTTAAACAAACCAAGTAGTGCTATTTTTTGTACGTATGTGTGTGTATATGTGATACACAAGACTTGTGTCCAATATAATGAGTGTGTGTGTGTGTGTGTGTGTTTAAGTATGAAAATCCCCTCATAATTGAACCATACTTAGACAATTGTATTAAATAATATATTAAATAACAATATTTTAAAAACAAGATGTCAAACCTCAATTATCATTTCATATACACCAATACAACATTCTGTATCTAATGGATAGTATGGTCACTTAGATCAAAAATTTGATTTTTGATCATTACAAATTGATATTTTAGTGTTGCATCTCTATGCGCCCACCCTTTGGGATGAGCTTCCACTACATCTACATGGAGAAGGATATAGTTGTTATATTGGACAATCTTCTATTATTACTGCAGTTATTGTTGTAATCCCAAGGAAAGAATCTCTTACCTATCACCATCCAAGAAAAACAAGCCTGTCAGAACCGGCATTACTTGGGAAGAAAGGTGTCAACGACTCCCTCCCCTTGTTATTGGTGTCAAAGATTACAAGAAAAACTAACACCATAACAAAGATCTAGTATTAAGTTTGAGCCATTTATTTATGTTAATGTTTACATCATTTAATTCCAAAAAAAATTGGACAGCATCTCCTTTGTAAATTGGATCAATTCTCAAAAATTACAGTCTACTTCCATCTCATCCGAGACCCCCACTTGAGGATTAAGGCTCCTTTAACATTCAAAATGAATCTCAAGTGAACATTTGTGTTAAACATTATGCATTTATCTGATAGCATCAAAAAGTACTTTATAATTATGAATTCACCACTATATACTAACCTTCATCAGAAGTGATTTCCTGCATACAAGGATAGTAGTACATGTCTATAAGACCATTTTGCTAGGCGGATGTTTAAGTTGGACAGTATGCTATTTATATACATTTTGTATTTTCAAAAATTCCAGTCACTACCACTTCTTCCAAGATCTTTACCAGAGGCATACTCATATCTATAGAATTAATTGAGCTTGAAACGATCAATAATATCTTAAGCTGTTAAGTAAAAATCCAAAAATAACCTAATCTGTGTAAACTAGATCTGAGTGTCAAGATGCAATCCATGGAAGTAGCACAATGGAAGCTATATGCCAACCATGTATGTATAAGTTAAGAGCCATACTCCAAGTCAAAGTGTAAAAATTTCCGCAATATTTTGCTTGTATCTACTTATTATGCTGAAAAAATCCAGTACCTACATCTTGTACAAAAATTTCACATGAGTTTATAGGCAATCACAGTTATCATATCTGCCTATCCTCCATTGAAAGTTAACATTAAAGAAACTGATGTATATACAACTCAAAAAGCATATGAATTTCAATCATGATTCAATGCATTCCCACATCATAATATCCAAATTAAAACCGCTTCCAGAAGATATACTATATATAATGTTGTTTATATTTATATATACCTATAGCTGGGATACCAAAGAATATGTACCGAGGTGGATGTTTAATTTGTTATGTAAAATCATCCTATAAAGCCTACAATTTTTATTAAAACCGAAGAGAGGTAGAATCACTCCAGCTTTTGGTATTAAAGATCTCTAAAAAGAACAATTTGGGGAGCATCTCCTTTGTACAATGGGAAAATTTTAAAAAAATCCAGTCACTGCCATTTCTATTGAGACCCTCACATGAGGTTTTAAGGCTTAACACTAGGTTGGTAATGGGACACTTTTATGTCTTGGGACACTTTTATGTCCTCTTAAGTGACCATTTTCCTTGAATTATGTCAAGAGTTTCAAAATATATTTTGAGGTGCTATCTGTCTAGAAAGTTGTCTCATGAGCTGAAAAAAACTCGACATTTTTTTGGAATATCAATTCCATCTTTAACCTTGTCCTTGCACAACATTTCACAACATAAACTGTGTGAAAAAACGGGTCCTGTTTTTGGCTTTTTTCAACTTTTTGCAACTATACCACTCTAGAATTCATGTTTGTGAGGTCTATAATGCTAGAGAACTATCTTTAGTAGTCCTCAACATGTCCTGATGCTTTTAGGGAGAAATAAATGTTAAAGTTGTAAGTTATGACCAAATTACAAAAATGGTCAAATCCTGTTTTTTAGCCAATTTTAACTCTTCTATGATTTTTTTGGTGGCTTTCATGATATCCAAATGCAGTTTTGATTTTCTATGTCGCATATTGTAACATAAAGCTAATATTCCTTGAGTTTTGGGGCACCTAATACCCTATTTTGCATAGTAGACAACGATGGTTGAATTTTTCAATTATAGAAGAAAACGAAACATTCTAGTATATCAAGTATAGCTTTTTAAATATTGGTAGTTTCTTGTGACAACTACATGCATTTTGTAGGTAGTAACCATATCTAGTCATAAGGATCAAATTTGGCTAGATATTGAATAGTATCTATGGGATTCTACAACTCATAATGTTGAACCCAGTTTTTTCATGTTTGCTGTATTTAGCACTTCATCTTTGTCCCCAAGATTCCCCTTAGTAAGAGATGTATTATTCTTTTGACATGCTCCATGGCTCCTTATGAACCTAAAGGACAATAGGGAACTAAGAAAACATGCATATATTATTTGTATTGAGCGTGGCTATAGAAACTTTGATGATAGGTTCGCAGAATGGTAAGAATTCAACTTTTTTATACCTATTTCTTTTGGCAAAACAAAAAATAGTGAGTGAGAAGAAATCATATGTTCTGATCACCAACCCATTGAAGTTAACTAGGGAATTTATCTCAAGTCCTACAAAAATCCCTAATCTTATTTTTATGCAACAAAACGTAAGAAATGACTGTTTTGATGAAAATGTATTGGTCCATCAACTTTGGAGGCTTGGTGTGACCAAAAGATGAGAAATTTTACAAGTTTCTTATTTTTTACATGTGTAGTAGGCCTTGAACTATAACCTCATGAAAGGATTTTACAAAACGAGTGGATCTACTATGGTTTTGGAGGTTTTTTTCAAAATCCTGAAAGGAAACTTTTATGTCCTGTTAGGTTACCAACCTAGTGTTAGGCAGTCACTTGAAAGTGAAGACCCTTGTCCACAATCTATGTAAAACCATTACTTGAAGTATTGTATGTAGGGCACACAATGTATAAAAACCAAGTAATGACATTAAAGAAAACATCATAAAAATGTCCTATGCAAGCATGACTGAATACAGATCCAATTGATCAGTTAAAAACTGTTTACACCAAAAGGTTCACTAATATCAGTATCCATTATAAATTACAGGTAAATTAGCTGAAACCCAATCTTAAACGCAGTTTTTAAGCTCAAATTTAACCAAGGTTTGATTGAGTAGGTGCAACAGCACCTACCTATACCGTTGTCATCGATAGAACAACCAAGTGGATAGTAATGAGATGTATTGTCACGAGCAGTCCAAGGAGTCATTGATAGCTGGTGAGTTGCAGATGCCAGTGAATACAAATGCAGGTATGGGTACGCCATAGAATACAAGACTAAGAACAATATGTCCAACATGCCTAATATGAGGCTCATTTCCCAAGCTAGATTCAGAAAGTGTGTGTGTGTGTGTGTGTGTGGGTGGGTGCATGTCCATGATAAGGTCCGAATGTGAGTGTCTATGTGTGTGTGTGTGTGTGTGGGTGCATGTAGCACCCTGTGATAGCAACGCAGAATAAGAGGGCAATGAAGCATGAGTATACCCGTATGCAGAAAGTCTTCAATGAGAGATAACCATGAGTGAGCCAGATGGAGATAAGGTGTGTGGGGAGAGAGATCCTTTACTATGTGTGTGTGCACATGCATATGCGCATGCTCACTTGCAAGAAATAACGGGACCCAGAAGGGTTTGTGCGTATGCAGAGAAAGCTAGCGAGTTCATATAAATGAATCCCGATACAAAAAATAGAGTGGCCATCATGAATCACCCACCTTTGTTGACTTCATTATGAGCATCCACCTTATGTGAATTGAATCAGAGAATTATATTTCAAATCTAATGCCTGCCCAATCTCCAGTTAGGCTAAAACACGATGGGCACATGGGTCGATTAGAATCCCAATCCAGGGTGAGCAAAAATAGTAACCAAAATGATGTGACCTCATTGGTAGGCATTAGGAAAAATATGAACCCTCTAGGGGCCCTTTGGGATTAAGGTTAATTAGAGGCCAGCCAATAGGAAGAGGGTGGTGGATACACTCTATACCCTCAAAAAAGTAGGGGGACAAGGTAGCCTTACACCTCTTAATGGCCTCTTACCTAGTGAGAAGGTAAGGGAGGTGGCTAGGGGAAAGGGGGAGGGGGGGGGACCACTTTGACCTCTTTTCCTCCACTTTTTGGCCCAGATTTAAAAATACACTAAAAATTTCAAATTTTCAAAAAATTTCAAATTTCAAGTTTTCCCTCCTTAAAAGGTCCCCTAACCTATTTCATGGTCAAAAAAGTATTTTTGACCTCCAAAAGTAAAAAACGTGCACTAAAAAATTCCAAAAAATTATTTTTTTTCCAAAAAAAATCAAAACATCATTTTCCACCCTCCAAAGTCTTTCCAAACCTATTCTATAGCTAAAAAGTGATTTTCTCTCTCTACAAACCCTTTTCCAAGCTCTCCATGGCTGCAACAACCACATGCACCCCTTATAGTCTAGCATTATCTCTCTACAAGCTTTCTCCCATCTCCATTGTAGCACCAAGCAAGCTTCTCTACCATCTCAGCTTCCCCTTGTCCACCACATAGTTCCACACCAAGCTAGCTCCTCTCCCTTCTCTCGCCTCCATTACAGCATGAAACAAGATTCTACTCCTACTTTCATTCACTCGCACTACATGGAAACCTCTACTCCCGAAGGTGGAAAAAGTATCAACTTACATGACTTGCATACCACAAGAACAGGAGGTGTGAATAGTGCATGGGCATTGCAAGGATTCATCTCCAACATAAAGATAGAATGGTGAGAAAACTACCCTTGTAGCTTACATTCAGAGCTTAAGATCATCTCCATCTTTAAGTTTATCATGCTGGAGGGAATTAACCTCTATATGGCTTTCAATGTTTAGGCTTCACACCTCATAACATTGGGTGGTGGTATTTTGTTGATGGCTTTGGTGCGCCATCTATAGTTTTGTAGCATGTGATTGAGTCTCACAATGTGTAAGTTGTGTTATCTATAGAGAGTCATCAAAGATTTTTCTTATAATTTATTCTTTGTATAGTTGTCATTAGATTATCAGAATGATATCATTTTGTACTTTATAACTTTGTGCTCACATAATCTGTTGTTTACTTACAGAGTCAACTTGTTTTGAGAGGACATGAGCAAGCAACCATGTGCAGAGATGGAAATCACCCTATTTTTGTTCCGTGAGGAACCTTTCACTACCATGTTAAAAGATTTTGATAAGAATAATAGTATTTTTGTAGAATCTTGAACCAATAGGTAATCTCTAGGAGCTCTTAGAAAAGCCATCCCTATTGTACTACTATCTTCCCTAGTGTCATAGACACACAAATACTCGTGTATATGAATCTCTAGATGAGAAAGAAAAATACTTGTAAGAGAAGCCTAACAACAACAACATTGTCTCCGTTTGTAATTATTTTTATGAGGCTGGATTCCTCTATAAATGCAATATAAATATTTCTTTTTGTTAAATGGTGTCGCACTGAGTGAGAGTATTTAATTTAGATTACTGGAGTTTCATACAGATTTGAGAAATATTGTTGATTTTTATGGATGTTCTGATTTGCCTGTAAGATGTTTGAAGCCTCAAGTCTTAATCATTCCACCATGAATAAATTCATGCAATATTTTGATTTGAAAGTTTAATCACTAATGGTTATTCTTATTAAAGTGGATCATAACCTTTGTCAAGATGTCCTCATTTGGGGATGTTGAATATATATCAATAGCAACATTTCAAAAGTTGAGAAAGCTAAATTCTTGCTTTCCAAAATGTTATTGTTTCCATACTATGCCTATGCCAAGCTTGACTTAGAGAAATGACAACTTGAGATGGAGGTGTAGATATATAGGGGTGACTTATTATCGATTCTTGTTTCATCATATATATTATAAAGCCTTTGAGTTTCCACCTTTTTGAGTAGTGTTGACAAGTTTTTGGTATCAAACCTTCTTAAATATCCCTATTCATTCGCTATTGGTAGCTATTTATTTGGTATTGCTAAAGATCATACCAATAGCTATCACCTTGTGAACTTAATTGTTGAATTGCGGATTTGATTTTTACTATGTAGCTCATTTGGATAGAGAAAGTGTAAACATAAATTATAGATACATGCATTGTTAACATAGAAGATATGTATCACTCGAACCTATATAACTGCTAATCAAGAAACCTTTGGTTGGATACTATAACAATAGGGGTCACATGTGGTTTCAAATACCAAAGAAATGGCTTAACCAAAACATTCCCAAGAACACGAGGTGAACACAAGGAAGTAAACATTGGCTCCTTGTTTGGTTGATTTCTAGTGCTAAATGTTATGAGTGCACAAAATTTGGGAGGCCTTTGACCTTGGGAGTTCACTAAAGTATTTGTAACATAACACATGTGTTCAACAAAAGGGAATTTATATTATTATAAAGTTACAGAAACATGTGTAGGTAAGGCCTATAAGGGCTACTTTCAATCCATTGTGGTGAACACACATGATATAGGAAAATTTTACATAGTGAATACTCCGGACATCAAACACTACACCTCTATCTCATGGCCATACATCAAAGCCCCTATTTGTCATTTTGAAGCCCCAGGGACCCTCAACAAGAGGGACCACAACGGCGTGCAGAATGGCCATCCAGGGACAAATAGGGGCCAATATATTTCCAAGAACAGGGGATGGACACAAGGAAGTAAAAAATGGTTGATAAGCATGATACAAGGTTTAGGTATCTGCCATTTGTGGGGGGGGGGGGGGGGGGGGGGGGGGGGGGTTGCTATGAACACATTAAATTGCCCAGTTCTATCTCATGGCCATGCATTGAAAAAAGCATATACTTGTCATTTTAGGGCCCCAGGGACCCTCAACAAGAGGGGCCACAAGGGCGCGCAAACTGGCCATCCAAAAATTTTGGATGGCCAATTTGCGCGCCCTTGTGGCCCCTCTTGCTGAGGGTCCCTAAGGCTTTAAAATGACAAGTACAAGCTTTTTGTTAATGCATGGCATGATACAAGGTTTAGCTATTTGCCATTTGGGGGGGGGGGGGGGGGGGGGGTAGTTTGCTATGATTACATTTAACTGCCCAATTCTATCTTACGGCCATGCATAAAAAAAAGCCTATACTTGTCATTTTAGGGCCCCAGGGACCCTCAACATGAGGGTCCCTGGGGCCCTAAAATGAAAAGTACAAGAGTTTTTTTGATGCATGGCCATAATTCAAGTGGTTTTTTTGAACTTTTAGGCTGTTTTCAAGAGCTTCTAGTGTTCAATTGGCTCCGAATCTGTCTGGGCTTGTCTCACATAAATTTGTTCATCTTGTCGCGCTCTTCGACCATCGTGTGATGCAAAAAATCATATCCTACTCGGATTCTCCAAAAATCAACGTGCAAGTTGGCAATTTCTTAAAAAATGATGTAAAACAGACATTTCTTACTTTTCCCTTAATCTACGGGCTCGAACGAGCATTAAAACCATGAAATATGAAAATACTCAAAGAGCCAATGTTTTTTATTGTGTTAAGGAATGTATTTCCTACATACAAAACTTTCTCAAAATCTCACACTAACACCTTCAAAAGTGGCTTCTAAGGAGTGCCCTCGATAAAAAATTGAAACTGAAGGAAAACAATCAGAATGAACTCCTACACTGTGTACAAACTTTAAAATAACCAAAATTTCCTTTTAAAAAAAGTTATTGCTAAAAAATTGAAAATAGACTACCCTTGGACTTCCCACAACAATAGAAATCAAAGGGTTCAAGGAGAGGTCTGGTGTCACAAGTGCATGGTAGGAATCTAATCGAGGTTTATTCCGTCAAGATCTCTTATACTTTATCATGTCTTCTCATGTACAATCTTACCAAACAAAAACAAACTTACACTTTAAATGACTACAAATCTTATTTAACTTATCAAACAATCTACAATATGGTAGACCTAGAGTGCTCTTACACATCAACAAACAAAAGAGTCCAAATTTCTTCTCATTAACTTTGATAAACATAAATCTGTGAACAACTTCCAAGGAGTAGTGCGGTCGTAGTTCTTACATCCATTCCATGACATGGTATGTCTCATGGGGTGACCTATCACATAAAAATATCTTTGCTGCGAGTGCCCTCATGTTAGGAAAGGGTGTGTTGCTGCTGATGAAAAGTTTTTGCATTGTCCTACTAGGGATCTCTCCATGTTAGCATAATGATTTTTGGTGTAGTGGGAGCCACATTGCCGCTTTGTGCCACCGTAAAAGCTTCATATTATGCCAGTTCCTTGAGCCATTCTTGCAAACAACACCACTCAACTAGCATAGCAAGAGGTCACCTTGTAACAAAAACATGTATGAATTCAACATTTGCAAGCTGTATAATAAAGACACTTGTTAAGTATATGTTGTACAAATTTGCAAGTATTTCTATCTAACTGGAAATAAACAATCCTAAAATATACATTAGGATGAGATTACCATCCCTAATAAGCATGGATTTGAAGCACCTACTTGCAAGATGTAACAAAGAAGACTGTTTTAGAGGAAAAGTGGTGACACTTGGCCTCTCTAACCTACAATCTTTCACTATTTGTGCATAAAAGCAACCTTTGTGCCAAGCACTACAAAACAAGTAGAGGCAACACCTTAGACTTCAAAGTATATGATAAGAAGAACACAATCAAAAGTAAGAAGTATATTGTTACCTTGCATAAAGGGGTGTTTTATTCAAATATTTGATGGTATTGGCAAGATATTGAAGAACCATCAACATTCATCTCATCGATGGTACCACGTTCCTGGGATGACCTCAGCTCACCCTCATGTGCGGCCTTCGGTACAAACGTTGCGAACAAGAAAATATGTATGCACACGATTTGTGATGTCCTTGAGCACCATGGTAGCTGTTGCGTGAGGAAGCAAAGGATGAAAAGAGAGAGGGGGGAGGGAGAGAGAGGAACATGGGAGGAGACAAGGGGGTAGTGGGGGAGAGAGAGAGAGAGTGGAGAAGGAGGAGAGAAGGGGGCAGGGAGGGAGAGGGAGGAACATGGGAGGAGAGAAGGGGACAGCGAGGGAGAGGGAGAGAGAGGCGAGGAGGAGGAGAGAAGGGGGCAGGGAGGGAGAGGAGAGGGAGAAAGGAGGGAGGAGGAAGAGAGAACAAAGGTTTGTTTTTTGGGGGGAGTTTTTTTTTTGAAAAATTGGACTTTTAGTGCTTGTAAGTTTAAAAAAAGGTACAAAAATACTTTTTTGATATGGATATATGTTGGGGGGGAGTTTTAAGTAAAAAATAAGTAAAAATAACTTTTTTTTAAAAAAAGTCAAATTTTGGCTCTTAGTGATCCACGTTTTTGATGATGTGGCCACACCTCTTTACTCCCTTCACTTTCAAAAAGGTAGAGAGAGAAGGTGACCTCCTACGTCCACATCCTACATGTGTCTCAAAAAAGGCTAGAAAAGCCTACTCAAAACTAGCTTCTTGAATGCCCTTATCCCCTTAACCCTACACACCATTAGCCTTAATTACTAAAAATTAGGATTCCTTACAAGGCCCATGCAAGGTCCATATTTCTCCTAATGGAGAGAGTAATCAACTTCTAAAAGTGAGTAGTGGCCGCGAGGACAACAACTTACACAATAAATAATTCAGCAAGTGCGTGTGGGTGGAAAATCCCGTAGGTCAACAAGGTGGCACTAACACATGCATGTGATCATTAATAACTAGGAGCATGACTTGATTAAAGGCGAGCATGTGTAGGTGTATACAGGTATACATGATTTTCTTAAAAGAGTGTTTAGAAATGCAAATATTGGCAGGATGGAAAGGAATTTACTTAAAATATTTGAGTTCATCCTACTATTCCAAGAGCTAGGGGTTATCACATATAAAGAATCGCAAAGTCGGATGTGAGAGGGGATATCCATAGGGGCTATGGGTAGGTGCCATTACCGCTTAATTGTTCAATCAGTATGCCAGAGTCCTTGGTTGTGCCAGGATAGGGTATGGAGCAGTAGCCAACTTAGAGGGTGAGAATAGATTGTGTCATGTACACCTAAGAGTGTGTGTGTGTGTGTAGAATTCCCCCTTATCAGAGAATGCAAGAGATTGTGCACATATTTAAAAGTGTGTGTGTGTGTGTGTGTGTGTGTGTGTTTTTCCGCAATAACCAAGAGAAGGGAAACATATCAAACAAGAACTTTCACAATAATGAGACCTTAATTCTCCTTCATACTTTCACAAAGATCACCGACTCACATTGGCATTGAAAGATCAAAGCACATAAGCTTGATGCCCAAGCATGCATACAAAAGTTTATTGCTCCATTTTTACATCATTTTCATGCAACTAATTGGAATTCCGTTTTCCACCAATGAAACGCTATTTTGCAAACATATTATGCAAATGATCCTCCCTTTGGTTTCAATTAACTATCATGATCACATTGATAGTGCACACTCATCTGAATAATGAAACATCAAGCACAATGTCAATCCATATGACTTCCAATTGAAGATTTCTTGGACATACTATTGAATTGGAAAAAATTCATGCACGAAATTAACTTGGATTCCATCAATTGGGAATGCGCACACACAAAATGAGTGACCACATTCTCTTGTTTTAATTCACTCTCAATTATCAAAGTGCAGAATCAATTGCACATTTCTCATGATTTCTTTAATCATCCAAATCATTTAGATTTTTCATTTTTGATTTGCATGGCTTCACATGAGTGCATTCTGACCACAGTTACACATACAACATTACCATGTTCACCATATTGATCTATCATTAGCATGGCATTACACTAAAAATCTCCACAATTGAGCAATTTATCTCAATCTTTGAGTCAATCTTGTGATACACACATCAACTATTTGGCCAAATTAATAATCGTGATACACACATCAACTATTTGGCCAAATTAATAATCATAATTGGTTTAAAAAGACCAATTATTCATTCACACATTGGATTGCACATGCCATTGATTGGCGTAAACACCCAAATTTGAGCCAAACAATTATGCAATTAATACATCAATTTTACATTGAAATGCTCCAATTTAATGTACTTGATGAAGCGTAAATGAATGCATGCATGCTCAATTTATCAAAATTCAACCCTAATTTCACATAATTAAGCAATGCACACCTAAAAAATTAAGCACAAAATTTCAAATGGCTCAATTGGAAATGCATTTAGGCTTACACCTAATGCTTGCACACACATTTCATACACAATCATTTGGGTGTCTCATTTGACCATCAATCATTGAATCAAGTGGTCTTGAATTGGGCACACACACCCAATCTTTGCCCAATGTTTTTGGCAATTAGGCATATCCAATGATTGAAATTTCCTATCATACATACCAATTACATGATTTCACACTCACATATCATCAATTTGTTCAATTTCTATGCATGCACACACTCAAGATTAGGTGGACACACACTTGAATTTTATGACAGTTTTTTTTTTTTTTTGGGTGCATTACACACACAATGATTTTTATGCAAACACATGAATTCTTGTTGCAAATCAAGCTTAATCTTGACACACACATCATTCATTAGTCAAAATTGACCATCAATTTCACTCCAATTCATTCAAATTAGGCACAAAATGTAGGTGTCTTGATTTACACACCCAATTGTAGAAAGTGATTAGCACACATTAAAGTAATATTAAGCAATCAAGAATTCGATGAGCAAGTTAATGCACTTACATTATCAATGCATTCCAATCTATTCCTTGCTCCACGTGATGATTCCTTGCACACACGTGTGTGCATCTCCAATTTAGCCCAAAAAAGAATGGCCAAAAATCACCACTCAAATAAGAAAATTAGGCATGGATTAGCACAAAGAACCTTGATAAAAGTGTTGATTATACCTCTTATAAAGGGATTAAACTGCGAGCATCGGCTTGGAGCTACGCGCGGACGGGTTGTCCGTTTTGGACGTTCAAGTACTCCACGCGGAGGTCTTGACTTCCTCTTTGAGATCAGCCATGCTCATTCACGAACGCACGCTCCAGGCGCTCCTCGTTCATGACCGATGGGGCTGTCAGCAGATTTGGTCGGCCCGACCCGTCCGGGGCATTTTTTGCAATTTTCCAAGTTCGCCCAAAGTGGCCTGAGAGAGTTCCAGGGGGACCTCTTAGATATGCGCTAAAGGTCCGAATAGCCTCGTTCTCTCAACATTGATCCTAAAGACGCTTCCGCATTCAACTAAACTTCATGTATGTGCGGTGCCATGAAGGCTCCCGCATGCGTCGAGCTAGACGTGATCTTAGGCCGTTTTCGAGCCCCTCAATGAGCCGCCAAAGGGACTCAAGTCAATGGACACGAGCCTCCCTGTTGGACGGGAGCGACTCACACACCCATGAAGTGCATGCAAACACTACCTAGATCAACATAATGTCAATCGAGGACACAGATGACACGATAGGCACACTGAGGAAATATCTTAAGCTTGTCAGGTTGAGACCATCCTACATATACAACACTCATGAAGGCCAACTAAACCACAATCAAGAACCTCACTGCTCTCAACTACACCACCTAGCCACATACACACATACGGAAGGTAACTCACCTAATCATGCCAAATTCATATGAAACTTAAGGAACACCATCCCCTCACTAGGATACACCTGTCCCTAAGATTCTACACTCAAAACCCTCACTCTAAACCCGTCTGCGGAAAACGCGTAGGATGACAGAGCAGAATTTTGAAAGTGCCCAAAATTGAAATTTATGAGTACCTATACGTAGCTTATGTCGCCACGATTCTATCGACTACTATCACGCAGAAAATAGACATTGTTTGATACACTTACGGCCACAAATAGCTCGTAGATGCGTCGGCGTGTACGCTTCGTCTCGCATGGAATGCTTGGCGTTGTCGCGTAGCTCTCCTCGGGCCTACAGCAATGGTGCAGTCGGATCTCCAACATGTTGAGCGAGCCGGGCGTAGCGAGAGGATGAAGCTCACGCTCACTCTCTTTCTCTCTCACACACAGTAGATGGCAGCGCTAATTTTTGATTATGATAAAAGTCTCTTTTACAAAATGACCTAGGTACCTTATATACTAAGGCTACCTTAGGTTTAACCAAAAATGGGGTTGAAAGGGTCAAATGGTTTTGTATTTACAATCTGGAAGTGCCATTGCACCCCGGCTTCTGAAACTAGAATAACTACTCATTACAAATGACGTTTATAGCCATAATCCGCAACATTTCATAACTCGCAAAAGATAAGACTTTGGTACGAAACTTGAGTTATGTTGTGTTGTTTGACCCAGCGGTCAACATTTCCCCCTTCCGCGTTCATGTCATCCCCGACATGACTTGATTGTCGATGGCGATGTGGTCTTTACTGTCGTTTTGTTGTTGGAAAGAAAGTATAGACTATAGCCTTTGCAGTAGCTTTTCTTGTTCATCCAATCCGATGTACATAGTCTTCACATGATTCAGGAAAATCATAATTGATGACGAACTTTATGTCTTTCATATCCGCGCTCTGAGCTGCAGCATCTGTTTCTGTCATTATAGGTCTACCGTCAGATCTAAATTCAAAAAGAACCCAATGTCGTTTAACTTGACTCTTATCATCATGGATAGAGAAAGCTCCATCCATCACTTGCTCCAGCAAATCTGTGAATTCGGAGTATTTGTGATTCTCAGAAAAAACTTCTACAATCTGTAGAATTGAGTGATTGGCTTTCTGATCTTGTGAGCCAATGACAACTTTGTAAGGATTTTGTAGAAATTGTATGGCTAAACCCTTAACTTCTTTAGGCCAAGTTGCACTCCAATGCAAAGTCTGTCTGTCGAGCCGAATCCAGGACTTAATTATTCTAATTTGAGGTTGCGCATTATCAAGGACAAGATTTTGAGATCCTCTGATTACCCTTATGTCAGCTCTTTGTCATTGAGGACTTCTTTGTTCCTGTGCAATCATGTTGTTAGTGTTGTCTGCAGCTTTGTCATTGTAGGCCATTCTTCGACTTGCCATTGAGGAGAAGTATGCTATGGTCTGAAATTGGTGCTCCAATTCATTTGTCAATTGATTTGAGTAGCATTTCCTTATTGTTGATGTAGAAGGAATATGTACAAGAGGATGGTGATAGGTGTCTTTAGATTAGGGTCTAAAACCTGGATGACCAAAGGGAAAAAACCCGGTGCGAAAAAAATGCCTTTGGTATACGCGCTTATTGGAGTAGAGCAGTTGACGTGAAGTACATGTTTATGAAAGGTGAGTGCTTGGGTGAAACACGGAAAGAGTGCCTGATGCAGGTGCCAATTATGGGACACTCTATATGCATATGAGAAATTTGTCAACAAAAGCATGCAATGTGAAAGAAGGAGATGATGGGTGTTTCGAGGAATAAATGTAGCACATGTGACATCAAAAGATGACTCAATAGCTTCCACCTTTCCAAGAAGGGTTTTCGATGTAGAAGTTTCTCCACTCGTATCTCACAGTGCTCAGTACGTGAGTGTCTTTTGGACCTTCTCCTTCACTTCACAAGACTTAATTAACACTAGGTTGGTAATGGGACACTTTTATGTTCTGGGACACTTTTATGTCCTGTTAAGTGACCATTTTCCTTGAATTATGTCAAGAGTTTCAAAATGGATTTTAAGGTGCTATCTATCTAGAAAGTTGTCTCATGAGCTGAAAAAAAACTTGACATTTTTTTGGAATATCAATTCTATCTTTAACCTTGTCCTTGCACAACATTTCACAACCTAAACTGTGTGAAAAGACAGGTCCTGTTTTTGGCTTTTTTCAACTTTTTGCAACTATACCACTCTAGAATTCATGTTTGTGAGGTCTATAATGCTAGAGAACTATCTTTAGTAGTCCTCAACATGTCCTGATGCTTCTAGGGAGAAATAAATGTTAAAGTTGTAAGTTATGACCAAATTACAAAAATTGTCATATCCTGTTTTTTAGCCAATTTTAGCTCTTCTATGATTTTTTTGGTGGCTTTCATGATATCCAAATGCAGTTTTGATTTTCTATGTCGCATATTGTAACATAAAGCTAATATTCCTTGAGTTTTGGGGCACCTAATACCCTATTTTGCATAGTAGACAACGATGGTTGATTTTTTCAATTATAGAAGAAAACAAAACATTCTAGTATATCAAGTATAGCTTTTTCAATATTTTTAGTTTCTTCTGACAACTACATGCATTTTGTAGGTAGTAACCTTATCTAGTCATAATGATCAAATTTGGCTAGATATTGAATAGTCTCTATGGGATTCTACAACTCATAATGTTGAACCCAATTTTTTCATGTTTGCTGTATTTAGCACTTCATCTTTGTCCCCAAGATTCCCCTTGGTAAGAGATGTATTATTCTTTTGACATGCTCCATGGCTCCTTATGAACCTAAAGGACAATATGAAACTAAGAAAACATGCATATAATATTTGTATTGAGCGTGGCTATAGAAACTTTGATGATAGGGTTGCAGAATGGTAAAAATTCAACTTTTTTGTACCTATTTCTTTTGGCAAAACAAAAAATAGTGAGTGAGAAGCAATCATATGTTCTGATCACCAGCCCATTGAAGCTAACTAGGGAATTTATCTCAAGTCCTACAAAAATCCCTAATCTTATTTTTATGTAGCAAAACATAAGAAATGACTGTTTTGATGAAAATGTACTGGTCCATCAACTTTGGAGGCTTGGTGTGACCAAAAGATGATAAATTTTACAAGTTTATTATTTTTTCCATGTGTAGTAGGGCTTGAACTATAACCTCAATAAAGGATTTTACAAAATGAGTGGATCTACTATGGTCTTGGAGGTTTTTTTCAAAACCCTGAAAGGACACTTTTATGTCCTGTTAGGTTACCAACCTAGTGTTAAGTACTGAGGCAAGCTTTTCCATGCATGGGAACCCCCCCATATATTTTTGCCCTTTTACCAAAATATTTCCCATTATATAAGTTACTTTTGATTTTTTCTTCCTTTTTCACAAACGTTTTAGCCTTTATTAAATAAATAAGACTTATGCTAATCAATCACGATGTAGCATAAATAAGTAAGCTTTCTTTTGATCTTAAATATTAAATATATATAAATTACATTATATATTTTAGTATTTTCTAATATATTTTTCATGTATGTATATTATTCCACCCTACCAAATATTTTATTCACTAGTTTTCATTTTCAAACCTCAACCCCACTTTCAAATTTCAATAATACCTCCATCTAGATGATTGCAAATCTTTTCAAAACTCTAGGTCATGTTTTCATACACATGAAGGAGCTTACACTTGAAGGCAAGAGAGAATTCCATTCAAAGGGGACCACCAAAAGACTTTTGCAGCCACAAATAATACATTATTTGGCTGAATTTTTTAAGTAAAGAAGAACCCCGAATCTGAAGTAGTGTTCAACATGAAAGATGTAGCTCGTGATCTCAACTTTTAGCTCAATTTTTTTCAGAATTTTTGGAGTTATGAACGCGGAGCTATGATTTTTTGTAGTGGACCCCAGTTTTCTCATGTAATGGTGAGACAGGCCATCCCTAGTTTTCTTCCCTCTAGAATGGCTATGGTTCTACAAGTCTTCAAGCATGATTACAAGAGACAAGGTTCTTTTAATGAGGTCTTGGCAAGTCTAGAGTAATTCTATCACCATTTTTGGAGGATCCATCCTCATCAACAAATATCCACCTTCGACAACCTCTCTTATAATTTTCTTACCTCTCTCTTCTCTCCCTAATAAGCTTATGTCTAGCCAAAGCTAGACTATTGTAAATATTTCCTATCCTCTACATCCTACCCACGTTCTCTCTTCTTCTCTCTCTATTGACTCTGGTATTTTAAATAATGAGGAGACAAGATGGGAGCCACAGTCACATGCACCCCGTTTTCCTAGTCACCAGAGTGGGACACTCACTTCAATTAGAAATATTGCTAAATCCTCTCCTCCTTCCCTATATAAGGAGGCCACGAGAACTCACCATGACAAAAAAAAACACACACAACATCACCAAAGAATACACTATGCATTGTGTGTGCCTAGTGCACACACACACACACCCACACCATCACCATCACCATCACCGCAATCACCATGCTCGTCTTGAGCATGACATCTACACCCTTGGGCTATGGAAGATGAAGGGCAGCTAAATGAAGGATGATGGCCATAACCCTCGTGCGAGTCTTCGCCATCAACTCCCACCTATCCGCCATGTGCTCTACCACTCTCTCCCTTCTCATTCCCCTACCCTATGCTCCCCATTTCATCACCTTATTCTCTAAATAAAGCTTGAGGTTTTGTGATTATGTTTTCCTGCAATGTTTTGCCCATGTGAGGTGTGTGGAATTGCCACCTAGTCTTGTGTTTGGAGTGAGCTTGTGTATGTGTGAAGGGTGTGTGGATTCACCATCCTTCTGTGGTGCCTAAGTACTAAACCGCAATACCCCCCCCCCCCCCCCCCCCCCCTCTCTCTCTCTCTCGCTCTCACTTGATCTCATTTCCCTTCCTCTTCATCATTACTCCCAAGCATCCATCTCTCTTGGATGAAAAATTTGTTATGGTGGTGTGTTGTTTGCGTCCTAGCCACTGAAGCTAGGTGGTGCCCCCTGTTTGCTTTACCATGACAGGCTCGAGGCGTGCCATTCGGTCCCCGGAGTTTTAGAGGCCGTTGGGGTTCGGGGTTCTCTTTGCTCCCTTCATTTGGTGCCCCCACGGAGGAACTTTTCATGAAACCCTTCAGTTTACAAGACTGAAACCGCTAAACTATTGTGAATGGATGAATGGCTAGCAGGATTTGCTAATTGGACGACAGAAGAAGAAGAGCTCCAAGCACAACTAGACGAACTCGGCATCTCCATCGAAGCTCGAGTGCCAGACGTAACGATAATCGATTTGCAGTGGGAGAATCAACCAACATGCCAAACCCAGTGGATATACATAGGCCAAGTGCCAAGAAGAAGAAGGAGAAGGTCGAAACCATGTCCGCAACCTACAACCAACCCACAACAACAAAATGGAAGGAGCTCTACACAATAGAGAATCAACACTATTCTACTTTGAGAATCGGGTAACTCAAGTCACCGAGGTAATTATCACAGTCAGTTTTCAAGTCGCACCTGATGCTGCAGCACAGATAACGGAATCATTGACTCACACTCTCACTAGAGAAACTAGGGATCTACTGATTTTGTTTCAGGAAAGAACACCACCCTCTCCCACAAGCTTGGACAGTGACTAAGCACCTCTAAGCTTCACATGAATCAGTACAACCTACCTCAAGACAGATCACACATACCAACACGTGTACGCTCAATCAAGGTAATACTGGATTTGAAGGCTCACTACTAGCACGTCATTGACACCATGCCGGGTGGGGAGCGGTTTTTGGAGGTTCTGGCATCAGATCAACCATTTGTCTTACCTTTGGTACAAGGCAATGTACCGTTTGAAGTTTTAATCTATGTCCTAGTATAAGAGGGTATACACGCCTCCTTGTAAAGAAGAAAAAAAACTTTTGCAAGCTAAGTAGTGTGTCTTTCTAGCTCTCTCTCAGTAATCGTGGCAAGTGTAGCATTTCCAACATTTAAAGGAAAGAAGGGGGAGGATTTGGTAACAGACTTCCTAGATGACTTTGAAGTAGCATGTGTAGTGAGCAACAAAGATACAGATGAATCTCGGGTTATAATCTTTAAGCATCTCATGAAGCTAGAAGCTAGATCATGGTACAATGCACTTCCACAAGAAACCAAGGATGACTGGGAACCCTTAAAAACGGCTTTTAAGAGGCTCTTTGGGGGAGGTACCACTTCAAAAAAGTTGTGGGACAAGTTGAGAGACTTGAAGCAGGAGGGTCTTTTAGAATATGCCACCTATGAGTCCAAATTTGTGGATTTGTGGGAACGGTGGGTTGAGTCACTGGCAAGGGGGGAAGCTGCACCCGATTTCCTAAAAAGAGATCGGTTCATGCATGGCTTATGGCCGCTTCTCAAGGAGAAGGTGAAAGGTAGATTCCCGGCTACGTACGAGTTAGCTGTTGAGATTGCTCGCCTTAAGGACAAGAAGCTGCGAATGAAATCCAAAGAAACCGAGTCAATAGAAGCAGAAACATCGCGTCGACTAGCAACTATGGCAACCACCATTTCACCACCACCACCGGCTCTTGGGGTAAGAGATGACCAACAAGATATGTTGGCCCATATTACTGACCAACTGCAGAGTTTGTCTGTCCACTTAATACAGCAAGGGAGGAGTCAAGAAAGAGATCAAGACCCTGGAAGAGCACGACGACAAAACAAAGAGTATCACTGCTACGACTGTGGAGAAGACGGTCACGGTATGTACTACTGTCCCAAACCATGACAAAACTATAATAGAGGAGGTAGGAGGAACCAATTGTCACCCCCTAGAGAAAGAGCACCCCCACCCCGAGCACCAGCCCCACCAACACAAATTCTACGTCAGCCACAATCACCACTTACAATCATCCTACGCCCACCATCAATTGGTACCCGCACACCAAGTATCATTGGTCTTGCAGAAGAGGTCAAGATGAAGGTAACAGAAGAAGGATCAAGCGAGAAGTTTATTCAAAGAACTGAAGCAGTGGAACAAGAGGTTAAAGAATCAAAAGATGCTACCCAGGTGGGGGAGGTAAGTCAAGAAAATTGTGTTACAAATGTGAGTACATCTTTAACCTTGAATGAAATAGGCACCAAAGCGATCAATCGACAACATTGGGCAGTAAGGGTAAGAAGGTGTAAAGTGTTGATTAGGCCTCGTCAGAGTAAGAGGAATGCAAAGGGCATGAAAGATACAAGAGAAGAGGAAGACCAGCCTGCTAGCAAGGCTTTGCAGAAGGTGGACAACATATCAAGAAAAGGGGAGGGCTTTGAAAACGGAAGCCTGTGCACCAACATGGGCCCAGGACAGTGTAGCAAGCTAAAGGAATATTGCATCAAGGCAGTTTCACTTGAGGACCATAACGAAGAGGTAAGTATGACTGAAGGTTTGGAGTTGGATATTGCTCCAGAGGCTTGGCAGCCGAGCAAGACTTTATTGTGTAGTGTTATAGACTTAGAGATGGGTAATGCCTCTAGTCTACTGAAGGGTGTTATAAACTTGGAGATGGGTAATGCCTCCAGTATATGTGAGGATGTTCATAGTAAGTTTGATGATCAATATGTTGCCAACCTCTTAAGGATGTTCCAAACTCCTCCACAACACAACATTGTGTTTGCATGGGATGCTTCAGACCTATGGCTATGGCTAGCCGCTATAACATATAGAGAGAAGATCAGCATGGAGATAAGAGCAAAGGAGCCATGGATAGACAAAAACCTGATAGAATGCAAGAATGAAGACCTCCTTCGCAATTTGGTACAATTTTTTACAAATAGTGCATCCTCTCTTTGGAGAAAGGTAAGTGGATTACGCTTGTATTTAAGCCGCAAGGTAGGTGGCTTGCTATTAGCATCAGTAAAGGAAGCTGACATGTTTCAGCACACCCAAAAGAAGCATGATATGCTTGCAGTTTTTTCCAATCATGGCAGTAAGCAGGATTCTGAAAACAACTGGAGCTCACCACACCAACAAGGCGGCCATATATGGTGGATTCTTGGCACACTCTTGGGAATCATAATTTTCAGTTTTGTCTTTGCAGGAGCCAAGATGCTCATTTCCCCTCTCGCTACCGGTGGTTACAAATTTGGTCCAATTTGGCATGCAAATTTTATTGTTCGGATACTGCAGACAATGATCCTATTTTTCACTTGGGATCCAGGAGGACATTGGCACAAAGTTCTGGAATCCATGGGCTTCCCCTTTAATCAACCGACACTATTCCAAGGAACAAGATATCACCCGGACCTGTTACAGGTTCATGAATATCCCAAAAATCTCACCAATGGCCAAATGGAATGGCTAGTTAAGAAGGCAACTCGATATCGGATCCTACAACTAAGCGGAAGAAGAAACAGGGCTAGAGACATGAATGCCTCTAGCCTTAGGGGGAGGGCTAATGAGGCAAGCTTTTCCATGCATGGGAACCCCCCCATATATTTTTTCCCTTTTACCAAAATATTTCCCATTATATAAGTTACTTTTGATTTTTTCTTCCTTTTTCACAAATGTTTTAGCCTTTATTAAATAAATAAGACTTATGCTAATCAATCACGATGTAGCATAAATAAGTAAGCTTTCTTTGTTGATCTCTCTTTTGACCTTAAATATTATATATATATATAAATTACATTATATATTTTAGTATTTTCTAATATATTTTTCATGTATGTATATTATTCCACCCTACCAAATATTTTATTCACTAGTTTTCATTTTCAAACCTCAACCCCACTTTCAAATTTCAATAATACCTCCATCTAGATGATTGCCAATCTTTTCAAAACTCTAGGTCATGTTTTCATACACATGAAGGAGCTTACACTTGAAGGCAAGAGAGAAGTCCACTCAAAGTATGGCTCAATCTACGGAGAAATAGATTTTTGGTGCGTTTACATACGAAGACAAATTGGATGGTACCAACTCTTCTCTTTGGTCTTTTATGGCCAAAAATGTTTTGGTTGGTAAAGGATTGTGGGATTATGTATCTGGAGATGAAGTTCGTCTAGTTAGCATTGCATCTCCCACGCTTGGTCGTGGTGCACCTGTTGGTGCAGGACCCTCACAAGTCACTCCAGAGAAAAAGAAATGGGATACTAAAGATGCACAAGCTATGGCTGTGATTGCCTTAACCATAAAGAGGACAATCACACCACATATCAGATCTTGCAGAACTTCTGAGGATGCTTGGAATACTCTGCAAGCTATGTTTGGAGGAAGAAACGCTGCCAGAATAGAGTTTTTGAAGAAACAACTTGACAAAATACAGATGGACGAAGGTGACGATATCGTCGAGCATCTTACAAAAATCAGGGATCTTAAAGAGAAATTTCTTAGCATTGATGAAGTGATTCTAGAGAAGGACTTGGTTTCCAAAACACTCAATTCACTACCACCATCTTATTTGACTTTTCAGACTTCTTTGACTCTGTCTTTGCGAGCTAATCCTGAGCCTCTTCATTTTGAAGAGTTAGTGGCTTTGCTATTGCAGGAGGATCAATCACGTAAGAACAAGTCTTTTTAGGTGTATGGTATGGATCATGCTCTTGCTGTACAAAACAAAAACAAGGGTAAAGAGAGTGCTCATCACTCCAAGTCTGGTACAGGACAGTCTTCAGAGAAGTCTAAAGGTGATTCTGACAAGTCCAAGAAGAAAGGTAAATGTCACTACTGCAAGAAACCTGGTCACTACATTAGTGAGTGTAAAAAGCGAATTGCTAAAGAGAAGAAGAAAGAGTCAAGTTTCGTTGTTTCAGCTTCTGGTGATTCTTCTACAGCTAAAGAAGAGTCTGCAAACTTTGTGCAGGATTCTTATGCTTTATTAGTATATTCAGATTTTTCTGCTTACAGTGTTGACGAGACACAAATGATTTGGTACTTTGATAGTGGTGCATCCAGGCATATTACTTCAAGGAAGGATTTGTTTTGTTCATTGGATGCAGTTCCAGCAGGAAAGAAGGTGACATGTGCAAATAATGCTTCTTATCCAATCAAAGGCGTTGGTAAGATTTTGATTACCATTTCAGATGGTTCAGATTTATGCTTGCCAGATGTCTTATATGTTCCAGGGATCAAGAAGAATTTGTTGTCTGTATCCTCTCTTGCAAAAAATGGTCTTTGGGTCATTTTTGAGGATGACAGATGTGTTGTACGAGATCAAGAGAATGGTTATTCTCTTATCACTACAGGTACACTGGAAAATGGACTATTTGTGCTAGATCGTTATGAAAAGCAGATTCAGGTATGTATTGCAGAAACAAAGACTCAGGCCATGCAGGATGCTGAGTTGTGGCATGCTAGATTTGGGCATGTTAGTTATGGCAGTTTGATGACTTTACAACGTCATAATATGGTGCATGATTTGTCTTTATTGGAGATGCCACCAAGACATGTATGTGAAGGTTGCGTTCTTGGAAAGATGCACAGATTTGCATTTTCGTAGGATGGTTCAGTTAGAGGGACACGAAAGTTGCAACTTGTACACAGTGATGTATGTGGTCCTATGAAAACGCCATCTATAGGAAATAGCCTTTATTTTGTGACCTTCATTGATGACTTTTCCAGGTTTTGTTGTGTGTATCCACTCAAAGAAAAGTCAGATGTGTTTGCAATTTTTCAACATTATGTCGCCATGGTTGAAAATGAAACAGGTTGCAAAGTACAGACTCTTCGTACCGATCGAGGAGGTGAATACATGTCAGGTGCATTTAAGGATTTTTTGGGAAAGAAAGGCATTAAACACCAATGCACTATGCCATACACACCACAACAGAATGGTGTTGCAGAAAGGAAGAACAGGTCTTTAATGGAGACGGCTAGATGTATGCTCAAGGGTAAGAGTTTGCCTCATAAGCTATGGATGGAGGCAGTTGCTTGTGCAACACATGTTTTGAACAGGTGTCCTACTCGTGCCTTGAAGACCATTACTCCATATGAAGCTTGGTATGACAGAAAACCTTCAATCAGTTATCTTCGTGTTTTTGGTTGTCTTGCTTATGCTCACATCCCTCAGCAGTTACGTGGAAAGCTTGATGATAAGGCAATCAAATGTATATTTGTGGGGTACAGTAGTGGAAGTAAAGGTTATAGACTTTACAATCCTGCTACAAAAAAGATTTTTGAAAGTCGTGATGTAATTTTTGCAGAAACTACTGCTCAACCTATGGTTGCTTTTGATGTACCTCATATGCAGACACATGATGCATTTGAAGGTTTGCTTCCTTCTTTTGTGGAGAATCAAGAATCACAACAGGTTGATAATCTTGATCAATATTTTGATCAGCATGTGACACCTCATGTGACACCTCATGATGTAGAGGAAACTGTGCGTGAAGAGCAAGAAGTTCTCAGGGAAGAAAGAACCTTGCCTAAATGGGTTCAAAAAACTTTGCAGGATAGCAAGTTGGATGCACCGTTGCCACGAAAAACACGTGCTGGTACTACTTTTGGCAGAGAGCAAGTAGATTTGGCTTGCTTTAGCACTCTTTGTGATGCAGATGAGCCCGATTCATTTGAACAAGCTTTAGAGTGTATTCAGTGGAAAGATGCTATGCAGCAAGAAATTGATTCTATTCATAAGAATCATACATGGGATCTAGTGGACTTGCCTACAGGTAAAAAGCCTATTGGTACAAAGTGGGTTTTTAAGGTAAAAAGGAAACAAGATGGTACTATTGATAGATACAAAGCAAGGCTTGTGGAAAAATGCTATGCGCAACAGAAAGGCATAGATTATGATGAAACCTTTGCTCCTACTTCTCGTACGTCCACAGTTAGATCACTAGTTGCAATTGCTGCTCATCATGGTTGGAAAGTGCATCAGTTGGATATCAAAACTCCTTTTTTGAATGGTGATTTGCAGGAACAAGTTTATGTAAGTCAACCAAGTGGTTTTGTTGTAAAAGGTCAAGAGCAAAAGGTATGTAGATTGCGTAAAGCTTAGTATGGTCTCAAACAGGCTCTAAGAGCATGGTATGAGAAGATACATACTTATTTGATTGGCCAGGGATTTCAGAATAGTCCAACAGAAAGTACTTTGTATGTCAAAAAGAGAGATGGAGTTCTCATTATGCTAACACTTTATGTGGATGATATGCTTCTTACAGGCAATACTGCAGATGAAATTGAAGCGTTTAAAGATGCTTTGAGAAAAAACTTTGAGATGTCTGATCTTGGTTTGCTACATTATTACTTGGGTATTCAGTTTGTGCAATCAGAGGATGGCATATACATGTTGCAGGCAAAATATTTGCATAAAATTTTGGCCAAGTTTGGTATGCAAAATTGTAAACCAATCTCTACACCCGTAGAAACTGGATCAAGGTTGAGCATGCACGATGCTGGAGAACCTTTTGATGCACATACTTATGCAGCAGCGGTTGGTTGCTTGATATATTTGGCAGGCAACACTCGTCCAGACATTCAATTTGGGGTTTCACAAGCAAGCAGATTTATGTACAGCCCAGGTATGCATCATTGGCAGGCTGTGAAACACATACTTCGTTACCTTTCAGGTACCCCTAATATTTCCATGTTCTTTCCAAGGGTGGATATGTATGGAAAGCACAGTTCTATGCAGCTTCTTGGTTACAACGATTCAGATTGGGCTAGTGATTTTGACACACGACATTCCACAAGTGGGAATTGTTTTTTCTTGGGAAATGCATGTATATCTTGGCTAAGCAAGAAGCAACCCACAGTGGCTACATCAACTTGTGAAGCTGAGTACATGGCAGCTTTCACGGCAACAGTTGATTGTGTATGGATACGCAGGTTATTGGCAGATCTTTGTGAGTGTCAACAGGCACCCACTACCATTTTCACTGACAGTCAGAGTGCTATGGCAGTTGCAAGGAATCCTGTATTTCATGCAAGAACAAAGCACATAGAGGTTCACTACCACTATGTCAGGGAAAGGCTACATGCAGGGGAGACCACACTAACTTACTGTCCTACACAGGATAACATTGCAGATCTATTTACGAAGGCGTTATCACGAGAAAAGTTTGAAGCTTTCCGAAAAGCTTTAGGCTTACTCTCATACACATGATGATCTACTACCTTGTACGGATTCACACTATCACTACAGGGGGGATTTGTAGACATGTAGTAGTGTTAGTGTGTATACGCGCTTCACCAGGGGCACTTTTCTCCCACTGGGTTTTTCCCCCAGGACATCTGGTGTGAAAGGACACCTTATCTCTTAGGGTCTCATATAAGCTTTGTAGCTCTGAGTTTGTATATACTCTATTATTCTAATACAGAGAGATAGACTACAGAGATCTCGCAGGCAAGCTCTGTGTCTTCTCCTTCTCCATCTTCTTCCTACTCTGAGTTGCTGTCTTCCTTCTATTTCCTGTTTCATCATCTTCAACACATAATCCCTACATAGGGTGCGAGCCTTTTAAGTAGGGGATGAGAGAGAAACTCACACACACACACTCACAAGATTTATTTGTACACAAGGGGAAAGAGGGATACATGTCAGCTCCTCCCTAGCCCATATGCCCACAAGGTGTACTCAAATCCTATTGGATGGCCTTGGAGGTGGACCAATGAGAATTAGGCTAGAGTAAATCTAGTTTAATTAATTTAAAAACACTTAATAAAAGAACCAATAAGAATTAATCTCTCTAGAAGACTATTGAACAGTCTCCCAAGGGGTCCAATGAGCATTCAACAGCCCAATGGCTTGCCTGATTTCTATTGGCCAGGAGGCAAAGGGGTACAATGAGAGTTTAGTTGCATTTATTAATTATCTAAAGCTCTCACAAAAGGGGAAAGGGCGACCATTTTAGAGGGCCATCACTTATACTGCTTATTTCCATTGGCTAGGCGTGTAGCATGAGCATATAGCAAGGGGGGTTGACCAAGAGAGAGAGGGGGCTGATTTTTCAAAGGCATTATTGCATTACACACTCACACAATCTATGTGTGAAGAAAGAAGACACTCTCTCTCTCTCTCTCTCTCTCCTTCTCAAGCTTTAATGGAAAGATTACCACCTACTCCAAGCTTGTGAGAAGGGAGGCCTACACCAACAACTCTTGGCTTTGTGATACAAATCCAACCAAGAGCCAAGCTTCAATGCATGCTCATCTCCTCTACCATGATAATTACTAAGCTAAGCTATGCTAATATGAGTGATTATGTAAGGAGATGTATATCTTTCTCGTAAGAATACTCCTTCCTCTCAATCTACTCTTATACCCCACTAGCTCTCACCATCTTCAAAGGTGTGTGAGGTCTTGGGTCTGAGACCATGAGGGAATTGATGTTGTGTTTGATAAGTGTTTTGCTTAGTGCATGAAGTTTCCATCTTCATTGCACTAGCTAGTATTGAAGGAACACAAAGGATTGTATTGTAAAATGTCTCTCTTGATGGGAGAAACCATAATACAAAGCCTTTTGGAGGGGGGACCGGCTCCATGCAAATCCGGTCCTCAATTGTTGTCAACTACTTAATTTCTCTCTCTTTTGAAGTATTTTTCATGATATCTAACTAGGTGTTATATTTTTTGTTGCTCTCTCCACCCAAGCACTCTTATTATTCTCATTAGGAATCTATTCTAATGAATTACTCACTATGTTCATGCTATTTTCCACTACACACAAGTTACTAGACCATTAAATGTTACATTGGTATCAGAGCACAAGGTTTCTCTTTTCTTGCTCAAGAAGGGAGGTCCTCAAGCTAGCTATAAATGGTTGGTATTATTAATTGCATGTAAGTAAGTAGAATAGGGATTTTTCAGCCTTGCAGTGCACCTGCCTTTGTGCAGATAATGGGGCATCACCGTTGAGAGCTATGGTCTTAATAGTGGAGTCCTATGTGGCTTGCCTATGGCTTAACCACTATTGAGCTATTAGAAGCTTGACAGGAGCCGGTGCTGTTTTGAACGACCCTCTCTTCTATTCCTTGCAATTAATGGTACTTGAGCCATGGGTACAATAGCTTGAGTGCTTTTTCTAAAGGGGTAAAGAGGAGTAGAAACTAGGGCTTGAAGTGCCAAAGTACACCTAAAAATTTTACACCTAAAAGTTGTTAGAATGCCTGACAATAGTAAAGAGAGTGAAATAATGTTGCTAACTTTGATTTTGCTTATGAGCAGGCTACTAATGATGCCCCTATGCTTGTTAGCTACCTTGTTTCTAGGCTTCAACAAGCTATGGGTAATCCATACCTCCAAAGTGAAGTGCAACGGGTGGCAGCTTCGTGCTCATGAGATTCTCCAAGCTCCTCACCATGACAAGAGAGCACCTAGGAAGCCTCCTTGTGAGACTCCCAAAAGAGGCCTCTCTCCGAATTCGGGAAGAAGAAGAGGATCCTTACGAAGGGCTCAAAAATTTGCTCCTTGATGATGCATCTCCTTCTCAAAGGAGAAATCAAGAGCCTCCACTGAAGGAACGAGAAATAAGTGAGTCTCCCGCCACCTCGGCGGAGATGGCTCCATGAAGACGGTGGGCTAAATGCTCTCCATCACCTCCAAAACGGAGAAAACCATCACACACTTCTCCACACCATAATTCAAAGAGGGATGACAAAAGGCCATAAAAAATCCCATGCTGCATGGAAGAGGTCGTCCAAGCTCAAGAAGTTCAAAGAGGGAGGGAAGAGCATCTCTTTCCTTACCTACGATGGCACCTTTGGTGCTACAGACAAAGTCTTGGCCTTTATCCAACAATTCGATGTGGCGTTTGGAGATGAGGGCTTCACGGAGTCCTCTAAGATACGCCATGTAGCTATGCACTTTCAAAAGTCTGCCAGGCAATGGTGGTCTAGCCTATGGGCCAACGGTAAAGCTCCACGAACATGGAAAGATTTAAGAGCTTCCAGTATGAAGCAGTTTTTGGCCACCGATGCCAAAAATAAAGTACTCACTGAATGGCGAATCTTAAAGCTCTCTCCTTACGAATCCATTCACAAATATGTAGGACAAGTTTTGGGACCTACAACTCAAATCCACTGTTTTCAAAAATTTGGATTTTGGAGAGCAAAAGCAACAAGTTTGTGTGGGCTTAACCGAAGAAATGGCGGAGTATGTCGACTCCCAAAGGCCACGCACCATATCGGCGGTTATACACCATACTATGGTGGCTTCTCGAGTCAATTTCCAAATGGGGGCTAAAAGAAATTCTAAGCCCATGGAAAACAAGGGTTCCAATGAGCCTAAGGGGAAGGACAATGTCCAAAAGTCTCCTAAGGGAAAATCCAACAAAACTAAAGAGAAGGGAGTTTACAAAGGCAAAAATAAACTCTCTCCTGAAGAGCTTGAGCGTTATCGCAAGGATAACCACTGTTTCAAGTGCGATGAGCAAGGGCATGCGTACCGCGCTTGCCCCCAAAAGAACACCCACCATGAACCTCCTAGAGCTACCTTGGTTGAAATCCAAGAGGAGGAAATTCACCACAAAGGATCTCCTCTATGCCATGCATGGGGAAAGGTAAGAGAACATGATGCTTTTATTCTCTTTGACCTTGGTTCTACTCACAATTCTATATCCATAGAGTTGGCCACCAAGCTAGGCATCCAAGCCTACGAGATGGGAGATGTCCTACCCGCAGACAATGCTTTCAAGGGGCAAGAAGATTCAGTCACTCCCTTAATCGGGAAATTGAGGCTCCATGTCCAAAGCTATGTGGACAAAGAGGACTTCTTTATCTCTCCTCTCAAGCATGAGGATGTAATCCTAGGGGCACCATGGTTTGATCGCATGGCTCCCAATGTTAAATTCCCTGAAAGGAGAATCTCCTTTAAGTTCAAGGAAAAAGACATGTACATAGATGCTAAGGAAATGGGTAACACCATACCCATTGTACATACGCAAGCTTTCAATAAGTCAATAAAGAGCTCTATTTCCGTGTACATGATTTTTGTTAAAGACTCTCAAAATGAACTTAATGTTTTAGCAAAAGAAAATATACACAATCAAAAGGAATTAGAGTTATCCAATTTTCTCAAGGGGTTTCAAGATGTTTTTATTGACGACATCCCTTGTGAGCTACCTCCTAAAGGAGGCAATGATGACCATGCAATTGAACTTCTTCCAAGAAGTTCACCGCCTAGGGCATGGTTAGGCCTAGCTCATCTCGATTTTGATAACCTGTGCTATTAGTGCAAAAGAAAGACGGCACATATCGCATGTGTGTTGACTCTAGAGCACTAAATAGGATCACTATCAAGAATAGGTTTCCCGTTCCACGGGTAGAAGACCTATTAAATAATCTACAAGGGTCCACCTACTTCAGTAGGATTGACCTAAACAATGGCTATCGTCAAATAAGGATAGTTGATCAAGACATTGTAAAGACCTCATTTCGCACTACGTTTGGTCTTTACAAATACATTGTCATGCCTTTTGGCTTGACCAATGCACCAACCACATTCAACCGCTTGATGGAGAAGCTATTCAGGCCTCACCACACCTTTACTGGAGTTTTCTTTGATGATATCATCATCTACTCTAATTCATTAGACGAACACAAGCAACACCTCTAGGTAATATTTCAAGTTCTAAAAGAGAATAAACTTTATGTTAATCGAAAGAAAAGTGAAATTTTCTTGCAAGAGATTCAATATTTAGGTCACATTATCTCTCAAGATGGCATCCAAATGGATCCATCAAAGCTAGAGGTTATAAAAGGATGTACTAAACTTAGGAATCTTCATGAACTAAGAAGCTTTATAGGTATGTGTACATACTATAGACGCTTCATAGAAAAGTTCTCACTATTAGCAGGACCATTACATGACCTAACAAAGAAAAACGTTAGGTACACATGGTTTGCCAAGGAGAACAATGCTTTCAAAAAGCTTAAAGAAAAACTTATCTCTCAACCTGTGATTACACTACTGAATCTCTCAAAGACATTTGAGGTCCAATGTGACGCTTGTGGTGATTGCCTTGGAGTTGTTTTGCTCCAAGAAGGGCATGCCATAGGCTATGAAAGTCGAAGGCTCGAACCTGTTGAGCAAGCTCCAGGCATATATGAAAAGGAACTCCTCACAGTTTTACATGCCTTAGACTCATGGAAGCACTATTTATTGGGGACTCCTTTCCTTCTGCGAACGGATCACCAAAGTCTTAAGTACTTCATGACGTAGACCAAGCTCTCTGACAAACAAATGGGCTGGGCAAATTTCCTTTCGCAATTTCATTTCAATATTGGTCACATTATTGGCAAGCATAATCAAGTAGCCGATGCATTCTCAAGACGGCCGAGAGTGAATGCGGTTTCCATAGCAACTCACAATGATCTATCTTCTATGATAGATGAGTATGCCATTGATCCTGATTTTAGAGATGTGATCCCTTGCATTAGGGAAGAAAGGGGAACCATTTACTTTACAAGATGGTTATCTTCTCTATGGTAATAGACTATGCGTTACTAACTCACTACGTGAGAAAGTAATGTATGAATCTCATGCTCCTCCTTATGCGGGGCATAGAGGGATTCAATCTACCTTAAAGGGGATTGAAACATATTTCTATTGGCCTACCATGAAATCAAACATACAAGAGTATGTTTCTAGATGTGTGGTATGCCAAAAGAAAAAGTTTGATAGAGGGAAGCAACCTGGATTGCTTCAACCTTTGCCAATCCCTAATTCGCCATGGGAGAGCATGTCCATGGATTTTATGTTTGGATTGCCTAAGTCTATCCATGGGAATGTGGGAATATCGACGATAGTAGACAGGTTCAGTAAACAAGCTCATTTTATATCTGTCAAAAAGACTATCAAAGCCCATTAACTGGCAACCCTCTTCATAGCACAAATCTTCAAGTACCATGTTAAGTATGGAGCCTAATTTACCCTTGTAATTTTCTGTGGTAAAAGCGCACATTTGTAAGGCCCCCATTATGAGGAGGAGCCATCGTGTGTGAAGGAAAATCACTCACCGGAAACCAAAATTTTCACGGACAAGAATCAGGGGCAACTTTAGGGGCCTCGGGGGCGGAGGCCCCCGAGACTTTTTTTTTTCCCTCGCTAGAATATTCCTTTTCGCCGGAATATTATGGCCGGACGGCGGTCGAAAAACAACCGGGCGGTTGGCCGGTGGCCAGTAGTCAATGGCCGGTGGGTGGCCGGTGGTCGGAAGTCAATGGCCGGTGGCCGAATTCAAAAGCGGACTTGTCTTCTCAAGGGCGGACACACATGGGCGGATTGGAGGGTCCGATTTGGACTTATTCGCATAAGGGCGGCTACACATGGCTGCCTCTCATAAGAGAGGGCAACCCTTTTGGCCTATAAAAGGAGGCCATTTTTACACACATTTCATAGTGTGAAGTTGATGCAACAAGGTGAGTGTGAGGTGGTGAGAGTGAAGCAAGGCGGGAGCTCCATTAAGGGTTTAATCCCTTTGTAAACTACTTCTTCTTTTGAAGTGCTAAAGCCATTGAGTGGCTGCTTTCCCGTGGACGTAGCCCACATTGGGTGAACCACGTATATCGTGTGTACTCTCTCTCTCTCTCTCTACTCTATAATCTCTTGTGTGTGAAATCTATCTCTCTCCATTAAGTAATCTACTCAAAAATCTATTTAGATACGTCGTATTTCCTAACAACTAGTATTAGATCAAGGTTTGTTCATAGCTAAATTATCTCAAGGAAAGGATTCCTTGAATTGAGTGGGAGTTATGGCGGAGGAAGGGAAGCATTGAGAAGTTCAACGGCAAAAACTACCAACATTGGAAGATGCAGATTGAAGACTATCTCTACTAGAAGGACCTCTATTTGCCACTATGCGGTCTTGCGAAGAAGCCCGCAACAATGGCAGATGAAGCATGGATTGTCTTTGATCGAAAGGCACTGGGAACAATCCGGTTAAGCTTGGCGTCAACGGTGGCCTTCAATGTTTTGGAGATGAAGACCACGGAGGACTTGATGAAGTCACTTGACGACTTCTACGAGAAACCATCATCATCCAATAAGGTATTTCTTATGAAGCGCTTGTTCAATCTAAAGATGGTAGAGAATGGTTCAGTTGCAGAACACCTAAATGAATTTAACACAAACATAAGTCAATTTCGATCGGTGAAAGTCAATTTCAATGACGAAGTGCGAGCTCTCCTTATACTATCATCTCTACCGGATAGTTGGGACAGCCTTGTGATGGCTGTAAGTAATTCTATCTCTGGTACAAATACTCTTAAGTTTGATGATGTTGTGGGTGTTCTCCTAAGCGAGGAAATACGAAGGAGAAGCACAAGAGAATCATCAAGTGCTGCATTGTCAGTGGAAACAAGAGGAAGGCCTAAGGAGAGGTTCAAAAGCCAAAAAGGTCGTGATCACTCAAGACGGAGCAAGTCACGCACAAAGTCAGTTCTTGAATGTTGGAACTGCGGCAAGAAGGGCCACGTCAAGAAGGATTGCTGGTCCAAGAAGAAGAAGGAGACTGAGTCTCAAGACAACAAGCCAACATCGGAGGCCAATGTGGCAGGTAAAGTAGAGCAAGATGCTCTAATTCTCTCATTAGACAATGTGTCTAATTCCTGGATAGTAGATTCCGGGGCTTCATTCCATGCGACACCACACAAGAAACATTTCCAAGATTACACCAAAGGTACTTATGGGTATGTATACTTGGGAGATGATGAAGCTTGTGAGATTGTCGGCAAAGGTACAGTTTCTGTTAAAACTGCTAATGGAAATGAATGGAAGCTTAAAGATGTTAGGCATGTTCCTTCTCTTCGCAAAAATTTGATCTCTATAGGACAATTGGACGATGAAGGTCACAACATTGCATTCGGAAACAAACGGTGGAAGATCTAAAAGGGATCTTTGGTGGTTGCCAAGGGAGAAAAGGTCGGCCCACTTTACTTGTGTACTGTTACACACAGCCTTCAGCTTGTGCAACAACTACAGAAGTTGATAGTGCAGTGTGGCACTATCGACTTGGGCATATGAGTGCCAAAGGAATGCAAATCCTTCAAACAAAGAAGCTTCTACCAGGTTTGAAAGAAGTGGACTTAGAGTTCTGTGAAGATTGTGTTTATGGTAAACAAAAGAGGGTAAAATTTCAAAAATCAGGAAATGAAAGAAAAAATAAAAAACTTGAGTTGGTTCATTCTGATGTTTGGGGTCCTGCAAGTACACCATCACTTGGTGGCTCATTGTACTATGTAACATTCATAGACGATGCGACTAGAAAAACATGGGTTTATGTCATGAAGAATAAATCCGATGTATTTTCCATATTTAAAAGGTGGAAAGCCTTTGTGGAGAATGAAACAGGTACCAAGGTTAAATGCCTCAGATCCGACAATGGAGGTGAATATTGCAGCCAAGCTTTTGAAAGCTTTTGTGCTAGCAATGGCATTCGGAGGCAAAGGACAACCCCAAGGACACCTCAACAAAATGGGATTTCGGAAAGGATGAACAGGACAATCATGGAGCGAGCACGAAGCATGCGGCTACATGCAGGCCTACCGCTTGAGCTTTGGGCGGAAGCTGTAAGTACGTCTGTGTACTTAATCAATCGGTCACCCTAAACGGAATTGGATGAGGGAGTTCAAGAAGAGGCATGGACAGGTAAACCGGTGAATTATGCATTTCTCAAAGTGTTTGGGTGTGAAGCTTTCATGCACATAGATAGAAGCCTAAGATCAAAGCTAGATGCAAAGTCCAAAAAGTGTTTCTTCATTGGCTATGGAGAAGGTGACTTTGGGTATCGCCTATGGAATCCTGAAGATGGTAAAATCTTAAGGAGTAGGGATGTAATTTTTAACGAACAAAATATGTACAAAGATTACTTGGAAAGAAAACAAACAAAAGAAACAGGTGATGAGTACATGGAGCTTGAGGACGGTGAAGACTCAAGGACTGCAAATGGTGACAATGTGCAACAACGTCAACCAAATGAGGAGCCTCAACCTATTCCCCGAAGATCTACAAGAGCAAGTAGACCTCCAGAAAGGTTTGTTCCTTCCTTCAACCATCTCTTGATCTCAGATCCTGGAGAGTCGGAATCATACGAAGAAGCTATGCAACATGAATCCAAAGAAGAATGGACGAAGAGCATGCAAGTGGAGATGGACTCACTACATCGCAACCAAACATGGGAGTTGGTTGAGTTGCCTAAAGGTAAGCGGGCACTTCAAAACAAATGGGTGTACAAGCTGAAGGAAGAAGAAGGTGGGAAGAAAAGGTACGAGTCTAGGGTTGTGGTAAAAGGGTTTTCTCAAAAGAAAGGTATTGACTTTAATGAAATATTTTCTCCTATTGTAAAAATGAACTCAATTAGTCTTGTCTTAAGCCTTGTGGATGCTCATGATTTAAATCTCGAGCAAATGGATGTAAATACGGCATTCCCTCACGGTGACTTAGAGGAGGAAATCTACATGCTTCAACCAAAGGGGTATGAAGTAAAAGGTAAGGAGAAAATGGTTTGCAGATTAAAGAAGAGCTTGTATGGTTTAAATCAAGAATCAAGACAATAGTACTTGAAGTTTGATTGATGGATGTTGGATCATGGATTCACAAGATGCAACTCGAATCCTGCGTCTACACGAAGAATTTGGGAGATGGGAAGTTCATCATCCTAATGTTGTATGTTGATGACATGCTGATAGCAAGTGCTAACATGCAGGACATCAAAGACCTAAAAGAGGATCTATCTAAATCTTTTTCAATGAAAGATTTAGGTTCTGCAAAGAGGATACTTGGTATGAAAATATCAAGGGACAGGACGAAGAAGTCAATAAAGCTATCTCAAGAAGATTACATCAAGAAGGTACTAGAAAGGTTTGCAATGAAAAATGCAAAACCAGTTTCTACACCTTTGGCTGGTCATTTTAAACTAACAAAGGATATGTGCGCAAAGACACAAGAGGAGATAGCCTATATGTCTAAAGTTCCATATGCTGCAGCGGTAGGTTCTCTAATGTATGCTATGGTCTGGACAAGGCCAGACATTGCACATGCAGTGGGAGTTGTGAGTAGGTTCATGGACAACCCAAGTAAAGAGCATTGGCAAGCTGTGAAGTGGATACTTAGGTATCTAAAAGGGACAACAACAAATGCTTTGTATTTTGGAGGAACTGATATTTTTCTAGAAGGGTATGCTGATGCAAATATGGCAGGTGACAAAGATACTCGAAGGAGCACTACTGGCTATGTTGTCACGGTTGGAGGCACAGTAGTAAGCTAGGCTTCAGAGATGCAGAAAGTGGTTTCACTTTCTACCACGGAAGCAGAGTATGTAGCAATGACGGAGGCAAGCAAAGAAATTTTGTGGCTTCACAGATTCTTAGAAGAGCTTGGATTCAAACAAGACAATTGTGTCTTGTATAGTGATAGCCAAAGCGCTATCCATCTTGCGCATAACTCAACCTTTCATTCAAGGACAAAGCAGATTGAGGTGAGATATCACTTCATACGCACTCTTTTGGAAGAGGGACAACTAAAGCTAGGAAAGGTGCATACAAGTGAATATCCTGCATACATCTTTACAAAGGTAGTCAACAAGGAGAAGTTGAGCTTTTGCTCATCTTCAATCGGCATTCAAGGATAAGAATCCAGGATGGAAAGCAGTCACACGTTTGGTTTGGAGATCAGTCTCCAAGTGGGAGATTCTTAAGTATGGAGCCTGATTTACCCTTGTAATTTTATGTGGTAAAAGCGCACATTTGTAAGGCCCCTATTATGAGGAGAAGCCATCATGTGTGAAGGAAAATCACTCATCGGAAACCAAAATTTTCACGGACAAGAATCAGAGGCAACTTTAGGGGCCTCAGGGACGGAGGCCCTCGAGAAATTTGTTTTTTCCCTCGTTGGAATATTCGTTTTCGCCGGAATATTATGGCCGGATGGCGGTCGGAAAGTGGTCGAAAAACAACCGGTCGGTTGGCCGGTGGCCAGTAGTCAATGGCCGGTGGGTGGCCGGTGGCGGTAGTCAATGGCCGGTGGTGGCTAGTGGCCGAATTCAATGGCCGGTGGCCGAATTCAAAAGCGGACTTGTCTTCTCAAGGGCGGCCACACATGGGCGGATTGGAGGGTCCGATTTGGACTTATTCGTACAAGGGCAGCTACACATGGCTGCCTCTCATAAGAGAGGGCAACCCTTTTGGCCTATAAAAGGAGGCCATTTCTACACACATTTCATAGTGTGAAGTTGATGCAACAAGGTGAGTGTGAGGTGGTGAGAGTGAAGCAAGGCGGGAGCTCTATTAAGGGTTTAATCCCTTTGTAAACTACTTCTTCTTTTGAAGTGCTAAAGCCATTGAGTGGCTGCTTTCCCGTGGACGTAGCCCACATTGGGTGAACCACATATATCGTGTGTACTCTCTCTCTCTCTCTCTCTCTCTCTCTCTCTCTCTCTCTCTCTCTCTCTCTCTCTCTCTACTCTATAATCTCTTGTGTGTGAAATCTATCTCTCTCCATTAAGTAATCTACTCAAAAATGTATTTAGCTACGTCTTATTTCCTAACATACCATGGCTTGCCAATGTCCATAGTGTCGGATAGATATCCTAGAATGACCAGTAATTTTTGGAAGTGTCTCTTTGAGAATTTAGGAACAAGGCTAAATTTTTCTTCGGCCTATCACCCGCAAACGGATGGCCAAAGTGAAATAGCTAACCTAACAATTCTTGATCTACTAAAAGCCTATGTAACGGAAGTAGATCAAAGATCCCAATGGGAGAAGTACTTACCTTTAGTGGAGTATGTCTACGATAACACTGTACATGATTCCTTCGGAAAAGCACCTTTTGAGGTAATTGAGGGAAGCTCAAAGTAGGTCCCTCAAGTGGCATCCAGTGGCGTCACATAGGGTAATTGTCCCCATCCAATCTATCCTCAGCAACAAACATCTTGAACACATTTGTGTTGTTCTCAGCCATGGTTTTTGTTGCACCTGATGTGAACATTGCCCTAAAAGAGAAAAAAAAGTAGGGAAAACATGTGCTATATAGCACAAATCGTAGAAAACTATAAGGGTCTTGTTATGCAAAAAATGGCATTCACAGAAATTTTGCACAAAATGATGAAATAGCTTGCACAATACTGCCTATAGTGGAAACGGATGCCAAAATGAGGCCAAATCAGAGAATGTGAGCAAGCGTGTGTTGGAGCTGCTACTGACTAATCCCGAGAGGACGCAACTTGCTTTGATACCAATTGTTGGAATTAGGGTTGCAAGAAAATACACATAGCTTGGAGAAGACAAAGGAAGCTCAAGGCACACAACAGAGAGTGTATTACTTAGCGTGCAATGGAAAGATAAGTTAGCCCTAGAGTGATAGAAGCATATATGATGCATGGGGGGGGAAAACCTCCTAATGAGGGGGAAAAATTCCGCGGAGGTCCTAAGTGTGTTCACACACATTACTACCACATGTATATGATAACATGCTCAATGCCATTCTCATTTATTGAGGCTTTTCATAAATGTTTCTTGCTTCTCTCTCTTCTGAGAAAGGTCTATGATGAACTCTATTGACACTATGTTAGAACCATCCCTGTTGGCTTAGAGTGATATTCAAACCTTCAAAACGAGGAACCAATACTCTCAAGTTGTCAACCAATGGATGATAGCCCTTTTGCATGCTAAAAAGAATATGAATGCATGAGATCATGGTGATCAACTTGTCAAGGAGCCAAATCATGAGACACGTGGGGATTTTATTTTTGCGAGCTTTAAGTTTTGAGCTTTTACAATTGAAACTGTTTTTTTGAGGTTTTGAACCCTAATTTTACACTAGTGATATCTTTAAGTATCATTGTGTAGTAGAAAAACTCAAAACCTCATAGTACAATTCTTCAACTACCACACTTTTAAGAAATTTGGAAGCATATCTATGCTTATGCAAAATGAAACTTTATAAAAGACACCATTTGTATGTATTTTTGAGCTTGTACAACAAACATGGTTCTTAAAAAAATTGTCAGAGTCTCCTTTGTATGGAGACCTCTTCATTAAAAAAACGCCGTACACCCTTTCTTGGGCTCCCACATGGGATTTCCTTCACATAAACTCTTATTTCCATCACTTTAACGATTTTGTTATCTCACAAAAATCAACACACAAGCCAATGGTGTCAACATAATCTAACTTCATAGGAAAGCTCCAATCAAAGTCGTCTCCACATCATGTACCAAACAAACACAAATGAAACATCCAAATGAGATGTATGGAGGATACCAAAATTCCATGTCAATGTCATATGGTTGCCATGTACATAAAAACATAAATCAAAACATCATGATGTGTACTGTCAGAATAGAGTTTCCTCAACCAAGTGTGCATCTGCAATCAACATTTCATAGGTCCACATGCAATGTCAGTCAAACATCTTTCATAGAGCACATCATCTAGCTCTAGACACATGCAATGTCTCATATATTCCACAGAAGCTCGGACCAGACCACCACACCCCGCAAACAAGCCCAAAACAGAGTCATGACGCTCAGTAAACGTTGCCAACAACCACTTGACCATATAAAAAGTAAATTAGAAACCTAATGAAAACACATATATACCATAACATTCACTAGTATCATACTTTGGACCAGTCTTGCCAAAATAACAAAGAAGATCGCTTTGACCCGCCTCTAAGAATAACACCATCATTCTTAATGGGGAAGACCACATCATCTATCATGTAGCTACAATCTGCTGGAAACAATTCCTTGGCAAGTTTATCCCATGCCTCTCTATCATAGTGTGGCAGCATAGGATGGCCAATACGATACCAAAGGCACATGGTAAGATCAAGTACCTGCATAAATAAATAACTCAAAACATGAATGTCATAGCTACAATGTTTTTTGTTAGGAAATTAAACTATGAAACTAAGTTTGTTATCTCACCGCCTCTCTAGTGAGTGGATGCCAATATGCCTTCTTATTACACATCATGAGGGTCCATGTACGTAAGAGCACAAGTGATACCCTAGTTGCATCTGCGATATAAAATCTCCAATATTCTCGTCCATGCACATGGTGACTAAAAACCCCTCATCGGACAAAACTCACGAGGAACATCCATGCACCCTGTCACTAGAACCATAGAAAATGTGTTCCACTTGGGAATACTCATGCCCTCTACAAAAGTGAATGCTGACATGTAATCATACAACCATAGTTCGCTGTAGGTACTAGTCCAAAGAAAAGTTACTTACCCAATGGGATTGGTCCTAGACCATCCACAAGAAAACTTGTAGGAAAATATGCAAAGATAAGTCTAGCAACCTCACGATACGGCACACCATCTTTGCTATATAGGTTTTTATTTTGTGTTGCAAAAAGATTATTGATGCTACAAGAAAACCAACCATGAATCATGTTCAAAATCATAAAACAATGCAAGAAGAAATTGCAAATAAGTAAGCATTATGGAAATCTACCTATCAAGGGCAAACTTATCAATTTGTGATATATCCACAAGCAAAACATCTTCAACGGTTTGGTGATGGAACCCTGCAAGCATTATCCAAATTAGCTTTGAATTAGGAAATATGGAAGACAGACTTTCTAACAATTTTCTCAAACTTACCAACAGATCGTGTGATTGGACTTGTCTCCCAAGTGAAGACTCTGCAACAAACAAAGTACTGTGCACCAATGAGAATGTAGTGGGCACATTAGAAGAGTGTGCCATATGGGGTACAATGGTTTCCAAAGAGAACATGCCGAGCTCCGTAGATGGCACAATGGGAGGCATTGAAGAAGAAGGAGTGGGTATCCTTGATGTACTTGGAGGCTCCATTTTTTCTTTACCCCTCTTGAGTACAATGCTTGCTAGTGGAGTACCTTGAGTGTCACTTCCAACGGTGTTTTGAGTAACCTCATGAGAAACGAGAGGGAGAAAATCTTCTTGTGTCTCCTCTAAGTACTCATCACTCTCATTTTGAAACAATATGCAATTAACATCGGTGATTGATTCATAGAATTAGGAGTGTAAGCTATGCCATATAACAAAATTTGGTGGGGTACCTCAACTAAGGGAACTTTTTCTAGCTGGACCCAAGAAACGGGGTTGCACATGTAGCCACCCCAGTGAAACTGTAGTGATCATGCTTGAGGAAATAAATTCAAAAGAAAGAATCAAAGACACATTACACGTCTACTACTATATCTTTGGAATGCCAGAGCATATTGGTTCCAACCAACAAACTACAGAAGCATCGCCGGCCTGCCCTTTGAATCCGAATGTGCAACCAAAAAGAAATCTACCCAGTGCATCTTCATCAAAGCGAAATGTCGACTTGGAAAAAGGTGTCTATGCATCAAAATTCATTGCAAGAAAGATTACATAACGGTCTAGTCAATGATGCACAGCTTGCTCTTGCTGAAGCAATTTAGTTTTCAGGAAGTGTTGTGATGATGGTGGATGAGCATTAGTGGAAGAGAGAATGGAAGAAAATTGGTGAGTTTGGATCAGGGTTTTCACCGCCCACGTACCATTCTATGCAAATTGATCTATTGGAAAAATTCTATGTTCAATAAAAGAATGTGTGAAAAGAGTAATTCCTAGCAATATAGAGCTTTCTGGATGTACCATAGTCAGTGATGGCTGGTCCAATGTATAAAGAAAACCACTAATTAATTTAATGATCGTTTCACCTAGAGGCAAAACATTTGTTTGTGTTGTGGATTCACATGGTTTAATTAAATCTAGGGTTTGTATTGCCTTTGTGATAGAGGAAGTGGGTGCTAAATATGTAGTCCAAATTGTGATGGACAATACAAAGAATTGCAAGAATGACAGCAGAATCTTGAAGCGATGGTACCTACATGTTTTTCCTTCTAAGTGCAATACACATGGTTTGAATCTTGTATAAAAAGATTGGTATAAAAGTGACAATACCAAGTGGTTTGCCTCTATTGTCGATATTGCTCGCTAGCTTTTGAGATTTATGCTCAAAAGATAGAGAGTATTATATATTTTTTGACCTTGCATGTCAATTATGTTAAAACTACCTGCAAAGACTAGATTTTGCACTCTCTTCTATACTTTGGAGTCTCTTCTTTGAAACAAAGATGTAGTCATAACTACATTCATGTGTATGTAATTTCATGATTGCGAGAGCAAGTAGAATGAAAAAGTGGAAAATCAAAGTTTTAAGGGAAACAATTAGGAAAAAAAACTTGGTGGAGTAGTGTGACGGATGCATATCATGTAATGATGCCTATTATGTATGCCATACAAAATCTTGACCAGAGCGCACCCAATCAATGGTGGATTGTCTAAAGGAGTTTGGAGTATCCTAGAAAAGTAGAGCAGTTGGTGGTGGAAAAGCATTGGCAGGTTCCATTCTCTTCTCAACAAGGAAAAGTCCACTTGAAGTAATTTTATGCTAGATGGATTGGAGCGCATACACCATTACACAGTGTTGCTTACATGCTAGATTTTGCATATTGGAATATGGACTTGATGTACAATGTTTGAGTGGTTCATGATTTTTACTCAACGGTAAAAACTTTCTATGCCAATTTTGATGACTGTGTAAGTTGCATAAAGGAAATGTTCTCCTTTTGAATGAAATAAGGTCTATTTTAAAACTTTATTGTTCAAAAGAGAAACTTGCATGGAAATGGTAGATGATGAATGGTGGAGAACACTATTCTTTGTTGCATAATCTTGCAATGAAGGTTTTAAGCCATTGTTCTTTGCATTCAAGCTTAGAAAGAAATTGGAGCATGTAGAAATATATTCACAGCACTACTCACAATCAACTTCTTGTGGATCCTACAGATAAACTTGTTTACATGTTTTGCAATATAAAACTTCAGTGGCATAGTGAAAGCAAAGAATATGAAGAAGATATGCTCATATGGATTTATGATTGCGATGATGTAGAAGAAAAACGCTTTGACATTGGACCTATATTGTGGACAAGCCTTGAGCTAGAGGAAAATCTTGATATAGACTCATATGAGCTCAATCAAGCATGCGACAAAGTAGCAATAGATGACAAAATCTTGGAGAATGATAACATGAAGATTAAGCAATAGTTTCATTGACTTTGCAAAGGAGCATCATTAGTAGAAGAGTACAATTAGTTTTTGTCTTGGAATAGATTTTGAAGTACACTAGGAGTTGCCTCTTGTGATCCCGGTGATTTGTATTCATTGGCCATGCCAACTATGGTATATAGGCCTTCATTAAATACTACACCGCACAATGTACATGTGGACATACTTTTTATTTTACTTACCAAGCATATAAGATGGTAATAGTGTCCATATGGAAACATATAATGGCCGCTCCAACCGTCAAAGACTTTGTAGAATAGGGGACATTGGTTGGTGGAGGAACTGCTAACCACAGTTGCGATGCCCACAACCTCAGGACGCGTTAAAAAGTAGGAGATGTGATTGCCTTGGCATATAGGATTTAAATATTGAGAAAGGCCATGCACATCTTGACTAAGCTTGCTAAGCTGCACTTCAATCCTTGCAGTGGTCAGGGGAGGGTTCTGCGCTTGTGATAGTCTCATTGCTTCTTGTTCTTTCTCTGCAATTTTTGCCCCCATGTTTTCTTTAGCCTTGGTCAACTTCATTCCAACCCCTTCCACCTAAGAGAAAGCTCTTGTATTATGAATATCACTTCCATGTCACAAATGTCATGGGTGCTAACGGTGACATCTCTGGACAAGAAGTCCATTGGCCTATTGAGAATAAAATGCACATGAAGAATTTTTAGCAAAGTAGAGTGGTGCATCTGCATTATGGAACATATGACCATACACCTCCAAGAAGATTCTCTCAACGTTGAGTTTGATGTCATTATTTTGGCACCTTGACACCTTCCATCTTCCATTCTTGATCTTACCTTCTAGGCACGGCCATATCTCTTTGATCATATCCTTTGTGACTTGTTTTTTTATGTAACTCCATTGGGCATGAATGGGGTTTGCCTTTTTAGACAATCTGCATAGGCCGTTCTAGTTGTCTGGCGGGTAGTCAAACCTAGTGTGAGAGATTTAAGTTGCCTTTCTAGACAACTCATAGTGCTTGTTATCTTGTCCGTCTGCCATATATACAAAAATATAGATGATATAAGAAACTCGGTGAATGAAAGATTAATACATAAGACTTCCATCTCATTGGCCTCAAAGATTGAAAGATGGAATGCAAAAGTTAGTGGAAAGCATTCAATAAAGATAAGTACACCTCAAACATGAGACCAAATTATTATCTTAACCACATCTCAAATTATCTTGACCACATATTTCAAATATAAAAACCATATTCAATTACAAAATTGGATTAAACAATAGAGAGTGTTTGACTAGCGGGAATTGTGCCTTGGCTAGCTCAGTTTTCAATGATCTAAAAATCTCTGTCACTTGCACTATAGATTTTCTCTCTTCATGACTCGATAAGAATATGAAATTTCTCACTCTATAAAGTATAGCACCCATGGTGGCTTCTTCGTGGGTATCGCTACCCATCCACAGATCCTGTACAACCTTCCAAAAATCATATAGCACTTGCAATAAGTATTCTAGAGTGTAAATATTGCTTGCCGGAGTATAGACATCTTCAAGAAGGGGGTCATATAACCCAAGCACCAACCATCCTCGCTTTTGTCTCTCTCGATCTGCTGCTCTCGATCAGTTATAGATTGAGCATGTGCCACCTTTTCTGGGTTTTTGTTTGCTTCATATACAAAATTAAGGAAAATTTTGTTTTTTGGGTGCTCTTAGTAGAAGTCCCCAATCAATGATGCCGATGCGTGCCTTAAAATATTTAGTGAAGTCCAACACTATATTAAATGGGTGTAGGGCGGTCTGAACAATGCTTGCCATGTCAGAACAACGGCAAGGCCTAACTAGACAAGGGCAAGGCCGGGCTAGGCACTGTGGAAAGGGAGTCCAACTAGGGCAAAGGGATAGGAGCCATGCTATATAGTGGGTGGTTGGGAGGTGGACTCCTAGGTTCTAGTTCCCCTTGTCTAACATTGGTTTTCTTTTAGGAAAGGCACAGTCGTGGAGGAGGGGAGCCACACAATCTTGCATGCTTTTTTGCATGTTGGGGTCAAGGGGGCATGGAGCTTACCCCTTGTGAGGAGGATGACAAGCCCGAAGGCGTGGGAAATAGCCCTTGCAAGGAGAAGCCGCCTGTCGACGACCTGCACCAAATTACACCCTTGCGGGCTCTACGACATCACACCGGTGTGGGGAACTTTTCCCATGCCTGTAGCAGGCGGAGACGAAGATCCTACAAGTTGGGGGGAGATTTGATCAACCCATCGCGTTGTCTGCAGGTAGCCATAGCCAGTTAGCAACTCCAACTACACACCCGACGGGCGCCCAACCACTTGGGGGTTAGGGGCCAAAGTTTTTGTCAACAAACTAGGGATGGTACCCACAGTGGGGTAACCCCCCCCCCCCCCGGCCCGCCCCTCTTGTGAAGCTTCGGCGAGGCTTGGCATATCAGCATAGCTGGAAAGTACTTCAACACACACATTTTCTGCGTATCATCGGCAGAAAATCAAAAATTTAATAAAAGCATCTCAAGGGGAGTTCAAAGTGACATTATTTTTCAAAATCGATTACGGTCGAACGCATAATCGATTCGGCTACAAGGGATTAAGGAATTCCCTACATGATGGAAATTTTGGATCGATTTCCACTTGGATAATATCGAATTTGACGGGATTAGCAAGGCTAATTAAACTTTGCAAGTGCTCTCAATCTCAGGTATATTTTTGACTATTCCTTGCACCGCACTGTGTCGCCATGGATTGAGATATCAATATGACTTTTCACTTTGAGCAAAGTATGCCTGATCCTGCCCATGATGGCCCGCAGTCGGATGCTCTCAAGGAGAGTACCTGCGATGCTAAGGCAGGTGATGACACTTATGAATTGCTCGATATTCAAGAATTTCGTTCACTTCAGACACGCATATCCATTATGGAAGGAAAATTTAAATCTTTAAATGAAAATTTCACTAAATTATCCACATTAGTGATTCAATTAATGCAACAGCAGTCCAAGGGTCCTGCTGACACGCACATGCATGAGCACGTTGCGACACAGGGACCCAGGGCGGTCAATTATCAAAAGCTTCCTATATCACGTGCGTTCAAGAGGTTATTAATAATACCTCAATATACATGCTATATTTACACTACGTGCCTATTTAAAAAACCTCCACCCCCCTCTGTATGTATACATTTTGATACATTTTGATCTTTTAATAATCCTCTCCAGTTAACTCACGTGATAGCATACACATTATAAAAAGTGACCCCCCCGGGCACAGGGGCAAGGCCCTTCTAATCAAGGACAAGGTTCAACTGCTTATACTTTGCACACTCTCACTGCAAAAGAGGTGGATGAGTTGTTGAAAAACACCAAACCACCAACTTTTAAGGGAGAAGACCGGACCGCAATAAGGATACAATGAATATCTTTCTCAGCAAGTGGGATGGAATTCACGCCTTACGGCGTACTCCGGACGCAGTCAGAGCACTGCAAACGAGCCTAACTCTGGAAGGCAAGGCCTACAAATGGTGGATGTCTCTCAAGGAGAAGAATATCATACCACAAAGTTGGGCAGCTTTTGAAGCTATATTTTTGCCTACAAATGAGGCAAATCGGAATTGGACGGCTTGGGACACGTGTTCCCTGCGCCAATACCCATCATTACTTGAATATAAATCTCACTATCGGGATGTTATCCTCAAGTTGGAATGCTTAGATAACTTTCAGCAAGTATGGGGATTTATACGAGGTCTGACACCAGAGCTTAAAAAGCACGTCAAGACCCAAGACCCTAAAACACTTGTGGAAGCCATAGTGAACGCACATATTCACGACGATCTAGATGAAAAGAAAGCACATAATACTCACGTGTCTGCGAATACACATGGTAATACATGCACATAGTATGGGCACAATAAAAGGAAATTTATAGTAGCCAATTCAGAAGCATCTAAAAAACTCAAGGGGTCCAGAGGTCCTCTCTCTCCTGAGGACTTTGATAAAGCTAAGAAAGAGAAATTATGTTTTCAATGTTTAGGAAGTAGTCAAGGCAAAAAGGATTGTCCCAAGGATAAATCTGCTGCACATGGCAAGGAGAAAGCAGTGCACATGGTGCAACTGCTGCCTCTTGAGTCTTCCTCATGATTCTCTACAGTGGAAGTAACACACACCGAGGTGGTGCATGAATGCTGTGTCACAGCTTCCATGTGGCAATAGACCTTCACACCACATGAGTTAGTACGTATGCACGGATCTCTGCAAGGGAACAAGGTGTGCATCTTGATAGATCAATTACGGATTGGTGAAAAAACTCAAATTGCCTCAAACTTCAAGTACCCACCGCTACAAGGTAGCAATGATGAATGGACATGATACCAAAATCTGGGATACTCAAGTCCGAGCTGTTCCGTTTGAAATACAAGGTTACTCCACATCCTTGGATTTTCACGTTATGAACATGAAGAGGGCAGACGTGGTCCTTGGTAGGGAGTGGTTGCATAGCCTAGGATCATCACTGAAGCGTAGCTATGAGCACAACAACTTGATGTTCGAATCCCATGGCGCACATGTGTTGTTGTTAGGAGAGAAGGATGTACCTTCTTCACCATTGATATGTACAGCTAAGCTTATGCAGTTCGTTTTTGATAATGAAATAGATCAAGTTTTTTTGTGTTACTCATTGTCTTATTTTATCTCTAACATTGAATCTGTTGAACATTCCTCAATGCTGCATGCTTCTCTCATATCCCCCACCAATGGCTACTTCCAAACAAGCAAACATAGCTAGTGAGTTACAAAAATTATTAGAGGAATTTCAAGATGTTTTTCCTAATGATTTGCCACTAGGATTACCGCCGACACGATCGGTGCAACATAGCATCGATGTGGTTGCAGACTGTAAACCTGTTAGTAAACCGCCCTATCGTATGAGTTACTCTGAAGCTGCTGAGGTGGAATGTCAGCTTGCTGACTACCTTAGTAGAGGGTTTATACAACCCAGTTCTTCACCATGGGCTTCTCCTATCCTATTAGTAAAAACAAAAGACGGCAATATGCGTATGTGCATAGACTATCGTGGCTTAAATGTGGTTAGGGTTAAGAACAAGTATCCATTGCCAAGAGTGGATGAGTTGTTCGACAAACTCACTCATGCTTGCATTTTTACAAAAATAGACTTGCGGTCAGGTTATCACCAAGTCCGTATTCGACTTGCTGATATACCCAAAACTGCATTCCGAACAAGGTTTGGACACTACGAGTTCTTGGTGATGCCCTTCGGGTTAACCAATGCACCTGCAACATTCATGACACTTATGGATAGTGTCTTGAAGCCGTACTTGGGTAAATTTGTCATCGTTTTCCTCGATGGCATTCTAGTCTACAGTGCTTCTGAAGAAGAACACTTACAACATCTCAGGCAGGTGTTCGAGTTGTTACGAACAAATAAATTATGCCAAGGAATCTAAGTGTGAATTTTTGAAAGAAGAAATTCACTATCTGGGGCATGTTATTTCAGCTAATGGGCTATATATGGATCAATCCAAAGTGGATACAATCCGGCAATGGACTTCTCCTAAAAATCTGGAAGAGTTACATATTTTTTTAGGATTTGTAGGTTTTTACCGCCCGCAGGTTCGTTAAAAACTATGCTAATATTGTTGTTCCCATGACGGATCAACTGAAAGGCAAAGGCAAATTTTTTCAGTGGGGACCCGCTCAATAGCACAGTTTTGATACGCTCAAGGATGCATTAGCTACAGCTCCCATACTAGCTATTGTAGATCCTTTGAAACCATTCATCTTGGAAATGGATGGCAGTAACCGTGCTAGTGGAGCAGTCCTGTTACAAGACAGACGGCCAATTCATTTGAAAGCAAGAAGCTTGATGCAGCTCAGCAGAATTGCTCTTCTTATGAGCACAAACTCTATGCAATAGTGTCTGTCTTAAAAACATGGTGGCATTATCTATATGGTGCTCAGTTTGAGATTGTGTTTGACCATGAAAGCATCAAATGGTTTACACAACAAACGGATTTGAAGGGTCGGAAAGCCAGGTGGTCCGAGATTCTTCTGGAATATGACGCCAAGCTCTGGTATTGTAAAGGTCGATACAATGTGGTGGGTGACGCTTTAAGTCGTATGTCGGAGATCAATTCTTTTTCATTCACGGAACTTTGTAGTGAATTTTTGGATTCTGAGCTCTCAAAGGCAAATGTGAGCATGATGAAGCATATTCCAAAGTGTGGAGCCATGTACAAATGAGGGATCTTCTCACTCCAATGATGGTAGTGTAACGTTAACCTCCACACCTAATTCTCCTCTATCAAGTGATGAACTATAGCGATGGAAGCATTTCACCATTGACAATGGGTACCTACTCTGTAAGGGGAGAGTTTGTGTATTGACAGACACAGACATTTGGTGCCAAATTCTTTATGAATGTCATGATAGTCCAAGTGCAGGGCACCCGGGTATTAGAAAAACTTATGCTCTCGTCCGACGATAGTTTTACTGGCCAGGTATACATGGATTTGTTCAAGCTTATGTCTTGCATTGCCAAAAATGTAAAGCTAACAAAATAGAGTGTGTGAAAGCAGGAGGACTCTTACATCCTTTGGAGATTCCCAATGGAAAATGGGAAAGTATCTCTATGGAATTTATTGTGGGTTTATCAACCACTGTACGAGGTCATGACTCGGTATCGGTGGTAGTAGAACGGTTGACTAAACTATGTAAGTTCATTCTAACCAAATCAACGGTTAAGACACCAGGACTAGCCAAGTTATTTGTGGACAATCTATACTATCTATAAAAGGGGAGGGAATTCCGGCTCCCCCCCCAGAACACATGGCACTCAATCCTCCATCGGGCTTTCTCTCAGGCGGTGTGCTCTGTAGTCGTTGGCAGTACAAGTGAGAGAGAGAGAGAGAGACTGCGTGAAAGAGACACAGTCCCCTCGAGAGGCCTCGAGTCCTTGACTGCTCGCGAACCCACCTTCATGACTTCAATTTATTTATCCGTGCTGGAACGGCGGATATTGTAGGGAATATACGAGCAGACTGCGGCCCTACCTGTGTGCTCTGAGCACTGATTGCCCATCTCAAAAAATGGAACTAGGTCGCCTAGGTGTGCGCATCAGCCTTACTGGCCTCAACGGATCCAGGGTTTGTTGCATCCAGAGGCTTATAGCCAACGTTTCTCTCCCCCTCATACTCTACCTTTGCCATGCTTGGTGCTTAGTGAGGCTCTCGAGTCCCATTCCCACACATGGGCATTGTTGGGCTTACACAGGGAAGGCTTACATGGAGAGAGGGCTAGGAGCACCTCTTCAACTATGAGTGTGCGCGGAACTATTACTGGAAGTAGAGCAGGAGAATCAGGAAAAGTGTTAAGAATAGCCAATCTCAGATGACACAGCAACTGTCTTGGGTGAAGCTCTATACTGCAGGCCCAGCTTCTTTTCTTCTTCCCCTGTGTCTCCTCTGTTTCTCTACTCTTCCCCTCATCGCTCTCCCTAAAGCCACAAAGTCCCTCTGAGGCAGCCCCTCTGTTGGGCAAATCACTTGGGTCTGTATCTTGGATTATACTTAGAGAACCCTTTTTGTCTCTGTGTGTAAGTGGGAAGCTCAAATAAGTTGGTTTTGATTTAACAAGGGGCAAGAAATAAAACAACGTGAGGAACAAGAGAAGAGGAGCAAGAAATAAAGTAGTGTGAGAAGAGGAGCAACAAAATAGTGTGTTTCATGCAGGTGATGATGCAGGGGCGGCTTCTTTTTCAACATAGCTATGGTGCATGCATAAGGGCCGTCACAAAGAGAATCTCTTACAACTTACAAATTGGAAAATTTTATTACCACCATGGTAGGTAACTTAGGGGTGTGTGTGTGTGTGTGTGTGTGTGTGTGTGTGTGTGTGTGTGAGAGAGAGAGAGAGAGAGAGAGAGAGAGAGAGAGAGAGAGAGAGAGAGAGAGAGAAGATGCACACACACACAGAACTTGAATCTGTGGGTGGAAAGAGAGAAGAGGTAGCAAAATATTGTGCGCCATGTTTCTAGGTAGGTTGGGACATTTTGTGAATTAATATGGTCATGTTCATTGAGCGTGAAAAGCCAAGCTTATGTCTCTCTCAAGATTTTACATTCACACAATGTTGCTTTTATGTACTCTCTTTGTGACGGCCACCAATGCACGGCTAGCTTGCAAGGGGTCATCGAATCATGCGTTGTGCTCTGAATATACTCATGTCAACATCTTCACAATGATATTGGACAGCATGTTGGTGGGCGTTTGCCCACAAGCTGTGCAGCAGGCGTGTTTGTAGTGGAAGCTAAGCACTCATTGAGTGGTGGTCCGCATCGGACAACACTACCCGTCTACCTAGAGTGGTCACGTGACTAGATGGGCTCCTTCTCTTTGTCCACATCAGTTGGCAAGCATAGGTTTCATGGGATAGGCGAGGTCGAGACAAACTCGACCAACTACTGGGAGGTGGTATTAGAAAGGCGGACGCATGGCGATCGATAGAAAGACGACTGGAGAGCTGTTGTGCAGGGGGGAGAAGGGTGTGTAGCTAATTTTGCAGGGACTTGGGCTACCACCAGGACTGCTACAAGCTGGATCGTCCAACAAATGGGTGACGGCTCATTATATTGTGCATCGTAATGCTCAATGCATCTCCTTCAACCGAAAGGCCTGGCCGTGGGAGAGAGGTGGAAGGGTCTCCCAAGTGCCATATCTCATCATCAGTAGCAATAGGGTGAGGTTCAAAACCAAGGTTTAGAGAGAGTAGGTGCTCTTGATGACACATGGCGCATGCATTTTTTGAGCATGCGAAGGAGAGTTATGCCATGGTAGTAGTGTTGTTGAAAGCAAACAATAGAGTTGTGTGGAATGGGGTGAGGATGATGGGTGCTTGCGATAGTACGCAAAGGCTTGCATGAAAAATGGTGTGCAATGCTACGAGTTGTTAGAGCATGGCAACCAAGCTACATGGAAAAGTGGCAGATTGTGGGTCTCGGCTTTGCACATGCATGAGGGGTGTTGCACAAAATGGGGTGGCATTGAGGGGTTCTCCCCACACCACACAGAGGGTGTGCAGTGATGCGGGTTGTCATAGCGAGGCAACCAAGCTACGTGGCAATGTTAGAGGGGGAAGTGCAAGGGCGAGGTATACACGAAAGACAAGGAAGTCAAGGAATGAAGGCAGCAAACCTGCTATAAATAGAGACAACGCAACAGGTCATTGGCGGCTATGGCAACATTGAGCTCAGCGAGAGAGAGAGAGAGAGAGAGAGAGAGAGAGAGAGAGAGAGAGAGAGAGAGAGAGAGAGAGAGAGAGAGAGAGAGAGAGAGAGAGAGAGAGAGTGCCTTTGTGTCTGGCCTTCAAACCTGCTACAAATGGAGACAACGTAGTAGGGCATTGGTGGCTATGGCAACATTGAGCCAACACCTTTGACCAACATCCAACCATCAATATCCAGTTCACCTCAGAGGTGAAATATTGTTGCAAGGGCTAGCACTGTGACATCTGGCTTGGATGAGAGGAGGATGTAGCTTTCTATCGTGATCAGACACCATACTCTGCCCCTTATACCACTACATATCTATGACATCTGCCATTGTACTACTGCTTTGCCAACCACCTTGCATGTTTCCTCTCTCACATGCTTTGATGTGGGCCGGGATCTCGGAAGATGGGGAGGGGGGTGGGGTGGGGTGGGGCCAAGTGAGGGAAAGAGGGGCATGCCACCGCCGGAGGTGGCGCCGCTTTACTAGTCTATATAAGTTGTATGGTTTTCCAAGTAACATTGTCAGTGATCGTGATCCCAAGTTTAACAGTCACTTTTGGAGGGTTGTGTTTAATCGATTGGGTACACAACTAAACCTCAGTACATCCAATCATCCAAAAATAGATGGTCAGACTGAACGAGTTAACCAAGTGCTAGAGGATACGCTAAGAGCATACGGCAGCAAAAACTAGTCAGACTGGGAAGAATACTTATCTATTCTCGAGTTTTCCTACAACAGTGCTAAGCATGTCACAACTGGATTTAGTCCTTTCATGCTCATGTATGGGTTTCAACCTAGGTCACTTGTTATAGTGGGGTTGGCAACCGAAAAGCTCCAATAGGTTAAGGATTTTCTCCAAGACCACATGGATATGCTAAAACTCGCTCTTTAGAATGTCCGACAAGCGTAGGATCGGTATAATAAGTACGTTGATGAGAAAAAATGGCAAGTTGTCTTCAAGGAAGGGGAGGAAGTATTTTTATGTGTGCCAAAACATTCAACCAAAAACCAAACAGGATTTTTTAGGTGACTTCAAGCACAAAAAAAAGAACTAAAACAAGACTACACCTAATTTTAATGGTAAAACGACCACAAATTTTTGACAGAAAAAACCCCTTGAACAAGGGTTTGGTAGAATGTTTCTATTGATGGGCCAAAAAATTTGGAACTCATACAATGGCATGTTGATATTCCTCTTCTTGGAACTAGTTGTCCTCAGATATTAAAAGCTCATTTCTACCACTATTGATCCTTGTTGGGAATAGTGGCACCATGATTCCAATGGATATAAATCTGCTATTGCTACCCCCCTACATGTAGGACCACGAGACTTACACTAAAAGAGTAAGGTGGTTGCCACTCGAACAAATCTCATGAATAAGGAGCGTCTGGGAGCTTGATCTTCTCTTCACTTGTTCTTCTTCTTCTTCCTCCTCCTCCTTTCTCTTGCTCTACCTCAAGTTATTGTGGGTTGATGTACGATAACATGCTATGCATTTTAAGTTACTTTAGAGAAAATGGTGGAAACTTGAAAACGATTATATTATTGCAATGAGGCTATTATTTTGAGAAAACCCACGTCAGGGTATATATTAAAGTTTGGATCACACCATCATAGGTAGCCTTCTATCGGGGGGGGGGGGAGTGGGAGTTAGTGGTGTTGCCAAAGGTGGTGGCGACAAATGTGTCAAGGGAGCTGGTAATGGTTGGGGATTATAAAGAGTGATTTGATAGAAGAGTACGCAAGGTTGATAAATCTATGAACAATTTTCTTATGACAACTTTGTCCACATGCTAGTTCTCTTTTACCTACCCATGTAGATAGAAATCTAGGTTTAGTGTAATTCCACCTACAAATTTTGAGATTTATCTTCAAATTCAAAGTAGAAGGTGAATAAACCTACAAAATTTAGAGAAATTTAGTGTAAAAACCTTCTCTTAAATTTTCCATGTTAATATGAGAAAAACTCAAAGCTCCTAGAGTGCTCGGGGTACCTAGTCTGCTGAGTTGTCTGTCATGCCTCGACCCAGATGGATGGTAGTCTAGCATTGCATCTATCATCTTGCAGAATGATGTGGCCCAAGACTCGGTTCTTAGCACCCCATAAGGTAACCCCCTCAAAGGGATAACTGGGAGGTTGGTTGTGCTACAAAAAACAACATTGTGCCACATTGAGACAACTGTGTTGGCTAGAAAAGGTAAATCTCAGGGTCCCTAATCATTGACAAATTTGGTTTTTAAGGAGTTGGGCAAGGAGACTCACAATAGACAAGGCAAGAAGGTCCTCAAGTTCAACCGTTGTCATTTTCAACAACTACATAGTATAAACAATTCAAAAAATCTCTTTGAAAGAGACGTGGACTCTTTCACGTACGGGCAGGGACTAGTGCTCGAGAAAAACTTTGTTTTGAAAACTTGGCAAACCTGAATTTTAGTGGTAAACTGACTAAATTTGAAGGTCTTTACACCGAATGACGCTAAATTTCTCTAGATTTTGTAGGTTTTTCACTTTCAAATTTAAAATTTAGAGGTAAGTCTCAAAATTTGCAGGTGGGATTACACTAAACCTAGGTTTTTTTTTCAACCCCTCCCCCTCTCTTTCTCTCTCAATCTCTTTTTAAAAAAAAAAGTCTCTGAAAGAGCTCGTGTCAGTGTGGACTTTTTGTTTAGAGAGATTGAGAGAGATGGGGGGGGTGGGGGGGGGGGGAGGAGAGAGAGAGAGACACACACACACACACACACAAATAGAGAGAGAGAGAGAGAGAGAGAGGAGAAGGGGATCGTATATGCGCGAGGGAAGGCCGGAAGGGAAGAGGTTGAGGAAGCCGAGATTGTGCATGGTGTAGGATCGACATATATGTGCTGATGTGCATCACTCAACCTTGTACTCTATCACAAGGAGAGCTTCTGCATGTTGACGCAGCCCAACCTAATCTCTTGTCGCACCATCATTTTTGGTGTTGCGGCTTGAGTAGGTTTTTCCCATCCCAATTAAGCATACATTGTAAAGAATCGTAGTGTTTGTTGGACTAAGCGCGGCAGGGGATGGAGAGCACACGCTCCTGCGAGGCAAGAGTTCAGAACTTCTGTTGGGAATGCGTAGAGACAGCAAAAGGAGACCTTTGGACTCCGGAGAGGTGCAATTGCTAAATCTTCCTTCTCTCTCTCTCTCTCTCTCTCTCTCTCTCTCTCTCTCTCTCTCTCTGTGAAACTCTCTTAAATAACAAGCCTTGAATTCAACTCTCCTCATCGGCTAGATCTTTAAGGTCTCTTGCGATATTTTCCTACGATGTTAATACTCTCTTCTTCTCGGGTGTGTGTGTTAGCCCATGCTTCAAAAATCATTGGAGCATGAGGTCGTGGCTTCCAATCCAATCTCCTCAACCACGCCCCCATTTTTTGGGTAGGCCTGTCTACCTCGAGATGCCCGCCAGACTGCTTTTCCGTCGATCCCCTTACCCGCCCCCTGTGTCACTTAGTGTAGTGGGTCTCACTATCTCTTCTCTCTATATCTCCCTCACACACACACAAAGCCTCACAATTTTAGCAGCTTCTGCCACCCTAGCCTCTCTCTCCTCTTCAAAGCGTGCAGTCGTTCCCTTAGAGTGGAATATATATATGCCAAAAGATATACATGGGCACCATCGTCATGTGCATCCATGACTCTCTTACAATAACTCCATCAACTTGTGCAGTACTTGGCGTCATCTATTTCCAATTGCGCGCATGTCTTCTACTTGCCCAACCTCTATCCATGACCAGCTCTGCAACCTTGAGTCGCAAACTCGTGAGAGCTGAACGGTAGAAATGCTGATAGCAATGGGTGGATTGGACTTTTTTTGCACTTTTCCTACGCCAACTTGGTCTTCATTTCAGCCGACGGCTTGGCTAATTGCCAAGGTGGAATTTTCCAGATGCTCTTGGAAGTTGATCAAGACCACCATCGTGGGGAGTGTTGCAGAAGAGCTTGTGAGAAGGCCATACAACAATTGGGTGGTCTCTCTCTCTCTCTCTCTCTCTCTCTCTCTCTCTCTCTCTCTCTCTCGTTCGTGCACCCTGCCGTGTGTGAGAAGGGCATGTGTGTCTCAAAAGTTGCTGCGTAATCAACAGCCATTTATGTGTCCTCTACCACAGACCAAGATCGGCCTTCCAGGTCCTCATGAAAGACATTCCAGCTTCTTTATAACTCTCCAAAGTTTCAATTTCTCTTCTGCATTCCAATCAACCTAAACTATTACAATAAATATTACATTTTCCAAGATTGGAGAGCCCTACTATGGGTTGCCATTAAAAGAAGTTAAAGAACGTCTTCAGTGCAAGCACTTGCAGATTTGCAGCATCGCAGGGCTGCCTTAACAAGCGCTTGTGCCCTCTTAGCAGAGCTATCCCACTGTTGGGTCTGCCTTGCTTACTACCGTTTTCGCTGTTCAGGCAAATGGCCGCCCTGATTTTCCTATTGTGAATGTAAATGTAGCCTCTGGATCAGACGAGCATGCAATTTTCTTTTCGTTAAACCGGTCGCCTGGCTCTCCTGTGTCCGCGGTCTCGTTAGAAGACCTGTCAGGTAAATGGGAATGTAGAGGACAGTGTATATGTCGCATTGCTTCAGCTTTTGAGAATCTTTTCAAAAGAAATGCCTAACCATCTTCAAATTGCTCAAAAATTCGTTAAGAGCTTCAATGCTGCTGAGTTTGGAATGAAGTTAAATTTCTTCTCAATGCAGGAAAAGGTAAGGTTGTACACATGGAACACCAACAAGATGCAGAAATCTTCAACAAAGTTAGAAATGGTTGAAGCCCTTCATCCCTGTGGATCGCAAAATATTGGCCCATTCAACGCTGCGGATTCAATCACTCAGCTTGGCTATTAGCATGGAACTTTCACAAGATCGCACCTCATTAAGCTGCTGATAGCATCAAGTACAAGACATCACGAGGACCAAAATAAGCGCTCCCACCAATGACAACTCTTCTTTCTATTAGCACGACGGCGGGCTTGTACAACACAAGCATGGCTGAGGTGAGAGCCAGGAAGAAGCTGGCGAATGGGGTCTTGACAACCCAGCTCTTTGCGACAAGCATGGCGAAGAAAGGGCCAAAGAGCTGAGTCTCCAAGGTGCTTCCTACTCAGACTCCAGAGAGTATCCCCTTATCTCACTCGCTACCATGCCTCCTCCTCTTCCATTCGCAAGGCCTCCCTCTCTTCTGCCCCCACAGCTACTACCGCCTCCGCTACTGTCCCTGCTGCCTGCTCCAGCGCCGGCACCACGCCCTCCCCTACTGCCTTCAGCTCGCCCATCTACCCTCTCTCTCTCTCTCTCTCTCTCTCAAAAAAAAAAAAACCCTCTGAAAGACGCTCTGAAAGACGCAGAGCGTCTTTCAGAGGGTTTCTTTTTTATTGAGTGAGCGATCTTTCCATATTCTAGTGTGGTATACTGGCAAGCACGTTAAAAAAACCAATAGTTCGGAGATTCCTTTTTGTTCTCCCACCTGGCCTCCTGCCCCTTCCGCCACCCTCTTCCTCTGCGTCTGTGCTCCCCACCTCGCATAGTCCTGCCCCTCGTACCCTCCCTACTTCATCTCACCTCAAACAATCTCAACATGCATGAGCAGCACCTTGTCACCCCCCTCCCCGTTTCACAGCCTAATTGGCTCTTTAAAAAAAATTCATCAACTCTGATGCTTCTTTCAATCCCTCTCTACTTCCTTGACCCTGTGCATGCCCCATCTCTGCTTCTTCCTTCTTGCTTCTTCCCCCTCCCTCCCTCCTCCTTCTACGACCCCAAATTACCCTATTTATCAAGCGAGCACATGTAATGCTATTTAATCATGGGTTTGTTCCTACTCTGCTACACTACCGGGTACTAGGTTTTCTTGAGTTCGCTTTCAGCTTGACATTGAGCACATCATCTCCAAGCACTGGCAAAGACAGGTTCTTTGAGAAAAAAAGATTGCATGGATGCATAAGAGGCGAATGGCAGGGAGAGCGTGAAGGAGGGTATGATTGAGGAAAGACAAAGAACATGGGAGAATATCGATGCAGAAGGGGAGAGAGACTGCCATGCCGGCATGCAAACTTGAGCCATTATCGGCCTTTTTTTGGAGAGTGAGTGATTTTGCAGAGCCGTCATGCGAGGATCTCCCTAGATTCTATATTTTTTGATATTTTTTTACAATCGTGGTCGCATACTCTCTCAATACAAAAAAACCCTCGGAAAGAGCGCGCGCCGGCGCGCGCTCTTTCAGAGGGTTTTTTCTTTTAGAGAGAGAGAGAGAGAGAGAGAGAGAGAGAGAGAGAGAGAGCAGATCGTTCATTCCAGTGTTCACAGAAAACCGGCCTTTAGTTTATTTTTTAAGGACAAACACGGAATGCTCTGCCAGCCTTTAGTGTAATTTTTAAGGACGAACATGAAAATTCCCGGCTGGTTTTGAGGGTTGCCTTGAAGGAAACCGGCTAAATTTCTCTAAAAACCGGTGTATTTTCAAAGCTTTCCTTTTCCCATTGGTTCTTAAAAAAGTTTTTAGTGAACATTGGTTGATTCTTGCCTCATCAAATTTTCAAATACTTTTTTACTAAGAGAGAGAGAGAGGAGAAGTGAGCATTCCATGTTTGTCTGCAGATTGTTTCGAAATGCTTGCCTCATCAAATTTTCAAATAGGTTATCAACAAAGCTGGACGAGGAGTGTGAGTGATTCCAAAGGCTCATCAGACCATGACTTGCACTAGTGGCAAATTGCAATATTTCCCAAATATGCCTTTCCCTCGACATTGAGTTGTCTGCCACTAATCCCCTCACACACTCTGCTAACAGTGCAAGCAGCTAGCTGCACTCATGAAGCCGTTGGCTTAATTACTTGAGGAATTATAACCATCATAAGCTTTTCTGCCTTGATGTCCACTTTGACGTTTACTCGTTTCAGTTTTTTGGCATCTGTCGTCTGCATCGCCAACAGCCTGATAGCATCAACAGAAAAATGTGCTGACAAGTGGGGACTCAAGTACTTGAGCACTAACATTGTCTCATCCAAATGCCTTCTTAAGGGGAGGATCACATAAGATATGCAATTTCTCAGTACTACTCTGGAGCTTGTGAGCCTTGATGTAGTCCAATACTCGCTTGACGGCATCATGCCTTGTGGTCTTCGAGGTTTGCAGGATGGGAGCCAGTAGGCTGGAGGAGACCCTATTGAGGATCTGAGCGCCACCTTTGGTCTCGGGCTTGGGGTCGAGCTCGGGAGTGGTTTTGAGTTCAGTCTTGGGCACTTTCTTGCTCATCTATTCGTCAACTCATGCAAAACACAAGAGCAGGCATACAATAGACGAGGGGAAAGATACCGATCGATGGCAAGACGAAGGATTGCAATCGATGGCAAGAAGATGGATTTGGACTGGCTGGGGTTGATCGATCAAAGCTGGCACTTGGACGTACAATACCCCATACTGTAGCGTAAGGCTGCATGATACACTCGAGCATTGGACGATGGAAGTCAAGTAGTAAATCATGCGGGTGCAATTAGCAAGTAACAGCTAATTGGCCATCTGATATTGGTAAGAAACAAGAGACATGAGCAGTAGCTTGCACTACTATGATAGGACTCCTGCAGTTGCCAATATTTCAGCTGACGATAATTAGTAGTACTAGCACCAGCGTACAACATTCAAAGAGCAGAATAGTTCATTGCTTATTAGATATGATGAGGATTTTACCGTAAAACTCGGTACAATTCCAATTTTTTTGGGTTAATATATTCAATGTTCTTTTTTCCATTGATTCCTACAAAAGGTTTTGGTGAACACTTCCTTGCAAGATCCTCTCTCTCTCTCTCTCTCTCTCTCAGTCAAGAGGATAGAGGATCCTTTGAACACCATTACTTTTCAAGTCATAACTATTTCACTATTCATACCTCCCACTTACAATTTTAATTGGTCTAGATCTTCCAATCATTCAAGCATGACTCCATCAATGATGATGACTAGCCTGTCGTACGGATATGGCACATAAAAAACAAGCTAAACTATAAACTATCAGATAATGGCTCGACCTAAAACACCAGTCAGCAGGTAGAATGGGCATGTTTTTCCCCCAACGTAGTATTTTAAGTCTTCCTAGTGAAAATTGTCTTAGACAAAGCAGACAGCCCCATCAAACCATACTTTTAGCATGGTTAATTAATAATTGAGGCACTTGCATCAAGACAGTGAGACAAGCCCTAAAATTCTCCTTTGCATGTACATCATTCCTCACAATTGCATTCCATCACTGCACTACAAAATTACAAAAAAATCTCTTCTAAAATATCTTCTTACAAACAATCGGCCACAGAGCGTATGATAAGGCCTATGATAGAATTGAATGGGAGTTCATACTTCAAAGTCTATATGATATGGGATTGGGCAGATTCTTTTTCACATTCTTTTTGGGAATGTGTCAGCTAGAATTCGGGTTAATGGTACTCTTACAGATGTTATTCCATTGCATAAATCCACAAGACAAGGGTGCCTACTTTCTCCTTTGCTCTATGCTATCTCATATGATGCCTTGGATTGGCTTGTTAAAGATGTTATTCAGTAGGACAAACTCACTAAGAAAATGTGCCTCCAAAAGTGTGTTGATCATATTAATGAAGTTTTTGCCAATGATAGTGATATTGTTTCTCATGAGAGAGAGAGAGATAAGAATATTTTCTCACTTAGCATTGTTCTTTCTGATGGATACCACCTTATCTTGAGCAGACACAAGCTCAAAATAGAATGAGTTTGTTGCAAACAAATTAGTATGCAAAGTCATTGCAACGACCTTCCCTCTTGTTGAAACTATCGTTCCAAATTTAAAGAAGGCTCTAGTACCACCTTTTAGGATATGACTGGCTTTGACTTTATAGATTGGAGCCGAATTTGCCTCTTAAAATTGGTGGCCGGATGAATATTTCACATGACCAAAGATGTAAAGCATATTCCGACGATGATGTGCTTATTGTGTGGTGGATTTTATGACCTTCGTGACATCTACCATATTTTTTCAAACAATGATTCAAAATGGAAAGGAGCAGCATCTTCAATCTTTATGAAAGAAGTTGTTTGATTGAAGCTTGAAGTTGTCATATTGTATGGTAAAAAGATCCTCAATATTTTATTTGTTTCCAACTAACTTAATTCAATCATGATGATGTCTTTCTAGAAAATTTTAGGCATAGAACTTTATTAATTTTGATTGTTGTTTTTGTAAATTGATTAAAAAAGGCATATATTGGTCAATAAAAGAAAAGAATTTTATTGTAACAAAAATAATTTCATATACAATGGTGTTTGTCGGACATGTGTCGTGTAAAAAGGGTGCCCTTGTATGAAGATCACAACATTGTAGTATGGGCAGGGCATGACGACATGGAAGTGACGACTGCTGTATAAATGAACTAATGAGGTGCAATAAATTGCTATCAAATTGATGTGGCTAAGATGAGGAAGGATGCACGTGCTCTCAAGTATAAATGACAATCAAGAACCAAAGTACTAGACAAGGGAGCACTTATCTTACAAAAAGAAACATAGAATAAGGTCTAAAGCTCTTATTAGTCTATCAATATTACTTCATGCTCAAAAATGTGAAGTCCAAGCGAGAAAAATCCAAGCCAAAGAAGAGTAGAAGCAGAGGAGATTACAATAAGATAAATAGAGATTGAGCCAGAACATAATATTCTCAAATATTATGCTACTTTTTTTAAAAGTAAACTTTGATCTTTTGGAATCTAGGAGGTAGTCTATTCATTGAAAACTCTTTTTTTTGTAGTGCATCAATATATAACAAAAATATATATTTTGTTGATGATAAAATTTACTATATTGTGTACAAACACTTGCTCGGGTTTGTCTTTGCTCGAAAAAACTCGCTCGGTGCGTGGTAAGACTCAAATTACTGCTACCTACACATTCTCATATTCATCCAGTGTTTCATGTAAGCCCTTTACGTAAGTGGTTACATGGGGACGACAATGTCATTGGACAACAAATTTTGGTTGATTTTGTTGAACCTACCTTACCGCATGAAACTGAACATGTTCTCGATTATCAAGAGTTAGGTACACGTCATCATGTACGTCAACAAGCCTTAATCAAGTGGAAAGATTGACCTGAGGAAGGTGCCACTTGGGAAAACAATAGTGTTCTTAAGAAGAAGTTTCCCACTTTTGTTTTCGAGGACGAAAACTCTTCTTTAAGGGGGGAGTAATGTCAGGACAACGGCAAGGCTGGACTAGACAAGGGCAAAGCCGGGCTAGGCAGTGTGGAAAGGGATTCCGACTAGGACAAAGGGCTAGGAGCCATGCTATATAGTGGGTGGTTGGGAGGTCGACTCCTAGGTTCTAGTTCCCCTTGTCTAACATGCCATATGTGCAGCTACCATGCCATCTACCAGAGCATGCATAGTGTGGGCCATATTCATCAATACCTCCTTGACTTTCACAAGGTACTCCTGACTTAGTCGCATGTCGAGAGGGGGAGGATTTTTCCACCCTTGATGCAAGCGATACATTGCTCTAGAAAATTCATTGTATTTGAAGGGCACCTTCAAGAGTATGTTGCTGAGCGAGCCACCATTATAGTATGGAAAAATTGTAATCCAAGGTGACTCATTTGTGAAATAAATTCACCTGACGATTGTTGGGTGCAATACTTGCATGCCCTTCTCTGCTTGAAAGCTCTTGAACTTGAAACTGGTGTTTCCCTAGTTGTACAGCTTTCAACAATATGTTATGTGCTCAGGAAGAAAAGAAATCCCTCAAAATTTGTACTCTTTTACTTCACCAAAGGCCCATGTACCAATTTTTTCCTTCAATCAATGCCTCGTGCGGATTTTTTATGAGATGTGCACACATGGAGTTGTAAACAGTGCCCATAATTTCCCCTGTTCTGTAACGTCCGGTTGCTCGGATGATGCAACGACTGTGTCTTGAGAAATGTGCACTCTTTTCGGAAGTGACCCTGCATCTAATTCCCTCATGCGCTTGTCATTCACCCTCTACTTGTTCCATATTAAATCTCATATATAGTTGCAGTCAATGTAAATCAACAGAATCTGGTGCCAAATCTTTGAAATCCTTGTAAGCATCTTGCATACTTCCCAAAATGATGCGAGTTTTTAGTTGACAATCAAAGTCGGCTAGCTTCTTCCTTTCACACAATTATGCGTTGCCTTCTCTTTGGAGTCGATGCAATGTATTTTCCCAAATTTATTCAGCAAGATCTCGCATGAGGATATCATACTCACTGACTTTCCTTATGGCCTCATTTGCATTTTGTGATACTATAATGTCTGTTTATGTGCGTAGGGTGCTCAAGATGACTTTTTGCTCGTCGGTGGAAAGCATGTTGGTCGCAAAGATAGCAAGAGCTACAACTATTACAACACAAAACAATTAATACGCATCCATATCTTTTGAAATATAAAACAAAAACAAAGTGTCCGACAATAGAAACCATAAATATTAATTGTACATTAAGCAAAACATTACATTGCTATCCATTTACCTTAAAATGAGATTCAAACAACGATAACTAGACCACTAATTATACTTCAAGAAATATTACAACAACAGACACTTAATACGCATCCATATCTTTTGAAATAAAAACAAAAACAAAGCGTTAGACAATAGTAACCAGATAATTAATTGTACAAATATCAAGCAAAACATCACATTGCTATCCATTTACACTGAAATATGAGAGAGAGAGAGAGAGAGAGAGAGAGAGAGAGAGAGAGAGAGAGGGAGAGGGGATATTAGAAGGCATTTAAAGTAGTTTCCTAAATTTTTGAAGATAGACAAAACTAATGTTTGTTTGGAATTGTTTTATTGTTTCGGAATTGTTGCACTACATATGATTTTGAAATCTTGAAAATAGAGCAACAAAGAGTAGATTTCTAGGGTTTTTAAACTTGATCTATACTTTTATATATATAAATATAAATATAAATAAATAAATAAATAAATAAATAAATAAATATATATATATATATATATATATATATATATATATATATATATAGAGAGAGAGAGAGAGAGAGAGAGAGAGAGAGAGAGAGAGATCCAGATCGACTACATTTTGAATCAATCTTTATAATTACTTCATGGTGCAGACACAAGAAGCAATTTTGAGGTTTATTTTATATTTCGAAAGTGCCATAAAGAGAAATAGAGTGAATTAGTAGCGTTTTCAATTGTTTTACAGGTTCATAATAAGAGAGAGAGAGAGAGAGAGAGAGAGAGAGAGAGAGAGAGAGAGAGAGAGAGAGAGAGAGAGAGAGAGAGAGAGATTGCATGGTGTGAATCTTTATTTTTTTGAATATAGAGATAGAGAAAGATTAGATGATATGTCATAAATTTTAGAGGTTTATGAAATTGAAGAGGAAGATAATATAAAAAATATGATCCAAGAAATACTCAAGCCGCGTTACCGACCAGCTATTGCATGCATTAGGAAAAATATGGACTCTCCATGGTCCTTGTAAGAATCCCTAATTTCAAGGAAGCCTGCCAAGATTAAGGGGGACAAAGGCCTTGAATGGGGCTATTTTGGTAGGGTCTCCTCCACCTTTGACCCCTAAAAAGGTAGGGGGAAGGGGGAGGGTAACCATTTAAAAAGTAGGGAAGGGGGGGGGGGGGGTTAAACCATTTGAAAAGTAGGGGGGTAGGGGGTCTTCTCTCTCTAGCTTTTTGGCCAACTTGTAAGTGGCCTCCGAACTCTCCCATGCCACCTAATCAAATCCGTGGGTCAAAGAGGTCAAAAAAGTGATTTTTTTCAAAAACTTTCACATAAACTCCATTTCCTCCTAAAAAGTAGCCCCAACATATATACATATTAAAAAAAAGATTTTTAAGCTAAATTACTCATAATTCAGCATTTTTTGACTCCCTCCAAAACTTTTAGGAAATTCCCCCAAAATTGATCACCTTCCCTCCTAATCTAAGCTCCTCTCCTACACCCATCTCCCTTGCACCTACACCTGCTGCTGCACCTAAACACCTATCTCTCCATCCTTCAAGCTCCATCTCTCCCTCCTACAAGCTCCATCTCTCCATCCTTCAAGCTCCATCTCTCCATCCTACAATGCCTCTTGACAATGTGACCAATGTCCCAGCAAGCTCTTCACGCGGTAGGTCTCCAGGGCTTTTTCTACGCCTACCTCAAGAGTATGTTCCGACAAACAAGACATGCTTGGGTACATTACCTTCAGCCAATGAATGCCGCGTTCAAGGGGAGAAGAATGTGGATCTCTGGACAGAGGGATGCTTGTACCCAAAGGATCCTTCTCTCAATGTCCATCCGCTTTTTACAAAAATTCCATCACTGTTGCAATATGTTGGAAATGGAGAGCAAGGTTTGTTGGGCTACTGCAAGAGACTCAACAGACACGAGATTGCTCGGTCCGAGATCTACTTGCATCATTGGTAGTTGCTGAATGGGAGTTTCCACAATCTTCAAGATCAGATGCAAACAACTACTAGTGCGCTTAAGGAGGCAAAGAGCACCATCGCAACCAAGGAAAATGTAATTAAAAAGCTTGAGGATACTCTTTCACACATGAAGAGTACTGCCATGGGAAGTAGGGTGAGGAAACGGGAGTTGTCCGAAATTTAGACTCTTGCACCACGTGGTGGGGCAAGAAAACGAAGGGTGACAGCTATGAGGTAAGATGTTCTGCCCCTCATGTTGTTTAAGTCTAGTACCACTCATCATTGTTGTTTTGGGTAGTAGGAACTTCGTCCAAGAAACGTGCGGCGGCGAGAATGCGTCAGCTCGCGCATATTTACTTCGTTCTTGTTTCAACAAAGAGGACTTTATTGGGATGCTTGATGCTCCAGAGGCAAAACACTTGAAAGATGCAATCACTAAGAGAGTTCTTAGTTATTTTTCTAATATTGTCACTGATCTAGATGTTCAAGATATTTGTGATGCTGTTGGGATTAGTACAAAGGGCTATCAAGCAATACATCAAGTGTTAAAAGATGCATTAAGAAGTTGAGGAGTCACAGAAAACCTATTCCCACTTCCTCACAGAGTGGCAATTGTCAAGAGGGTGTCAAATGAAGATGTTGTTCACCGATTAGGGGACTACTTGTATATTGAAGACATGATGCCTCTTCAGCCGCTCCGTAGCAAATCACAAGGAAGGAAGGGCCATGGGAAGGGAAGCGGTGCTGTTTCTAAGTGTTGTGGACCGAAGGCTTTGTTTACACCAAATTCAACGATATCTTTGTGGACTTGATACGATTGCAGCAGTCCATGGCTATTTTCTACAATTTGAGTGATGCAGGTTAGTTTAGGGTTGCTTACATGCTCTATGATGTGTCATAACATGCTTTCTGAGGCTTTATATTGTTGGCAGTTCTTGAAGGCAAGCTTGTGTTTGTGCTGAAGTTGGATGAGTGTGTAATTGTAAAAGGGAGAAAGTTGGAGAGAATGAGCATCACGCTTATGAATGAAGCCCTAGCTTATGCCAAGCAATCTTGCAGTTCGAGTGAAGCGACAAAGCCCTCTTTTAGTGTGCAATCATAGAAGGATATATGGTGGCTTGGTGCAATTGAAGTTCCGAAAGAGACACATGAAGTCCTTGCATGGATTTTTAGTAGAATCCCATGGGTCACAGAGGTCATTAAAGCTCAAATAAACGGTGAGAAGCTCATGGTTCCAGGGCGTGGGGAGTTTGATGTTGAATGGCATTTAGGTGGTGATCTAAAGACCATAAAGTGCATGCTTGGATGCAAACAAGGTGCAAATTCTTTACTTCCCTGCCCATTCTGTGTGAAAGGGCACAAGACAAGTCGGGCAACTCAAGTGGAAGGTCAGGACAAAGATAATGATGATCATATAAATAGGGAGTGGCAAACTTTGGCTCTTTCATGTGATATGCTAGAGGTAAGTTCCAATGAGGAAAATTTACAGCCTATGGGGGTTTCTAAAAATGTTACAGATCAGCCTATTACTGATGGTGCCCAATAGGGATAGCAAAGATCCTGGGTGGAACCCCATAATTCCCTTCTCCCTCAACAATGTTCACTTTTGTACATTGCATGCGTTTATGCGAATATTTGATAGGATCCTAAAGCATCACATTTATTATGCTTTCACAATGAAGCCCCTTCAATGGTCAAAAGACTCCTTGCAAGGGGTGGAGACGCTCCTTAATGAGATTGGATGTCACCAATCAAGGGTGAACATTGTAGCAGAGACTTGTAGGGAGAAGACATATGAGGTGGCACAGAAGGTTTCCATGAATGGAGCCAAGGCACGTCAATTTTTCAAGAAGATGTCAAAGTCTCCAATGCAGGTATCCAAGGCAAGTGTCGATCTAGCAAGTGAGAAGGGGTGGGAGTTGTGAAAGATTTGTGTTCATGCACGACGGACAAAGATCCCAATGCAATGTTTGAAAATGCAACTTTTCTATTGGGTTGTTTTAGCACATTCTCTATGCGTATGGTGCATACTTCATGAACCGCTATGGTTCGCTTGATATATGGAGTACACAAGGCATGGAGAAGTCCCACTATCAAGAAAAAGGAGTCTACTTCAAGAATACTCGGCATGGTGGTGGTGGTTCACACTCCAACTACCTCCAAGAGATGTTTAACTGGTTTTTAAGGCACACCTTTGGGAGAACTCGCACTATTGAGAAAGCAAGAGAGTTGATGTTAGCAAAGCAATTACGCAAGGCCTCCCGTACTGCAGCATCCGAGAAGTGGAAACACTCGTGAGCATCCCTGGGCCATGAGGCTTGGCGTGCAACTAAGTATCGAAAAGGCAGCGTTTGGGCGTCACTCAATTTTGGATGGGCACCGTGGCCATAGAGGCAGTCCAAGAGGCAGAGAGCTATATCTAACTAGCATATTCGAGGATGTGAACCTATGTGCCATCCATGCAAAGCGTGTAACGATTATGCTCAAGGATATGCAGCTTGCTCGTCGCCGTTTGCGCCATGAGCAATAGCTTGTAATTAGTCATCAAACCTTTTTGTATTTACAGAACTTCCAAGATTGGGAAGAATTTGAATATAAGCGTCTTTTGATTGTATACCCCGCTCTGTGCATTGTATTGCTTTAATTCTGTACCATGCGATGTAGCACTGGTCCATGTTTTTTCTACCTTCTTTTGTATGTATGTAGCCATTAGCTTGTTATTGTGAAAACTTGCCTACGTTAAGCACCTTGGCTAAGTGGGGCATGCACTTCCTGATGCATCCATGCTATGTGAAGCATTGAAGCAAGGGAAAACTCACTAATGCATGGAAAAGGTATCTAGAAAGCCTTGGAAAGGGCTTGGAATGCCCCCAAAGTGGCTGCCAAAGGGCGCGTGTTTGGGGCTTCCAAAGGCAGATGGATGGACAAAATGCGTGCCCTTGTGGCAGCCATTCTTAGGGCATTCCAAGCCCTTTCCAAGGCTTTCCAGAAAGTTTTAACAAGGAATAGGGATATTTCATTTGCTTCAATTTCACATAGCATAGATGCATCTAGAAGTCATGCCCCACTTAGTCCATGTAGCATAGAATTTTAGAAGCATGGTTCCCTCTTGTGATTGGGTATTGCAACTATAAAGGATCTAGGTATGCTCCAAAATGGGCTTGAGATGCTCCAAAATGAGATTCCATAACATGGTTTCCTCTTGTGATTGAGTATTGCAACTGTAAAGTATCTGGGTATGCTCCAAAATGGGCTTGAGATGCTCCAAAATGAGCTGCCACAACATGGTTCTCTCTTGTCTTTGGGTTTTGCAACTGTAAAGTACCTGGGTATGCTCCAAAATGGGCTTTAGATGCTCCAAAATGAGCTGCCACAAGGACGTGCATTTACCCCTTTCATGTGTTGATGGAAGGCCCAAATGCGCCCCCTTGTGGCAACTCATTTTGGGGCCTCCCAAGCCCTTTAGTAGCCAAATCAGTAACTTTGGAAGCAAAACATATAACAAAGTAGGCATATCAATAATTTTGGGGCTTGCCAAGCCCTTCAGTAGGCAAATCAATAACTTTGGAAGCCAAACATATAACAAATTCAAAAACTTGCAAGTAAGAGAGAGTCATAGACACCAAAAAGTAGTTTCATTAAGGAAATCAATGCTTTACATGATATCCGGCTTTTGCTTTAGGATCTTTCGAATTACAATTTTTTGGCACTTGGCCTTTTGGGGTGGATCCCTGTTAAGTAAAGTGGTTGTGATTTCTTGGGTGTCAATAACCCCTACAGCTTGGTTCATGCCGACATGGGCGATCAGGCGCCCGTGAAAGTTGACGCCGAAAGTGGATATTGCAAAATCTTTCTTTACAAGCACTACAAGGTTGGCCATTGGGCAAGGGAATTCAAAGATAAGGAACTGGCTCAATTAATTGCAGAGTGCATAGCGGACGTAGAAGCTCTCGAAACAAAGAATGAGCAGCAAGAGCAACAATTTAACGAAGCAACCACCTCTTTAGAAAAGTCAGCTTCCACAATACAACGGCTACAGATCCAACTAATATATTGCAAATACTCATCTAGCACAATGACTCGCTGCCAAGAATAGAATACATTGCTAAATCAGCTCAAGGACAACCCTATATTGACAACACTACAGGGAACAGATGAGGCATATAAAGTGGTGGTACAAAAAATTTCAGTCCTCTAAATGGAGCTAAAGTTAGAAAAATGAAAAGAAGGAAACTCTCTCTCAGTTTTATCTAGCGAGATGAGGGATACCAAAAAGAAATTGAGAAACTCAAATATGAGTTGAGCAAAGCACAAGAGGCTGCCAAAGCACATGTGGTAGGAGAAGAACAAGCTACGCCTGCAATGGGAGATAAAGATGCCCTACAATTTATGGACCTTGAAGTAGTTACCACTCAAGAGGGCAGTCTCCTAGAGCTAGAGATTCTTCACAAAGAAGCTGTAACCTCAGCTCAACCAAAAAGATTAACTTCCAACGAGGAAGCAACATTAAAGAAGCAAGTGTAAGAAGAAACGGAGACCATTTGGAAAGAAGCATGAAGTGGGAAGAATGGATCTTAAGCTTGATCAATGTCAACCTTCCCACACCGGACAACATTAATAAAGCATGGCATCAAAAGGCTCTCCCCTTCCCACTTATAAAGTTTGAAGTGCTCCAAATAAAAGACAGATTGCTCAAGGACTTCCAGGCCACCCCAACAATCGCACATCCAAAATGGGAAGAGATCTTACTAAACAGGCTCCCCAGGTATCTCATCTAGCTTGTATAACAAACACAAATGCGCCATCAAATATGAAACAAGATCTTTTGTAGTGCTCGGTACTGAGATTTAGAAGTTGGTAGCAACATTCTATCATCCAGCAAAAGAGACCCACTTGGCTCAACTACCCTAGGTTCCCACCACCACAGAATAACCAACCCACAGAAACATATATGGTGGATACACTATCCTCGACCATTCTACTATTCAGAGGGATTCCTGACTTGGCATGCATCATGTTGCTTAAGATTCCTAAATTAATGCTCCTCACTTGCTTTTAGACATTCCACTGTGTAGAGAAAACAGATGCAACATGGATGTCATTCCTCGAAGGTAACCACGGATTGTGCTATGATCTATCTAGCCAACCTTCATAGGAAGTGCTCCATGGATTCTATGCTCCGGTGATGTTTCTACCATCGTATTACATGTAGAATTTTGAAGAGGCATTCTATACAGGCTTCTTCATTTACAATATCCAAAATTTATGGCCCCGTCATCACCAACATGTGAGCAAGCTTTGTTAGCTACTCAACAGTTGAGCAAAGGAACAAAATCACAATGCAAGTCACGTCGATAGAGAACAAAGAACTCTGCCTCAAATACCAGCAAGGTCTCAAGCAACATGAAAAAAGGACTGAAGCGAGGAATCCCAACCCCTACTTAGCACCCTAAGTAGCTGCACAGATGACACAGACAAGGAGGGGGGGATGTTAGCTGCCTAGCTAACAAAGACAGAAAAAGAGCATCAAGGACACCACTCTCAGTTTTATTCCAATTGATTGTATTGAACCACTTTTTATTAATGATAAATCTTGCAAAGTCCAAAGACATTGTAATATTTTTTATCACCAATGAGTCTTAAGTGGCCGAGAGCTTCTAAGTTTGTAACTTTATGCAGTTATTAAGCCTTAAGTTATTGAGCCCAAATAGTTAGGAATCCATTCTTTGAACCTTTGCTAAGGTATAAAAGCCAATTTTTGTAACTATTGACCTAATTTTTTGGATAATGAAGTGAGCATACGCTTTAGAAGCTTACTTTGAGTCTATTGTTTCTTCCACTCTTTGTGTCTCTTTCATATTGTGACGTTGCATTGCTATTCTGAGCATACCAACACGTTCACAGGTGAAAGCTCTTTCATTTAACGTAAGTTCCTCGCGATAAAAGTGTGTTTTTAGTCGTGCTTGTTTGTGAGCTTTTCTCTTCCTATGCACAATACATGCACCAAAACTGGTTTTTGACCTTAGGAATAGATAGAGCACGTCTAGAGGAAGCTATAGAGTGCTTCGAATGCCAAAATCCACTAACTTAAAATAGGTTGTTTTTCTTCTGCGAGAATTTTTCTTAGTGTCAAAAATGCATATGAGAGTGTTGAGGATACTCTGCTCATGCTAGGCAATAAGTTTTGTTGCATTCGGAGTCTCGTAGCTACACAAGATTGTTCGGATAAGGTTGCGGTAAGGAAAGTAGCTTTTGATGTTTGACACACATTTGAAATTGAGTTAGGTAAAAACCACTTAGACTTGGGTCTTTCGAGAGACTAGCTATCTCTTTTAGCCTCCATGCAATAGTCGGATTAGCTACGTTCCACAAATTGACAATTTTTATGTCTGTGGTTCTAGCTTTGCTAGCTTCAAAATAGTGAGGCTTGATAGCCAGCCGACACTTTCTCACAACTCTCTCTCTCTCTCTCTCTCTCTCTCTCTCTCTCTCTCTCTCTCTCTCTCTCTCTCTCTCTCTCTCTTCAACTCACACTCTTCTGTCTCAGCGACACGAGAGCCGGGAGAAGGGCATGGGACCGCGCTAAAGAGGGGAGATATGGTTGGGACAACGGGATGGATGAAAGCCCTCTCTCTCTCTCTCTCTCTCTCTCTCTCTCTCTCTCTCTCTCTATTCGACTGTCACTCTCACTCTTTTTGAGGCGTACTACATTCAGGAGTGCGCGCACATGGGTCTCTCTCTCTCTCTCTCTCTCTCTCTCTCTCTCTCTCTCTCTCTCTCTCTCTCTCTCAGTTCCGCTCGCTATCAATGGTGTGTTTTTTTTAGCATTGTCGGGACATTGGCCGAAATAATCTTTTGTTGACACATGGCAAGCACTATAAGAGGAGTTGTCTTTAACCGCTAGCATTGCTACGGAAAAACAAAGGAAAAAGGAGAGAGGAAAATTGCGGGAGCGGCAATAACCGCGGCTTTGGACGCGGTAGTGGTTTCTCAGGAAATATGGTGGTAATAGTCGCGGCAATATACCCACTTCTATTACCGCCATAGTTGCCGCGTTTATTACCACGCTTACTGCTGCTACACGCCGATTCAAAAATAAAGGTGCTCATTTGGGCCACCCAAAATTGGGTAGCCCAAATGAGCATCTTTATTTTTGACCTGCATATAGCAATGAAACATCAACTGTTTTTTGGAAGAGTATAAAAAATACCAAATAATTGAAATTGAATTTACTTTACCTTGACAATTTAATATGTAGAAGATCAACTATTTAAAAAGTTATAATAAAAAGTAAATAGCTGTATATACATTGTGCCACACTGGGACTTTACGAAAGTTTGGAAAAACTAATTTTCTATCTAATTCTCCTCTATCTCATCGTCATTCAGAGGCACGTACGCTTGATCACTTTGACTCTACATAAACCCAGACCAAATTAAACAATTATCAACGGCTCAAAACAATTGATACAAAATTATGTTTTAAACTTACTGCTTGTAGTGATCCAACCGCCGCGTCGAATTGCTCGACAGAGATGTGGTTGTTTTCGAACAACCATCGCCAAGTATCAAATTTTGTATGTCGCTCCCGATAGTTGACCATCTCTCTGGTTGGTCAAGAGAGAGTTATATTTTCCTAAGTTAGCAATAACAATACCAAATCATTAACTACAATCTTTATAATCACCGATCGACGTTATAATTTAATTAATCTTACATATTTGTCCTTCCAAGCTCCCTTGCCTTCTGAGCCATAGTACATGGGAGTTTGTCTGGCGCGAGCCTTGCGTTGTTGTCTGTATGATGAGCCCGTCGCAGCTTGATCGATCTTTTCTTGAATTGCCCACTCCCACTCCGCATCTGTCATGTTGCCACCGCGGTAGCTCTTGTCTGGATCTTTGACCTGGTTGGCTGCTGTGTGCCGCACACTGGACTGATTGTTTTTCAGAAATGTCTTTATGTATCCCTCCAACCACTGTTGTGAAAAACATTGATCGAGGGCATTTGGAAATCTAGCTAACAGAGCGTCCTCAATGTGGGGCATTTGGAAATCTAGCTAACAGAGCGTCCTCAATGTACCGTGCATGATCGGGAAGTTGGTCTTTAAGCTTTATAAAACAGTTCTTATATGTTGAATGTATAAGAATTTGTACATGGCATCGAAATGCCCTGCCTTGCCATGTGCCGAAGTCCACCTCCCCGACATATTTAACCCTATAGTAGAACCCATGGGTGTTTCTGGCATGGGTGCATCAGTATCCTCATCCTCTACGTCAGGGGCGACACGCTCTAAAAGTGGGGACTCTGTTCGCCCGCCACTACCAAAACAGGCAAACCACAAGATCCATCACCGCTTTGTCTCTCACGGTGCTTGCTGTCCTGAGATGAGCGTGGACGTGCATTGCCCTAAGACGAGCGTGGACGCACGTTGCTAGAGGAAGTTTATTGACGGTGTTCTGGTGAAGCAGGAGTGGAATGGAGTGGCGTAGGACCCTGTGATGTGATGGGAGTGGGACCCTGCGATGCCATGGGAGTGGGACCCTACAATGGAAGGGGAGTAGGATGATAAGAAGGGGTTGTAGACTGAGGTGCCATCGATGCGAGGCTTTGTAGGTAAGGAGTCCCTGCCTGACTCCCCCATGGTGTAGTCTGCGGAGAAATACCGTAGCTTGTAAGATGATATGGAGTGTAGCGACCAAACAAATTCTCTGTCTCTTGGAGGTACTGGTCTCGTAAAGAGAGAGCCCGCTGTAGGTCTGGATCTACGACCAGTGGAGGAACCTCAGAAGGTAGCTGTAGGATGGCCATGCCTGCAAATAACAAAAATAAACCTATCACACTCATGGTTTAGGGTTAACTAGCTAGAAGCATTCTTTATTTCTTTGTTTTCTCTCACCAACTAGACTCGGGTCCACCGGAGGCGATGTCCACCCCGGGTGGGAGCCCACCTGGGATGTGAACCAACCAAAAGAAGAGCCAACTGGATGCTCCCCCCAGTAGGTCTCTCATCTGACATCTACATTACAAAGAGCAATATAACATTAAGCTTTGTCCCCTACTCACTCATCTATAAATGCATACACAAGTATATTAGCACACAAACATGTAGATACATATACATACTAGTAGACCTAAGTAGAGGCTAGTAGTGCCAAAGGTCAAGTGCACCTCTTTAGATATCATCACAGTCTCAACCGTGGTAAAACCAAAGGTACATTGTGGTAATCCATGCATGAGTGGATCAATGACCACAACACCACGATTAAAAAAGGAATATACCCAAGAGGAAGCGTCTAACCTTCGGGTGCTATGCTCCCGTACTTAGTGTGTACATACATGCATAAACAAATATATATGTACACACAAATATATATACATATACATAATGTAGCCATTGTTTTGAGTAGAGATAAAGAGTTATGGTTGTAAATGTAGCCATCATTTTGTGTTGTGCGCAGTGCGAGAGTGCTCTTGCTTCTATAGAGTGCTATGAAGAAGATCTTCTTTATTGTGCTTCTTGCACAGTATCTCTTCACAACAGCTCCTTGTTTGGGGAAATACTTTGCCTCCATTCTGAGGTACAATATCATTAAAAGCTGTCCAACCTAATGCCTATTTGGTGGGGAAAAAGAGATAGGAAGAGACATAGAGAGAAAGATTGAGAAGTTAAGGAGAAGAGAGTAGAAAGTAATTTCCAAGGGTCTATCCACGTCACATAAAGAATGTCTTTTTCATAGCACGCTAAAGAAGCTCAGCATACCCGCACTACGCACACCGCAAAATGGTTTCTTTGCCTACAACCATTGCTCTTGATCTCCCTATTTCTTTATCTTCCTCTCTCTTCCTATCTCTTTCTGCTGACGGATATCTCTATCTATCTCTCTCCCTCTTTCTCCCCACGGATATCTCTATTTCTCTCTTTCCCTCTCCCCCCTGTTTCCCTATCTCTCTATATCTCCCTCTCTCTCCTCTCCCTCCCTCTTTTCCCTCTTTCTCTCTCCCTCTCTCCTCTCTTCTCTATCCCTATCTCTCTTTCTCTCTCTCCCTCTTTCACTCTCCCTCTCTCCTCTCTTCTCTATCCCTATCTCTCTTTCTCTTTCTCTCTCTCTCTCTCTCTCTCTCTCTCTCTCTCTTTCCCCTCTCTCTCTTTCCCCTCTTTCCTCTCTCTCTCTCTCTCTCTCTCTCTCTCTCTCTCTCTCTCTCTCTCTCTCTCTCTCTCTCTCGGGTGTGTGTGTGTGATAATAAGAAGAGGAAAATGGTATAACCTTTCTATCATCCAAGTGTGGTAGATTGGTTATGCCATTTCCGTCTTGAATAACAGGTCTTGAGTTGCCCTCTCCTCGTCGAATAGATCATTAAGGTCTCTTGGGATAGTTTCCTATGACGTTAAAATTCTCTTCTTCTCGGGTGTGTGTGTGTGTGTGTAATAATAAGAAGAGGAAAATGGTATAACCTTTCTATCATCCAAGTGTGGTAGATTGGCTTATGCCATATCCCTCTTGAATAACAGGTCTTGAGTTCAACTCTCCTCGTTGGATAGATCTTTAGGGTCTCTTGGGATAGTTTCCTACGACGTTAAAATTCCCTTCTTCTTCTCTCTCTCTCTCTCTCTCTCTCTATTTCTCTCTCTTTCATTGTCTCTCTCTCTCTCTCTCTCTCTCTCTCTCTCTCTCTCTTCCCCCCCCCTCTCTCTCTCTCTCTCTCTCTCTCCCTCCCTCCCTCCCTCCCTATCTCCCTATTCTCTCTATTTCTCCTCCTCTTTCCCTCTTTCTCTCTCCTTCTCTCCTCTCTTCTCTATCCCTATCTCTCTCTCTCTCTCTCTCTCTCTCTCTCTCTCTCTCTCTCTCTCTCTCTCTCTCTCTCCCTCTTTCCCCTCTTTCTCTCTCCCTCTCTCTCTCTCTCTCTCTCTCTCTTTCCCCTCTTTCTCTCTCCCTCTCTCTCTCTCTCTCTCTCTCTCTCTCTCTCTCTCTCATACATTACACCACCCATATTGCCCCCAACTACAAAACCATGTTCTTCGCTGAAAGAGGAAACCGTACTCACTCTTAGTTCACTCATCTTTCTAACAATATGATATGTATGTAGGGTTGTCCACATCGGGGTACAATGCATGTCCTACTTGTGGGCCATCATTAAGGCCCGATTCCTTGTGCAAGGTAATCTATCCAAACAACCATCATTTCTCACCCCAAGGGCATAACAAGCACAAGGCTCCAACAAATGGGAAGACGCCTCTAAAGCTCGTGATGGAATATTGGGCAACCATTTGGGAAGAACACCACAACAACAATCCAGCTCCGTGTCCTCCACCAAAAGGTATGTCAAGGTATTCCATATTTTTAAGGCTTCCATATTGGAAGGACTTAAAAATACAACACCTCTTTGATCACATGCACATATTTAGAATATAGCCCAAACACTATGGGACCGCATTATTGGCAAGAAGGACTCTTTGGGTGCAAGGGAGGATTTGAGGATTTTAAAACGTCTCCCCACCTCTGCTACTCCACATCGTGCCCCAAATGGAAAGATTGTGGTTCCTAAAAGCACCATGGATGCTAGCCAAAAAAGAATTAGACAAGGTGAAGGGTACCATTGCCTCTATTTGCACACTAACAGGATAGATGAAGTCGCTAAAGGTTTCACAAAAGCGAAGAAGGGTGGAAGCGTTCAGTTGTATGGGTTGAAGTCCCATGATTGGTACAAGATGCTTCACGTAATCTTCATACTCCTTATTCTATCTATAGTTTGTGTGTATGACTATCACTCACTTTACCTTCCCTTGATTTACCTTGTAGTTCATTCTGTTGGTGAGTATGTCACGTATGTCGGGACAAGAAAGTCAGGGACGCTATTTTCAAACTAGGAGAGCTAGTAAGGTACACCACAAGACTCCACTCAGCTACACCTTTTTTATGTACACAATAATTTCAACTAGCACTTAGTGTATCCTTGTGTGTTTTCTTGAAGATTTGTGAGCTCCAAGGAAATCAAAATAGATGCTATCCCTACTGCTCAAACACTTGCAACAAAAACTATGTGTGCCATTGAAGATGCATTTCCTTGATCGGTCCTTCTTAGTCAAATTCACCTCTTGGTTCACGTGGTGGAGGAGATCGCTATATGTGGAGTAGTGCAAGCACGATGGATGTTCTTCTTAGAGAGGTTTCTAAAGACTCTCAAAGATTTTGTGCGGCTACGACCTCAACCAAAGGCATGTATGGCTGAACGGTGGATTGTTCAAGAGGCATTTGTTTACATATCAGAGTATTTGGCACAAGTTGATCCTTCAATGCCTCGCATGTGGTCAGACAAGGAAGATGCAATGATGACTTCACACTTGCCAAGTGGAAAGGGGAAACTACTTAACATGGATATGAATCTATCCCGAGTGGTCAATAACTTTTGTATTCTCAATGCAAAGTGTAACATTTAATGGCCTAGTAACTTTTTTGTAGCGGAAAATAGCATGAACATAGCGAGCATTTCATTAGAATAGATTCCTAATTAGTAATGAGACTAACTGTTGGAATTAGGGAGCTAGCTTGGAGAAGCTCAAGGCACAGAATAGAGAGTGTATTACTTAGTGTGCAATGGAAAGATAGATAGCCCTAGAGTGATGGGCGTATGTACAATGCACGGGGGAAAAAACCTCCTAAAGAGGGAAAAAATGCCCCGAGTGTCCTAGTGTGTTCACACACATCACTACCACATGTATATAGTAACAAATCCCCCCTGGAGTGATGCGATGAATGAGAGCTGGAACATGAGTAAAGGGAAGTGCCATGCCCTGAGGAAATGATCAATCCACAAAGGGGAGTAAGCCTAAAGCTTTGCGGAAAGCTTCGAGTTTCTCACGAGACAATGCCTTTGTGAAAAGATCTGCAAGGTTGTCCTGTGTTGACACATAAGCCAAGCTCATCTCTCCTGCTGAGAGCCTCTCCCTAACATAGTGGTAATGCACCTTAATGTGCTTTGTGCGAGCATGAAAAACTAGGTTCCTCGCAACTACCAATGTGCTCTGACTGTCAATGTAGATAGTGTTGGCAATGTCCTGTCCAACACCGAAGTCAGCCATAAGGCATCTGAGCCATACACACTCAACCGTAGCTGTGAAGAATGCCCTGTACTCAGCCTCACAACTAGAAGTGGCCACCGTAGGTTGCTTCTTTCTCAACCATGATATACATGAACTTCCAAGCATGAAACAAAACCACTTGTGGACACTCGCGTATCAAAACAACCAGCCCAATATGTGTCCGAAAAAGCATGTAAGTATGGCGGCAATGATCCCCCCTTGGGATAAAACAACCCAAGATGTAAAGTGCCACTAAGGTAGATAAAACTCCTCTTGATAGCCTGCCAATGCTTAGACACTGGGCTATGCATAAATCTACTGACCTGTGAGACTGCAAATTGAATATTTGGCCTCATGTTGCATACATAAATGAGGCATCCAACAACAATTTGGTAAAGAGTGACATCAGCAGGATCACCAGCATCATGAAGGCTCAATTTCAAACTTGTTTCCATGGGAGTGGCAATAGGTTTGCAATCCTCAAGTCCAAACTTACATAGCAATGTCTCTATGTAAGTTTTTTGACACAAGGAAATACCACCATCACACTGCTTAAACTATCCACCCAAGTAATGATGCAACAGTCCCAAATCTTTCATCTTGAAAGTAGCATTCAAATCAGACTTAAATTCAGCAATATGTCTTTCATTTGGTCGAGTGATCAACAAATCATCTACATAAAGAACCACAATGAGAAGTACATCACCCTCACGCTTTACATACAATGTGCTTTTTGTTGGACTGTTACGAAAGCCTGTTTGTCCAAATGAGTGTCAGCTTTCTCATACCAAGCACAAGGAGATTGCTTCAACCCATACAAAGCCTTGTTACATTTGCACACTTTGTCCTCTTGTCCTTTCTTGACAAAACTGCGAGGCTGCATTACATAAACTTCCTCAAATATGTCACCATTCAAGAAAGCAGTAACAATGTCTGATTGATGTACATCCCAACCAAAATGAGCTGCCAATGCGCAAAGTGGGAGCAAAAGTCTCTTCATAATCTATGGCTATGCATAACCCTTTGCAAAACAAGTCGAGCCTTATGGCGATCGATCTCACCGTCCGGCTTGCGTTTCAACTTGTAAACCCACTTTGTACCAATGGCCTTTTTGCTAGGAGGCAAATCACATAAATTCATGTGTCATTTTCGATAATTGTATCATATTCTGATTGCATGTGGCACCCATCCAATTTTTTGAATTTTGTGCTTCATCAAGAGACAGAGGTTCCTCAACATCATGTAAGCTGGACAAAGCCAAAGCATACAACGTGATACATTAAGATGCATGGCTAGAGCTTGAATGAGTATGACTAGACAAAGGTGCAACCAATTTACTGTCACGCAATGTATGCACCAACCATTTTGGCATACCTCTATCCTGCTCATTTTCAACCCTTTTCTCATCAAGTACATCATGTACATCTGCATCAGTAATAGGCTGATTTGTAACATTTTCGAAAACCCCCATAGGCTGTACATTTGCCTCATTGGAATTTACATTCGTATTTCCACCACTAAAAAGAGGCAACAAAGTGTCTAAATGTCCTGTGAGCTTACATTACTGTCTCTAGTACATGACAACAAGGGTTGAATAGAATCTTCCACAAACACTATATCTCGTGAAACCGAAATATGTTTTTCTTGCGGATGATGTACAACCTGTAACCTTTGCTTTCAGCACTATAACCAAAAAAAATACATTTGACAGCCTTATCCTCCAATTTTTTGCGTTGTGTTTGTGGCACCAAAGCATGTGCCAAACAACTAAAAACACACATGTGCTCAATAGAAGGCTTTCTATCATGCCATGCTTCATATGGAGTACTAGTCTGCAAAGCTTTCATAAGACACATGTTTAGTAAATAAGTGGCACACATGATGGCCTCAAACCAAAAAGAATGCAGCAAAGCTTGACTTTTGACCATACATCGTGCCATTTTCGCAAGTGACCTTTTTTTTCTCTCAGTAAAACCATTTTGTTGAGGTGTATAAAGCACTGTACATTGGTGTTTTATCCCACGAGTAGACATAAATGCATTAAATTCATGAGACATATACTCCTCCCCTCGATCGGAACAGAGGGTGCCCATAATACATTTCGAGACATTTTCAGCCATAGCTAGAAATTGTTTGAAGCACATAAAAACTTTGGACTTTGCTTTAAGTGAAAATATCCATGCATGCCTAGAGTAATCATCAATGAAAGTCACAAAGTAAAGGTAATTGCCCAAGGACGGAGTTTGCGTGGGCCCACAAATATCACTATGCACATGCTGCAGCCTGCATGTGGCCCAAACTGAACCATCCTTTGGAAACTTCGAACGCTGCATCTTACCCAAAATACAGCCTTCACAAACATGTTTGAAAGGTGCTTCAAGAGGCAGTAAAGAAGCAACCATGTCAGATTTCTGCAAACGCAGTAAACTAGCAAAATTCAGATGACCAAAATGTGCATGCCAAAGTTTTGCATCTGAATTAAATAGCCCTTGAATCTACAATTGCATTTGCAAAAAAAATTCCACACTTGTCATACAAAGTAAGCTTATACAGCTCATGGCACAAAAGCCCAGATGCAACAATTTCATCACCAAAACTGAGATCATGAACTGTACATCTGTATCCACAAATTTGACTACAAGTCCAAGTCTAGCAAGTGTAGATACATACAAAAGATTCTTCTTGATCCAAGGTACATAAAGTGCATCAACAAGTGTGAAAGAACTGTCATTTGCAACATTAAGCACAATCTTTCCAACTCCTTGAACCAGATAAGAGGCATTGTTGGCACAAGTGACTGAATTCCCATGAGGAGGGACAGACTCGAAGAGAGGTGAACAATTCATGATGTGAGGTAATGTGCTTTGTAGCACCACTATCAAAATACCACACATGTGAATCTGCAGCAATTGACATGCATGCATCATGGACAACAGTATTGTAACTGCACTCTGCATAAAAAGCCCATTCTACATCAACATCAGCAACACTGTCTCCTTTCACAAAGGACTCAACAATGGCTGCATTTGTAGTGAAACCAGCATTTGCATTGGAACCACCCTCTTTCTTCTTAGCCTCTTTGGCCTTCAACTTAGGACACTGCTTGATCAAGTGATCATTAGCTTTACAATAATGGCAACGCATCTTCTTTTTGCCCTTATCACCATAATTTCCAGAAGAATTTCTGCCAACAGAAGCATTAGGAACAGAAGTTTTTCCACTCGTAGCAGAACCATAAGAAGTGGTTGCATTGCTGTTACCACCCTTTCTTTGAGAAGCAATAAAAGCATGTTCAACTGGACACTACCACTATGACATTTGGAGCACATTACCACTCAGATAGACACACAAAAACAAAGGAAAAGTTCAAGTCAAAAAATCTCGAGGGCTGTAATGCTGGAGTCAATGCGCGCGATAATGGTCCTTCAGCAATGCGCACAGTAATCGGCCCAACTATATTTCCGCGCGTATTACTGCGGGCGTTACCGTAAGACTTACCACAACATTTATCGCGCACGCGAGTATTTTTTTTAAAAAAAGTAGATGACCATTTGGATGGTCCTTGGTAGGACCCATCCAAATGGTCATTTACCTTTTTTTCCTATACATTTAATAAATAAAAAACAACAATTTCATTGCACAAAAACTTTGGGCCAAAATCAAATGTTTAATTATATTGGAGAAACTGTTCCTTACAAAATTGTCCAAATAGGCAATGCATGGCGGCTATACAACTGTGGCCAAAAGAAGACTTTGGGCCAAAATCAAGTGTTTAATTATATTGGATATTACGAAATTGCCCAAATAGGCGATACATGGGGGCTCTATACAACTGTGGCCAAAAGAAGACGGGCCCAAAAACACTTGGAGGATTGAGCTACTCGGATCCTAGGACCTCTCGAGGGACTCCCTGACTCTGGAAAAGAAAAAAAGAAAAAAACCTTTAATTAATACAAATGGATACATAATTCTGCATGGACTCATTTACGAAAAAAAGTTCACACTTACAGGCTGTAGTGTACGACATGCATTTTCAAATTCTTCGCGATTGATTTTGTTGTTTTCATACAGCCAGCAGCATGTCTGATATTTGGAGTGGCTCTCTCTGTATCTCTGGATCTCTCGGCTTGGGCGGGTCATAGTAATATTTTGTTGTATATCAATTAAAAAATATCATAAACCTAATCTTATTACCACAAATTAAATCAATTCAAATGAAAATACGTGCACTCACAAATTTATCTTTCCATGCTGCTTTTCCGCCCGAGCCGTAATGCATGGGCGTTTGCTACGCCCTCGCCTCCACCTGCCGAGTGTGCGCCCTAGCACCTGCCTCTCTCTCGTCCTCCAGCTCGCCATGGGCTTTCTCCCACTCCTCGTCGTGAACATTTCTAGGGTTATAGTTGTGACCCTCAGATTCAAATGTTCGCTTTGCCGCCCTCCGCACACTGGACTTCTTATTTTTCAAGAAATTCTTGATGTACTCCTCGAGCCACTACCTGGAGAACTCTTCCACTTCTGGATTAGGGAACCGCATGAGCAATGTCGTGTGAATGTATGTCAAGTCGGCTGGGTCCTGATCTTTGAAAGATTTAAAGAAATCTTGGTATGTCGAGTGGATCAGCTGGTTTAAGGTGCCCTCGAAATGTCCTCCCCAAAGAGGAACCTAGATCCACCTCCCCCCTCGATGTATATAATAGTAGTAGCCACGAGCGTCCGGGGCGGGCGCATCGCGGTCCTCATTCTCATGTGGAGCTCCAAGGGGTGAGCGAGGAGGTTGGGGTGTAAGAGGAGGTGAATCTGTAGCACTTCCCCCTCCACCACCAAAGCAGCATGAGCCACTACCTCGACGAGAGCGTGAGCCACCACTCGAAGAGCGCTGGCCACCCGAAGAGCGCTGGCCCGAGCCTGAACCGCAGGGTGGTATAGGCGACGGATAACTCGACGGTGCGGGCGTGGATCGTTGCGAATGCAAGGTGGAGGGAGCTGCAGGTGACAGGAAAGTCGAGGGTAAGGTGGAGGGTGGTGAGAGCCCATAGACAACCAATTCTGCTGGTGTGTACAGCCCTAGAAGACTCTGTTGCAAGGATAGCCACTCTGCTCGGGCGCGGTATGCCCTCTTGAGGTCGGGGTCGTGTACTGCATCTCGGAACCATCGAAAGACGAAGGTGGATTGTGACTGGTGGGAGGAAGACTGTGAGCAGTAAGCATCACAAGCGTCCTCGTAAGAGAGGCCCTCGGCGAGAAAGTCCTCTATGGATCGATAGCCGGGCGTGGAAGAGGATGCCATATCCTACAATTTCACAAAAAAAAGGGACCCTAATTAACATTGGATTCTAGTCAAAGTGAGATTCTTTATTGCATAGGATTCCTCCTTGCATAGGATTTCTTTTATCTCCTATTTAAGAAATGGTTTGTGTGCTTAGTTTTTTTGCATCCGACTGGAGTGTGTGTGTGTGTGATTCTAATTAATCTATTATGTGTGGCAAAGAAATTAATCTAGTGTGTGTGTGTTGGACCTTAATCTATCGTTGGGCTTCTCTGTGACCATTGGGGTCTCAATCAACATCATCGCACACCCACATGGAGGTATGTTTTGATATGCTTATAACACATGCACACTAATGAAAGTGTTAGTGTGTGCTTGTAACGCATGCACACACTAATGCTTGCATTAGTGTGTGCTTATGCACAAATTAATGTGTGAAAACACACCAATGCATGCACACACACACACTAATGCTCGCATTAGTGTGTGCTTGTAGCGCATGCACACACTAATGCGCTACAAGCACACACTAATGCTCGCATTAGTGTGTGTGTGTGCATGCATTAGTGTGTTTTCACACACTAATTAGTGCACAAGCACACACTAATGCTTGTATTAGTGTGTGCAATTTTTTCACACACAAATGCTCACAATAGTGTGTGCTTGTGCATGCATTAGTGTGTAGACACACTAATTTGTGCACAAGCACACACTAATGCAAGCATTAGTGTGTGCTAGAGAGGTATGCACACACTAACGCTTGCATTAGTGTGTGTTTGGGCACAAATTAGTGTGTGGAAACACACTAATGCTTGCATTAGTGTGTGCTTGAGCACAAATTAGTGTGTAGAAACTAACTAACTAGTGTGTAGAAACTAACTAATGCACAAATTAGTGTGTGCTTGTAATGCATGCACACACTAATGCGGGCATTAGTGTGTGATTGTGCACAAAATAGTGTGTGAAAACACATTAATTTGTGCACAATCACACACTAATGCAAGCATTAGTGTGTGTGTATAATGCTTGCACACACTAATGCTTGCAATATTAGGGTGTGCTTGTGCATGCATTGTGTGCTTGTAACGCATGCACGCACTAATGCGGGCATTAGTGTGTGATTGTGCACAAAATAGTGTGTGAAAACACATTAATTTGTGCACAATCACACACTAATGCAAGCATTAGTGTGTGTATAATGCATGCACACACTAATGGAAGCATTAGTGTGTGATTGTACACAAAATAGTGTGTGTGTGTGTGTGTGTACAATGTGTGTGTGCATGTGTATGCATGTTAGTACATGCGTGTGTGTGTGTGTGCATGTGTATGCATGTTAGTGCATGTGTGTGTATGCATTGTGTGTGTGTGTGTGTGTGTGTGTGTGTGTGTGTGTGTAGAAGAACGAGAAGAAAGAGAGAGAGTTCGAGCACTTACACTCGTGACCTCGATCGCTTGGATATGGTGGGGATGGATATGAAGAGAGTAATAGAGGTTGGAGATGGAGAGGGAGAAGGAGAGAGAGCTTGGATATGGAGAGGGAAACAGGCCTGCGTAGAAGAGGAGCTCGTTTTTGAATTTTTGGCATTCAATTTCGCGGGGATACGCAGGTGCCCTCTTTATATAAAACATTTTGCTAGGCATTTTACCACGCTTATTACCGCGCCAGCTTCCGCGCATATTACCGCGAAAATCTCTGATGAGACATTAAAGTTACACCGACCGCATGACCTCTTGTACCCACCTCTTTACCTTACACTCCCCTCTATCTTTAATGAGTGTCAGTCATGTCAGTACCAACATTCTTGATTCTTCTTTCTTTTATTGAATTTTTTCTTATTTAGTGTGTGGTCGTGTGTGCAGGTCGATTGGGATGACGTGGGTCTGCCGGTTGGCACGGAACGAACTCGATGGTTGAGCGAGCGACTACCATGTCCATGTACGCGATGTAAGCGTGGGATTTCATGTCTTCGGCGTATATGCTTGTCTCACGTGGATGATTATGGACTATGAGACGATCCGAGAAAACGAGCTAGAATGCAAACTAGCGATCCGAGGGTTTTGGCATCCATTGATGTCGCTCCCCATTGGAGTGTGATTGGGGGCAGAGGCGGGAGGAGGACGGAAGAGAGATTGCACCAGGAAGCAGTCATGGGAGGGGGGTCACACACGCCGTCCGATGTGGATGGGTCCACATCGGACGGCGGGTGTGATCCGAGGGTTTTGGCATCCATTGATGTCGCTCCCCATTGGACTGTGATCGGGGGCGGAGGCGGGAGGAGGACGGAAGAGCAATTGCACCAGGAAGCAGTCATGGGAGGGGGGTCACACCCGCCGTCCGATGTGGATGGGTCCACACGAGCGCATGTGTATCCTACATCCACCACATATGGGGATCTCCCCACCACCCCACCCCACATGGAGGTGGAGGAAGATCATTTGCACAATATGGTTGAGGATCTTCTTGCACGTGAGGCGGCGAATGAGTGTGAGCTTGAGTGTGCATGTGAAGAAGCCGCCCAAAAAACCAAAGATTCATTGCTAGAGACAGCACACACCGCTCTTTACGAGGGATGCTCCTACTCCATATTACGAGCGTCTCTTGAGATCTTGAATATTCAAGAAATGTTTGGATGGCGCAATGTAGGGGTAGATGCACTATTGAGGTACGTTTAAGTGTAATAAGTGTTAGTTGTGAGTTTTTTTCGTGGTTATATGCAATAACAAGTGTTCTTTAATTATTTCATAGGCTATTAGGCAAGATGATGCCTAAAGGCAATCATCTTCCAGAAAATCGAAGGAAGGCACGACAGGTGGTGACAGGGCTTGGGATGGACTATGATCGCATACATGCATGTGTCAATGATTGCGTGCTATTCCGTAATGAACATGCAGGGCTTAATGCTTGCCCCGAGTGTGGAGAATCAAGGTACAAAGAGGGAATGCAAGGAACCACAATACCTCGCAAGGTTCTTCGTCATTTTCCCCTCATTCCCCGCATGAAGCACATGTTCAGCACCAAAGGAACAAGCGAGCTTCTTACATGGCATATGACAAATTGCTCCACCGATGGGGTTATGAGAGTGCCGGCTGACTTGCCGGCATGACAACACATTGAGTAGACATGGCCAGAGTTTAGAGAAGAGCCTCGTCACTTGAGGCTTGGTCTGGCTAGTGATGGGGTAAACCCATTTGGGCATCAGTCTACCTCATGGAGTACTTGGCCAGTGGTTGTTGTGAACTACAACATTCCACTATGGGAGTAAACCAAGAAGTCTTTGCATTGGTCACTTATATGTGGTTATGTCTTTTGTTTTTGTAGGACTATCAACATCTGGACATAGTGCATGCCCAACTTGTGGACCCTCACTCGTGACAGAGAGACCCGCTCTACTTGGTAAGGTGATCTACCCCAATAATCATCGCTTCTTGCCGCCCACACATCGATCTTATGCTCCACCATGCAATGGGATGGAGCCACTCCATTGGACCATGGCAGATTGGGCAAGACATTGGAACGAGCATCACAACACATTGCCTCCTCCCAATGATCCACCTAGGGGTATGTCTAGGTACTCTATTTTCTTATCACTACCCTATTGGGCTTCATTGAAAATCCAACACCTATTGGATCCAATGCATGTGTTCAAAAATGTTGGGCAAGCTATATGGGATCACATAGTGGGCAAGAAAGATTCATTGGGGGCTAGAGAGGACATGAGGGCCATAAGGAGGCTCCCTCCTTCGGCCACACCTCGCATGGGGCCTCGGGGGAAGATGGTTCTTCCAAAGGCACCTTGGATTCTATCAAGGGTGGATCAAGAGCGGATGAAACAATTCATTGCATCCATCCGTACTCCAACAGGTTATATGCGTTCGCTCAAGGGTGCCTTCACTAAAACTAAGAAAGGAGTATCCACACAACTGTATGGGCTCAAATCCCATGATTGGCACAAGATTCTTCAGGTAATGTGTGTGTGTGTGTATATGTGAGTGTGTGTGTATGTGGTTTAGGGTTTTGGATACTAATAAGTCTTTTTGTTTGTGCAATAGTTTGTGCTTCCAATTAGCATTAGTGGATTTGCGGACACGAAGGTAAAGGCTGCAATATTCAAGGTGGGAGAAGTTGTCAGGTATAGCACATTTGATCTTACCTCCTAAACTTTACTTTGAAGACTAACTTTACTATGAAGATTATGAAGGATTTTTTGGTTACAGGTTTTTGAGTTCCAAAGAAATCAAAGTTTCATCCATTCCAATAGCTCGACTTCTAGCGATTGAAGCAACTTGTGCTATTGAGGATGCATTCCCACGTTCTATCCTTGTTAGCCAAGTTCACCTATTGCTCCATCTTGTTGAGGAGATAGCCATTTGTGGTGTGGTTCACTCCAGGTGGATGTTCTTTCTTGAGAGGTTCCTAAAGACCTTGAAAGACTTTGTAAGGCTACGATCACAACCAGAGGTATTCATCAATCTTAAGCCTTAAATCTTATTAGGATTGGATTGTATTCACAACGCTTTTTATTGGTTACTTTAATCACTAATGGTTTCATGTGTTCAGGCAAGCATGGCAAAGGGTTGGATTGTACAAGAGGCTTTTGTGTATGTCTTTCAATATCTTTTCACAATAGACCCATCATTGCCTCGTTTAAAGACGGAGGAAGAGGATCCAAAAAAACACGCAAACATTCCAAGTGAGAAAGGTTCTCTCTTGATTTTGGATAGGGAATTTCACGCCATAGTCAACAACCATTGTCTACTCAATGCTCCCATCATGGGCAAATGGGTGGATATGTATGTGGAGGTGCGTACAACGAGAGAAAGGAAGAGGGAAGCATGGAAGAGGTCGCATGGCGGTAGGCGAGCACCTCCCTTTCCTAAAGAGCTTGCCAAATACCCTGATCTAATTCCTGTTGGGTGGATACACAATGCCATGACCAAGGCCAAGGCACAAGGAGAACAAATAGCCCTAAAGAATGTGAGTACGCGCGAGGATGTCTACCAAGGGTAATATACTCAATGTGTTTAGTGTGTGTGTGCGAGTGTGTGTGTGTGTGTGTGTGTGTGTGTGTGTGTGTGTGTGTGTATTTTATCTCTCTCTCTCTCTCTCTCTCTCTCTCTCTCTCTCTCTCTCTCATCTATCTTGATTGGTTTTTGCAGGCCTTCACATTCAACTCTATGTGGTTTGAAGGACGTCATTTTCGAACCCGCAAGATAGATGAGTGTCGAACCACTCGCGATAGTGGAGTTATGGGCAACTTTGACACGACAACACAAGAGGTGAGGGAATGTGGAACAATAGAGAGGATAATCAAAGTGGATTTCAGAACATTTCACAAATATCTCTTTGACTGCCGATGGTTTGCGGGTGAGGTTAAGAGACATGAGAATGGGATCTATATGGTAGACTCCGAGCAATTTCATCACGGGAAGACCGACAACTTGGTGGAACCTAGTAGTTGTGAGCAGGTAAAGTCCATGTGCAACTCACTAAAACATTATATGATACATATAAAACTACATTCATGTTGTTGTTTGCTCTATGACCTACAGGTGTTTTATGTGCCTTGTATGTATCGAAGATGACTTTGGTATGTTATTCCAATCACACCACGGAGTAGATCTATCTTTGCAGATACGAACATAGAGACTCTGACAGATCCCACCATACCATCTCAAGAAGATGCCAATGACGATGATGCAGTTGAGGTCGAGGAGAACCAACCATTCCCAATAACCAACCATAGTGAGGAGGAGGACGAGGATGGAGAGGATGATGATGATTCAATAGGAGAGGCTGTAGAGGATGAATCAATAGATTTATTTGTTGATTTAGCTACCATGGGGTTGGACATGGATGTAAGCACCTGTAGAGATCTCTTGGAGGATGAAAATTAATAAATATCTTTTGGATTTTGTCTTCTTTCTCTACTTATGCTGTACAAAAGGGCTATTTGTTTATGAACACAATACAATACAATTTTGATCATCGTTTGCTTGCCATTTTCATATGAATGCATAGTTGACATAAGATTTTTAGGTGGAAACAAAATATTTTTTGATATAGAATCTCATGGAGTACAAATGAGTAGAGTAGGAGAATCCTACCAATAGATGAGGCAAACAAAGAGAAGAGAGGTACTAAAAATCCCAATGAGAATGGGATTTCTTACACTCCATGCAAAAATGGGGGTACCAATTTCTGAAAAGTAACAAAATAGAATAGGATTTATAGAAAGGGAAAAGTGGGAGAGGAATGGGCCGCGTGGATTCTTTTTCTATTGCGGTAATATGCGCGGCTATATATGCGGTAATACGCGCGATAATACTCGCGAAAAAATCTGAAAACGCGCCAGCAGGGCTGCAGCATACAATCCCTCTCTTTCTTGAAGCTCTCTCTCTCTCCTCTTATGCGGTAATGCTGTGCGGTAACAGCAGCATTCTCCCATAGTGTACCTAGTCCTGTTTTCTCTAGAAAGTGACTCTTGCAACAACAATGTGCATAATGCATCAAACTTGACAACTGGCTTAGGATTTCCTTGGGTCATAAGTCTCCAAGTACTAGCAAAAGTCTGGTAACAATCTGGTGAGGTGTCAAGAACAGTCTGCACAAGGGAACTGTCTGAAATGACTTCACCTGCAGAAATAAATTGCTTATTGATATCCTTGACACCAGCAAGGAAAGTGTCCATATCATCTTCCTCATGCATAATCTTCGACTCCAGCTCTTTACGCAACAAAGCAATTTTAGCCTCATTGCGGCTTGCATAAAGACCTACTAGAATATCTCAAGCCTGTTTTGCAGATTTTGCTGAACGAATGTGAGGAACAATGGTGCGCTTCACAGACAACGCACTCAATGCGTGAGCGTGTGCATCCTTTACATCCCAACGAGATTGTTCTGCCATAGGCAAAACAACTCTAATAGCAGCAATCCTTGCAGCATCCTCAACATCGCCTACATCCTTAGAACTAGGACGTACATCAATGCCCTGCACAATATTCCAGATGCCGTTTGACACAAGAACATGTTGCATCATGTAAGCCCACATAGGGTAATTGTCCCCATCCAATCTGTCCTCAGTAGCAAACATCTTGAACACATCTGTGGCAACCATGGTAAATGTTGCACCTGATATAAAAACTGCTCGAAAAGAGGAGAAACAGAGCGGGAACAATACGTGCTATATAGCACAAACCGTAGAAGACTGTAAGGCACCTCTTATATGCAGAAAACTGCACAAAATGACGAAATTGCCTATACAGACCTACCTATAGTGGAAATGGAGGCCGAAATGAGCCCGAATCAGAAGTATGAGCAGACTAAGCCCGAAATATTTGTTGAACCATTACGCTCGTTGAACCTCACTAAAATCGGAGAAAGTAAGCAGGCGTCTGCTGGAGTAGCTGGCGACTAAGCCCGGGAGAATGCAACTTGCTCTGATACCAATTGTTGAAATTAGGGTTACAGAGAAACGCACATAGCTTGGCGAAGACGAAGGAAGCTCAAGGCACACAATAGAGAGTGTATTACTTAGTGTGCAATGGAAAGATAGATAGCCCTAGAGTGATGGGCGTATATACAATGCACGGGGGAAAAAACTTCCTAAAGAGGGAAAAAATGTCTCGGCGGTCCTAGTGTGTTCACACACATCACTACCACATGTATATGGTAACACTAACAAGAGTGCTTGGATGGAGAGAGCGACAAAAAGTATAACACCTAGTTAGATAGCATGAACAATACTTCAAAAGAGAGAGAAATTAGCGCGATAAACACGTGGAGATTTTCATAGTGAAGGAGAGGGCGTGGAATCCCTTCTTCTATTATAGATAGTATAGATTTTTGAATCCTCATGACTACGCATGTAGTTTACTTATGGGTTGTGTCCTCAATGTTAGCAATCACATCACCGGAGAGCCACTATTGTATATATCTTGCTAATTGTGAAGATCTATATTCACTTTGTTGACTGTAAAGACTCTCACTCAAAAATAAAAGCACCCTAGGCCTAAATCCATGACCACTTACATGGCTTTTGTAGGCCATTAGATGTGAACCGTCCCTAAGAAAAGTTCTTGTAATGGTGCTTTGAGCATTGGAACGTTGCATTCCAGTGGAGGAACCGCATTATCCTTTTGGTATTCACGTGCCACGTGATGAGGGATTGGAGAAAAGTGAGGATGAGGATGAAATCATAAATGGTGCAATTGGGAGTGCAAAGAGAGAGAGAGAGAGAGAGAGAGGTATCCCAATAAAAGGGTAGCCTTTGGGGTGGGGATGCAAAGGTGATTCTACAAATTATGAGTGGGGGGGGTAGAAGATTCTTCCAATGACGACCTCCCTCCATCATCATCATCCGTGCTCTTAGCAAGTTGGCACGAGGGCAACATAAATCTGACCAAGCTCCGTAAAGCTTTTGTATTCAATTCTTACCCTTGGAAATAGGATTAATAACTTCCTCCTAGGAAAAGTACTTTAAAGTAGGCCCCTCTCCCCTCCCCTCCCCTCCCCTCCCCCCTTCTTTATTTTATACGAGGATATTTAACCACATACCAAATCCGTCCCTCTAGATCATTAGAGCAAGAGATTAGAAAATTCAATTGCCATGAGCTTTCCCTTGAAAATCGAGACCCCTTTAGCATTTCTTAACTTCACATGCATAATTTCAATTGATCCTAGTAAAGTATTTCTTATGTTGAATATTATGGTGACTAGTTCGGTCGGCCGCCTTTGTGCGGACTCTCTCTCTCCCCTCTCTCCCTCTTTATCGCGTGCAAAAGGCTTCTTTTAGTTTTGGACTTTAGCCTTCACATCGCAGATTGCGACACGTGTATAGGGTTCCCCGCTCTGCCATATTATGTTAGTAGATTTAATTTGGATTGAACTTTTTTTAGTTAACTTTGCATTTATGATTAAAATCGATAGGGAGGGTTTCCAACATCCCTACCTGACCACATGTCACATGTTGCTTGATCCGACGTGTGTGCCTTGTAGCTCCCCTGGCCCATAACGCGTTGAGAGAGCGAGAGAGAGAAAGGGAGAGAGAGAGAGGTGGTCGAAGACCGTCGACCAAACTAGTCTAAGTAATCCCCCGTGATACAATTAAGATTAAATCTTTTAATTTAAAATTATAATTATTACTTTACTTTCTCCCAATTGGTTTTTATTTTTTTCCAACCTGGTTATGTATTTTCCATGCTTCAAGTACAACGCGTGTGATCCCCCACATGGTATTCAAATAAATAAAGTAGGGGGAAAAGAAAATGTTGAGCCTAGGTAAACTCAACTCCAATCAAAGAAACCTATTTTTTTTTTCTGTGTGTAATGATTTGGTATTGTTCCATTACAAGAACAATTATTAATACACAAGAATAATATGATATTCAGATATTGTATGAAAAAGGTCAGGTGGCGAGAAGGGCAGCACCGCCAGCCATCATGGCGTTCTCTCTCCTCTCTCTCTCTCTCTCTCTCTCAAGTGCGCCTCCACCAGCTGCACTTTAGTAACACTCACTCACTCACTCACACATTCTCTCTCTCTCTCTCTCTCTCTCTCTCTCTCTCTCTCTACACGCAGAGCACAAGTAGTACCACCACCTCCGTGGCGCTAGTGAGAAGGGGCTTAATGCTCATCACATGCGCATCATAACCGCCCGTCTGCGTTCTAACAGCCTTTCCGTCCACCATCTTTCTCACGCAGCTGCCCCCCCCCCGGCCCTTCTCTCTCTCTCTCTCTCTCTCTCTCTCTCTCTCTCGCTCTGCCCCGCAATCATATAGTCTGATTAATTGGATTGATCTGTGATCTGCGACTCTATGTATATAAGCTCCTTCAAATTCTTCTGCGGGACGTAGCTGTGAAGTAAATCTTCGTGAATACAGTGCACCTTCTAGTACTGCATGTATGGAAGGTAGCGGCTGGGTCTGATCTCATTCGTGTATAGGAGCCAGCTACTGGCAGCTGCAGCAAGCGGCCATAGTGTGTGTATGTGTGCGTGTGCGTGTGTGTGTGTGTGTGTGAGAGAGAGAGAGAGAGAGAGAGAGAGAGAGATTATGCTTGTGGACAGCAACACTAGTCCAAGCAGGACAAGAGCCATGATGCCCCTCCCAGATCATGATCAAGCCTCCTCTATAGCCAAGCATGAGCCGGGGACATGCCCGAACGTCATGGATCCGGCGATGCGCCGCATCGGCAGTAGCATGCACTTGCTCTTCTCAGCAGCTGGTAGTGTCTTGGATCAGAAATCTTCCATCTCAGAGCTGCATGAGAGAAGGCCAGCTGAAAGCATTGGACAATTGGATAAAATGGCCCCTGCTGGAACGTGCACCCAGCTCATTAATTCTGCGTCGCGTAAACGCCAGCGGTGTCCAACGATGCGGCTTCTTGCAGTCGCGGCAACGTGCAGTGCCATGACCAATCAGTCCAGGATATCACCATCTCCTTCGCAACCATATCAACCACCATCACAAGCTGGGCAACAGGAGCTGCTTGGCTTGCAGGTGCAGAAACTACAATGCCGCTCGGACAAGTGGCAGCTAGATTGCGACGCAGAATACAGCACCGCCGAGGCTCGACGCTGCGCTAGCCCTGGCATACGCTGCTCCCAAACGGAGAAGATCCTTCAAAATGGAAAAGAGCAGCAATATGAGGGCAATTACACACAGAAGGAATTCTGCATCTCTCCCACTAACGAAGCAGGGAGGTGCAGACAGATGATTAAAGTGGAGCTGACATGCCCTCCACCTCCAAGCAAGCCTGCTTCCAAGCCGAAGAGGCTTGTCTCTTCCATACACAAGAAGAAGTTCTTTGTTCCCTCCAACCTGACTGAGCTTCCCCCCGCCCTGCAGTCCCTTTTTACTTGAGTGCAGATTATTACATTTCAACAGGCAGCTTATAGTATTGATCTCAACTTTAATACGAGTCATGATATTGTACCATATCATAATGTTTTGACACCCAAACATGGACTTGATTGCCACTCTAGCTGAGATCTTGTTGAGTCCTCATTTCATCTATACTTGTGTAAACCTTGGATCCTCAAATTTTCCAAATATACAAGAGCTTTAGTTATTTCATTGATTTGCCCATATACTCTTACCTTTTCTCCACATTTTGAATCACGTTAATAATTCAGTACCAAGGTACTTCCCACATGGGAAGGGGTAAATTGTAGATCAGAAAGAAGTGATGGTTTCTCCTTTACACTAACACGCACGAAGAGGGGACTCCGAGGGCCTGGGGGTAAGAGGCCTAAAGTCTAACTACACCCTTTTGAGGCACACTTATTGGAGGAGGGAGGGGGTAACTCATAAGTGTTACACCCCTCCATGTGGGCATACCCTAAGAAACCTATGTCTAAACTTTAATAACCATTCATGGTCATTAGATTCTCAGTGCGAGTTTTACAATAGGTAGTAACCACACAAGGCATGGTTATCAAGTTACTTTATTGATAAAACATACCTTTATATCCACTATCATGCATGCAACAATCATCCATTTTGCAATTGTGAAATAATTTTTGCATAGTTTCCGTAGTTATGGCTTACAATTAAGGCTAGGATTCATGTGAAAGGTAGTTCACTATGCATTGGTTGAAGAAGTTGGTGAGCCTACACTGTAAGGATGTTGTCACACAAGCCCGAGGGGTGTACTTTGTGTATCATGTGTGCTCGATATGAGCATGTATCATTCCTAACACGAGACTAAGTTGACGGCAAATATGATAGCAGAAGCATGGGTGCATGCAATCTTCCCCGTGCAAGAGTGAACATTTTTCTCTTGCACTTATAGATTTCTTGAATGCTCAAAATGAGTACAAATTGGCCGACGAGTCATAAATGGCCAAAGCTCGTAAAGAGCACTTGAATGCTCAAACTGAGTACAAACTGACCGGCTGGTCATAAATGGCCAAAGCTCATAAAGATCACTTGAATAATAGAAATGTATATAAAATATATATCTTGTACCATAGTTCATAGCTCGGTTAGCTTTTTCCACCTGTCAACTGCATTAAATAATAAAAGATCAATTCCATTACATTGGGAATCTGCACGTGAGTTTTATCCTAGCAAGGTGTACAAGACTAGAAATGGGGTACAATTATGGATAGGGCAAGAAAGGAAAGAGATAGAGGATTCACCAGCTTTGTACGATGCAGTTTGGGTACTCTATGATGGAGCATCGAGATGCTCAGCATCAGGAGAGAAAGAATTACATCATAGATGCCATTCATAGAGAGTACATACCAACAGATGGATACAATCCAGTCTCCAATGACTATAGCTTGGGTGTGGCTATTGCAACGATGTCAAATCGTCCATCAAAGGCACATGATAGATACAAAGATAATCAGCCAAAGCCAGCATGGTTGGACATAGAGGAGTGGGTAGGGATTGCATGAGAGACCTGGGAGCATCGAGATAGGTTTCAACAGTAACAAGATACAGCTAGAGCACGCTTGGAGTCCATAAGATCTTCTCATCTTGGGAGTGGAAACTACGAGACTCTTTGATAATAGTTTGTAAGTGTCATATACTATTTGAATAGCATATGTTTTTATAATGTTTATCTTATGATTAGATGTTTATATTACAGGAGCTTGTGCATGCCACGAAGCGTCCTTTGACACGAAGAGAAGAGAAATATGGATTCAAGCATGGACTATCAGCTCTTCTATGCTAGCTTTAGGAAGAGGGAGAGGTTGTTGATTGGGATCGGAGGCCTTACCTTGATGAGTATGTACTATGTATATGTTTCATCGAGACATGTTGATATATAGCTAGTTATGTTTATGACATTAGGTTCATGTATACTTTTAGACATCGGCCATGGTTATAGATATATTCATGGTTTTGCTTATGATTATAAACATTGTTATCGTTATGGTCATGGTTTTCATCGTGTTATGCACTATAACATATGCGCGGTATTATCGCTCACATTACCGCAAAAAAACAAACAAACTTGAAATATAAAAATTCCCGTACGCGGAAAATACTGCGCCAAAGCTGGCGGTAATGGTCTAGCGGTAACTGATGCGGTAATGGATGCGGCAATATTTCCGCAAATATTACCGCGTGCTTTGCTGCAACAATACCCTCACATATTACCGCGTCAAGCTTATCGCGAGCATTACCGCGAAGGGATTTATTATAAAAAAACAAATGACCGTTTGGATTGTCCTTTGCAGGACCATCCAAAAGGTCATCTATTTTTTTATTTATTTTAGTTATTTTACAAAATTATTATTAATTACAACAAAATATCACAATTGGACAATACATTGAGCCAAAAAATGATTGATAATCTCATTTACATAAGTGGAATTACAATTGGGGGAGGTATTGAGCCAAAAAATGATAGGTATTGCATTTACATAAAGGACAAAAAAAGCCTGCGTGTACAAAATAGAGTATGGTCATGTGGGATAGAGCAAACGGGGCCCGTGTATACAAAATAGAGGATGCTCATGGGGGAGTTGGCGGCATTTCACGTGGAACTCCTTGACTCTGCAAAACCATAAAAAAGAAACAATTAACACTTTGTTATTTAATATTTGATATAAAATCAACAATTTGATTATTTAGATAAGATTAAACTTACATGTTGCAGACTTCTGCATGCATTTTCGAAATCCTCTCGAGAGATCATTTGATTTTCAAACAACCAACACCAAGTTTGATACTCGGTATGGTTCTCTCTATATCTCTGCACTTCTTTGGTCGGGCGACTCATGGTAATTATACCGACAAAAAATAGCAACCAATTAATTAAATGAAAAACATTAGATTTTTTACAATAAAACTAATATTTTTACTTACATATTTGTCTTTCCAAGCCGTTTTTCCTCCCGAACCATAATACGTAGGAGTCTGATGGGATCTGGCCTCAACTTGACGCGTATACATCCTCGCACCGGTTGCCCTTTCGTCCTCTTTCTCGCCCATAGCGGTCTCCCACTCCACATCATGGACATTTCCTGGCCGATAGCTATGCTTTGGAGACTCCATTGTCTTCTTTGCCGCTCTCCTCACAGTAGATTTTTTGTTCTTCAGAAATGTTTTGACATGCTCTTGCAACCATTGCCTTGAGAATTGTTGCCCCTCAGGGTTGGGGAAACGCATGTGCATGGTTGTCTCTATATATGTGAGGTTGTAGGGATCTTGCTAATCAAATTTAAGAAAACAATTGATATATGTGGAGTGGATTAATTGGTTGACGTGTGTGCAGAATCTCCTGTCCTGTGCTGTCCCGAGATCCACCATACCTCCTCTATGAACCTGGTAGTATAACCCGCGAGCATCTGGTGAAGGCATGTCATGGTCCTCATCTTCTGCTGGAGCAGGGACCGGTGACTGTGGAGGAGACTCTGTAGTACCTCCCCCCCCCCCCCCCCCCCCCCCCAAAACAACAACTAGCTCCGCTCCCTCGTCGAGATCGACCGGCGCTAGCGCGCGAGTTGCCCTGACGCTGACTGCCAGAAGAGCGCCGACGTGAATCTGGGACAGAAGGTGGGATAGGTGGACGCCCGTGGCGTCGGACCCTGTGGCGTCGCACCCAACGGCGTCGGACCCTGTGAAGGAAAGTTAAACCTGGAGCTGTAGCTGGAAAACTCTGTAGGTATGGAGTGCCACCAGTCGGAGTAGAGACCTCTGATAATCCAAAAGCTGCTAGCTGCGCCGGTGAATAGCGCAGTGTAAGGGTCTGCTGTGAACCTAACCACTCAGCCCGAAGACGCAATGCCCTCTTCACATCTGGATCGGTCACAGGTACGGCAGTGGACCCACCTAGAGCGTCCCGAAACCAGCCGAACCCTGATGATGACTGCTGAGGCGATGGATGTGAATGATAGGCAGAGAGAGCGTCGGGATATGACATCCCGTCTGCCATGAAATCCTCAATGCTGCGAAAGCGTGGTGTGGAAGAAGAAGACATGGTCTGCATTTATTACGACAAAGATTAAACTAAGGTATAAAATTTGAATATATGATTAAAAATTTACACATTGATTTTTTTCAAACATTGGATTTTGTAACATTGGATTCTCTATAGTATCCAATGTTGAAAGAATCCAATGTGGAAAGAATCCAATGTGTGTCTACAACCTATAAAAGAGACTTGCAAAGCCTCGAGTGCTAATAAGATATTAGTGTGTGTATTGACTAATAAGAGATTATTGTGTTTATGATTAGTGTGATCGATTGCGTGATCACTTGGACGGTCATTGGGGCCTAATACGTCACCTACGACTTAATCATGGAGGTATGTTTCTGTTTTTGTATTGATTGTTGTTTAATTTAACATAATTAGTGTGTGTTTTAGTATTGGCTTGTTTAATTGGCTTGTGCATACACTAATTAGTGTGTGTTAACATACACTAATTAGTGTGTGCATTGGATTGTGTAATTGTCTTGTGCACACACTAATTAGTGTGTGTTAACACACACTAATTAGTGTGTGCATTGGCTTGTTAACACACACTAATTAGTGTGTTTTAACATACACTAATTAGTGTGTGCATTAGATTGTGCACACACTAATTAGTGTGTGTTAAAACACACTAATTAGTGTGTGCATTAGTTTGTGCACACACTAATTAGTGTGTGTTAAAACACACTAATTAGTGTGTGCACACACTAATTAGTGTATGCATTGGCATGAATAATTGTCTTGTGTACACACTAATTAGTGTGTGTTAACATACACTAATTAGTGTGTGCATTGGCTTGTGTAATTGGCTTGTGCACACACTAATGCACATTGGCCAATGCACACACTAATCACATACACTAAATAATGTGTGTATTGGCCAATCCAATTGACCAATGCACACACTAATCCAAAAATAATTAATGTGTGCATTGATCAATCACATTCGCCAATGCACACACTAATAGCACACTAATTAGTGTGTACATTGACCAATCACATTGGTCAATGCACACACTAATCACACACAAATTAGTGTGTGTTAATGAGCACTAATTAGTGTGTGCATTGACCAATCACATTGGCCAATGCACACACTAATAACACACTAATTAGTGTGTGCATGGCCAATCCCAAATTTAACAAATTAGGTTATGCAAGTAATAAAATCTAACAAGTTTAGATTTTGCAAGTAACTAATAATTAACAAATTTAAGTTTTGGTGTGTCTTTACTTACACTAATTAGTGTGTAAAGAACGTACACATGCACTAATTAGTGTGTGTGTAATTAGTGTGTGTATATGTATGTGTGTGTATGTGTGTGTATGCGTGTGTGTGTGTGTATGCATGTATGTGTATGCGTGTGAAAAAATCAAAAAACATAACAACAAAACTTACATGGAATTGAAGGGCTTGTTGGGAGAGGGTAGGAGAGTGGAAGAGTAGAGATGGTGGAGAGTAGAAGAGTAGAGATGGAGGTAGAGCTCAAGGTTGTGAGGTTCGCGCTCTCGGTTTCTGTGGAGAAGACGATGAAATTCGAATTTTAGGGCTTTGAACTTCGCGGGGCACGCGGGTGCCCCTATTTATTAAAAAAATTGAAATTTTATTTTCCGCTCCTATTACCGCGAGCATTATTGCGTCTCTTACCGCAAACATTACCGCGAAGATTACCGAGGTGCAAATTCGGGCCAAATAAACAAATGGCCACGTTCTGACATTATTACTATTGATCCTCACAATCTATTGGTACTATGTTTTTTATAAAATATATATAAAATGAAAGTATTTCTAGTACTTTGAAATTGACATTTTTACCTAAATGGTTAATTTTTACTTTTTACTGATATTTTATTAACATTCTTTGGTAATTTGATTTTAATTAGTGTATGTAATTTATTAATGTAGGTTTCTTGGGATGATTTTGGCCCGTCCACTGAACCGGATAGATCACGGTGGTTGGCCGAGCGATTACCATGCCCATGCGTGCGGTGCAAATGTGCCATTGCTTGACTTCGACGGATATGCTTGAGCCATGTAGAAGATTATGGACTATGGGACGATCCTCGCAAGCGTGCACGGATGGAAACAAACGATCCGCGAATTGTTGCGGCTATTGACGTCACCCCACATTGGCGTGTGGTTGGTGGAGGAGGGGAATGGAGGGTGCAAGAGTGCATGTGCCAGGAATCCATTAGAGAGGGAGGAAGCACTTCAAATAAGCCAATTACTGCTGCTCCCTCTTATCCGAGTGACCACATCCCATCTCCTTATGTGGATGCAGAAGATGACCATTTGCATAGAATGGTTGAGGATCTCTTTGCACGAGAGGAGGAGCATGAACCAGAGTGTGCATGAGAAGAAGCTTCCGAGCGAATGAGGAGTGACATTAGGAAATTTCGGAGGTCATTTGGAGGGCCTTCTAAGAAAATGTATTTTTTGCACTCTCTCTCTAGAAAAAATGACAAATAAAAGAGCTGGGTCTTTCATAGTAAAACTTCAAAAAGTGTACTTTAAGTAGATTCCTTACCCCTCTGAACATTCGTTCGTAGTGATTGAGGGATAATCCTCTTCTTAGTTGTATTGAATGAACAACGTCAATACGGAGGGAATGAGGCTAACATGGAGGGACGAATCCGCAGCCACTATTCACTTTCCATTAAACCTGCACATTTGGCTAATGGCGCACTCCTCAAATGGCACAAATGTTACCCACAAACGAGCCAAATATCACCTTCACATTGATTTGGACAATGAGTACCAACCATTGATTAAGCGCAGTAAAACAAACACACATATACCTCCCACCTCCATAGACACGCTCAGAGCTCAAGGAGCTAAACACATAGATATCTGGACGAGAGGCTCTCTCTACCCTAAGAATCCAATAACTAATGCGTCTCCACCGTTTGTCAATCCTACAAGCTTATTGACCTTTGCTGGTGATGGAGAAAACGGCCTTCTGGGTTATTGTAAATCACTTACAAGAGAAGCTGGAACTTACAAGAGCATTCTCCAAGCTCAACAATGTGAGATTGTTCGCCTTTCACATTTACATTCTACAGATCAGGTTACCATTTTGCAACATAAAACAGAGGTACAAGAACTGAAAGAAAAGGTGCGAAGTTGTCAAATGAAGGACACCATCTTGGGTGGTCGTATCCGAAAGAAGAAATTGCGCAATCTTGAAACATTGCAGGTTGCATCAGGAGGTCTCAAGAAAAGAATCCGAGCATTAAGGTGATGCTTCTTGGTTGGCTACATTGTCTTAGTTAAGTAATCTCTTTGTTTTTTCTTGTTATGCATTGTTTTCATGTGCCTAAATAGTGTTAGTGAAGCAAATTTTCTGTTATTTACTTATGCATTGTCTTCATGTAGAGACTCAATCTATCCTGACAAGGAAAACATTGACCCCAAAGCCAATATAGGAAAGAGATTGAAGCCACTTATAAGTAGAAGCCTGGCAGCAGATATAGTACATGACAAGAAGTTTAAGGTTCTACAAAGAAATGTAGTGGACCGCTTTATTTCAGAGAACTCAGTGCCTGCAAAAGAGATACAAGGCACACTTGATTCACTTGGTGTAAGCAAAAGAGGATATTCGGCTATCCAAAAGTCTGTCTCATCCATCTTTGTTAGGAAGGGTATAAAATCCAAACTTCTACCATCAGCCTCAAGTGTTTGGAAAGAGAGGCTTCAGCTTAACGAGGCACAGGGAGACTATCTTGGACAGCCCTTTCATATTAAAGCAACTTACAGTGGCCATGGAGCCAACATGGCATATGATGAGTTCAACAATATTTTTATGGACCTGCGGATACTACAGAAGAGAATGGTGGAGTTTTACAACATCACATTTGAAGAGTCACGTGGACTATTACATTTTGTGTTAAAACTGGATGAGTGTGAGCTTGTTAAAGAGAAAAAGCTAGATCGTGTTACTATTACTTTAATGAATAGAGCCCTCTCAAAGTGTCCCAGTGATGATCCTTTATATTTTAGTGTTCAATCAGAATCTAACATATGGTGGCTTGGTGCGTTTGAGGTAAGCGATATTCTCAAGTAAGCTCAAATGTTCAGATCTACTTAAGCCTCATTTATTTTGTGTTGCAGGTAAAGAAAGAAGATCATGAGATTCTATATTGGGTGTTCCATCGAACTAATATTCCGGAGGTGATTGATCGACAGACTAACCAGGGAGAGGTACTACGTCTAGATGGAAGGGGAGACTTTCAAGTTCAGTGGCATCTTGCAGGTGACCTTAAAACATTAAAGTGCATGTATAATTGTGGAATGGGTGCAATGGCAAAGTCACCGTGTTTGTTCTGCATGGAGTCTGCAAAGGTCATGGACCCAAAGTGGTGGAGAAAATCTCCAACACGTCACATTGAGGATCCTGCTTTTCGACCATTTTTGATACCACTTGTGAATGTCCACATTTGTACAATGCATGCCCTTTGCAGAATTGTAGAGAAATTGGTCTACTTATACATCGGGTTTGCTTGGAAGATTAAGAACTCTGCAGAACGACAAGTAGCCTTGCAGTGCTTAGAAATGGTACTGTCGGATATGGGGCTTCATGGTGGCAATGTGAAAATCCAGTGGGATGAAAAGAGATCAACTGCTGAGAAGGATGTCCCATGCAAACCATCCATCGGTGGGGTGAAGGCACGGAGGTTTTTATCTAAGCCCCAAGGTACAAGAGATCCAAAGCTAACAAAACATGGAAAAATATATAACACATCTTATGTTAGCAAGGTAGAGTATCAGAGCTGGAAAAAGCTACATATTGCAGTCAAAGACCACGAACCAACTACTCGTAACGCGAAGGCTGAGGTTTGGCGATCAATAGACATCCTATTTTTGATGTGCGACAAAGATGACTGGTCACAAGGTGATATGAACAAGTTCAAGGAAAATCTCAACCTTCTGAAAAAATCATTCAAGACAGCATGGACAGACACCCAGATTACTCACTACATGGTATTATCATGTATTTCTTTCTCTCTTATGTGCAAATATGTGAGTGTAAAACATTCTAACTAATCTGTTTTCATATCTAGCACATCATCTTCAATCATTTGCCATATTTTATACAGAAGTATGGGAACCCGGCAATATGGAATACCCAAGGGATGGAAAAGTCTCATTACATGGCGAGAAATGCTTATTTCAGGCACACACGACATGGTGGCTCTCGAATCAAGGCTAACAGTTTGAGAGAACTATTTGAATGGTTCTATCGTAGAATCATTCATCGAATGCAGGCAAAAGAAGTCTTGGCAAATTCAGCAACAGCACAAGCCATCAGACATTTACAACAACAAAAAGCTAAAAGATCAATGGCATACAACAACTCCGGAGCTCGTGAAAGTCAACGAAGGTGGAGAGAGACAATGGTGTATGTGAATCACAAGTGGAGAAAGATACTCTGAGTGGATGGCATTGTACAAAATTTATGTAATACATGATCTTATACAATTGGTACTTGAAGTGTATCAAGATTTTGCAGGTTCAATTTTGTTTTTTGGCACGTCACCCTTGTAACGAATCATGAGATGTTTGCCATACTCTAAAAGTTCATCTGGGTTTTGTCTACCAAGAGCTAGTGCCATTGCTGTGTAGGTGTAGTAATACGCTGCCCGACCACCTGTATAGCCTGGGCAGTAACCAAAACAATCTCTAGCAAACACTTTGTCAACAAGAATGACTTTATCTGCACTTTTGGGCAGCACCGGTCCACCCAAGAAGCGTGATAGTGTCTTGAATGTGTAAGTTGCTATTGAACCCTCTTGTGACATGGAATTGTGAAAAACTACTATCGGCGACTCGCAGAGCTTTGAAAGGTACTGTGCTAGGGCAGCATCCCTTCCTCGATACTCTCTTGTCCGGCGCCGAAGGAAGTCATCCTTGTCAGCAATCCAAGACTGCACATACAATGTCAGAAATGACACAAACACACACACACACAGAGAGAGAGAGAGAGAGAGAGAGAGAGAGAGAGAGAGAGAGAGAGAGAGAGAGAGAGAGAGAGAGAGTTACCATGAAGCTCTCATCCTGCAGAAAGAGGTTTTCTTGCCACAAGTCTACAGATGTAGTTGACCCCTGACCTGAATGGTTAAACCAATCCTCCACTTCTTTGTTACTTTTCGATGGTCTTAGGCTTTGTCTTATTGCTTGGAAGGTGGCTTCATCAGGTAGTGTCTCCTTGTATTTTTCAGCTTTCTCAAAGCATCTTCGAAGTCATTCCATTGGATTGCTGGATGTTTCCATTGCCTCATCATCACTACTATCCTCTGAAACAAATCCACTCCTCTCCTCTTGGACTCTGGAAATAATAGCTAGGGAGAAATCCTCCCTTAAATAAAACACACTTTGCACATCATGTAAGAAGATATAGGTCCTGTCTCCAATCCTGAACTCAGGCACAGCTGGCAACATCATCTGAGCATGCTTCTCAGTGAAGTTACTGACATCCAATGGAAGTTTGATTTCTGTGGTTTTCACAGAGAGCATCTTACTTCTTTGTACTTCAATTGCCTCAACCTCAAGGTCGACTGTGTCTTCAACCTCCTCGACTTCTTGCATATGAGTTGTCTCCTCCCATTCCTCTTCTGGTGCTGCATCCTGCTCCTCTAACACCTCATCAGGATTCTGCATGAGGAATCCAAACAGGCTGTTGAGGTAAATCATAAAGCCAAAGGCTTCCTGAATGAGTTTGCATTCTTTTTGGTGCAAAGGACAGACTGAATGTCGGCAAGAGGGTGGTAATTCCCTATACTTCTTCACTCCCTGTCCCTTTCCACCACAGTCATTTAAATGCACAAGAGTCATAGTAGGCAGAACAACCCTTCCTACCTGCACCATCACCTCAAACTTATCTCTGTAGGACTGCAAGAAATTACTGTGCTGAGCTAATAGGTCTTCAATGTCAAACTTTGGATTAAACATAGAATGAATTAGATCATACTTGTCCCCAGCACCACAAGATGCTGCAAAATCAAACAGCCTCTCATCAGTTGCAGCTGGGTCTTCCAGAGAAGACACATCCTCCTTTTCTTTACATTTTGTACTTTCTAGCACATCTGCATCATCTGAGAAGTCTATATTTCTCTTTCTGGTATTTTTCTTGAGATGTACCTTACAGGGCACCACACCCTTGTCGGGTGAGGGATCTTCTTGCCCTGGTGACCTCTCTGATTGATCTTCACCAAGAAACTTTTCCTCAGATATGTCCTGACAAAAGTCAACAGTTCTTTTGGCAGTACATTAAGCAACTGAGCCTGCAAGGTTTGAAATCCTGGCACAAGCCCTGGATCTGGTTTCAGCCTCTTCTGCCTACTGGACCTTAATCCTAATCATCAAGAAACATAACAAGTCAAAACCATGAGCAAACATGACAATTCTACCAAAACCAAACCATCATGATCTCTCTCTCTCCCCTTATAGATATAAATATATCTATAAATATAAATAAATAAATATATCTGTCTCTCACCAAAACAGAAACAGAAACACACCTAGTCTCTCTCTCTATCTCTCTCTCTCTCTCTCTCTCTCTCTCTCTCTCTCTCTCTCTCTCTCTCTCTCTCTTTGCATTTGTCTATAGGACTAAAGGCGCGCGAGGAAGGAAATGTGCCTTTTGCAAACCTCTCCGCGCGCCTTAAGTACAACTGCGAGAGCAATAACAATACTAACGGCGCGCGGAGAGAGTTGCAAAAGGAACTTTCCCTTCCTCGCGCGCCTTTAGTCCAATGGACAAATGCAAAAAGAGAGAGAGAGAGAGAGAGAGAGAGAGAGAGAGAGAGAGAGAGAGAGAGAGAGAGGATGTGCCTGTGTCTCTGTCTGTGGAACTATGGGTATTGAGGTGTGTGTGTGTTGAGGAACACACACACACACACACACACACACACAGACAATTTGTACCAACTGCTAGAAATACAGAAATACCTTTTTTTGGTGGGGTTTGCAGGAACTCAAAGGGAGGTGTCTCCTCCATTGCTTTTCTCTGTGTCAAGCGGAGTCTGTCTTTCTCCCTCCCTCTCTCTTTCTCTCCCTCTCTCTCTGAGAGTAAGGACTCCCTCTTTCTCTATCTCTCTCAATCTGTGTCTCTCCCTCTCCCTATCTCTGTGACAAGCTCATCACGCTTTCTCTCTCTCTGAGACTCTCTCTCTCTCTCTCTATCTCTCTCTCTCTCTTTGTGACAATCTGCTCTCTCTCTCTCTCTCTCTGTCTCTCTAAGACTCTCTCTCTCTCTCTCTCTCTCTATTGTTCTCTCTCTTTCTCTCTCTCAAAATCACACTTATAACGGATACACACGGCGGCGCCCCACGTGTCACAATAAATTAAAATATATTTGCATGCGGTCGCACGTGTGGTCATTATTATTTCCGTATACTTTTTGTACGCCATATAAAGCGGTCAAGAGAGAGAAAAACTACACCTCGTGAAAGAGAGTGAGTGAGTGAGAGAGTGAGATAGAGAGTGTGCAAGAGCATAGCCTGCGTCTCCGACAGCAACGCCATGCAGCGAGATAACGAAGGTCTGCTTCTCCCTCTGGCTTTGCCTAAATCTCTCTATCTCTGTTTCTGTCACCCACACACAAACACACACAAACACACACACACACATACACACCCACACACACACACACACACACACACACACACACACACACACACACACACACAAACACTCACAAACACACACACACACACACACACACACACACACACACACACTCACAAACACACACACTTACACACAGACACACATCTTAAAAACACACACACACACACACACACACACACACACGCATCTCTCTCTCTCTCTCTCTCTCTCTCTCTCTCTCTCTCTCTCTCTCTCTCTCTCTCTCTCTCTCTCTCTCTCTCTCTCTATACCAACGGCGCGCGTAGAGAGTCATACCCGTAGTGCATGTGTCTATGCGCGCCGTTAGTACTGTCCATTGAGCAGAGAGAGAGAGAGAGAGAGAGAGAGAGTATCGGTGTGTTATTTTAACCTATACTAACGGCGCGCGGACGTGTTCGTTGAGGTTAAAAAGTGTTCTGTGCGCGCCTTTAGTAATGTGGATTCTCTCTCTCTCTCTCTCTCTCTCTGTCTCTCTCTAGTTATATATGCTAAGCTATAGAGAGAGAGAGAGAGAGAGAGAGAGAGAGAGAGAGAGAGAGAGAGAGAGAGAGAGAGGGAGAGAGAGAGAGAGAGAGAGAGATTCATAGAAAGAGAGAAGGGGATTGAGACTCTTCTTTTGGTGTACAGTAAGATGGCTAGAACAAAAGCCACTGCAAGGAAGGCAGGCAAGGGTCCAGGATTAGCATCGAAAGCAAGTGGTAGATCAGCAACCCCAAAGAAAAGACTTGGAAAACCAAATAAAATTCTGAAAGGGCCAAGGATGAAGAAGCTCCAAACCTGCATGGGACTTTTCAGAGAAATCAGAAAGGCACAGAAATGTGTAGATTTATGCATACCAAAGCTGCCCTTCCAGAGGATGGTGAGGTCCATATGTGATGAAGCTACCTGGGGCACCAAAAGGTGGAAGGTGGTGGCATTAATGGCTCTACAGGAAGCAGCTGAGGACTTCCTACTGGAGTACTTCAGTGACATGACCATTGTTGCAGCCCATGCCCACAGGGTTACTATAATGGACAAAGATAGTGAGACATTGAAAAGAATAAGGTGGAGGTATGACAAACTGCTGGTCCCCAATGTCTGCAAGGATAAGAAAATGAGAGAAATTTTGTTATACCCCCCGGAGCTAGTGCCTCAGCTGACAGTTGTAGATGTCACACATGATGTGAATACAAGGGCAAAGGCAGAGACTATTGCTCGCCAAACAGAGGAAATGAGGGAAGCAGAGCTTCAGGAGAAAGCAAAAGTAGCAGAGGTGTCCCAGAAACAAACAGAGTACAATGTGACCCTGTCTATAGAGGCAATGAATCAAGAAACTCTACTTTCAATGAAGAATGGTTTGCTTGCAGAGATACCATTTGTAGATGGAACCAGAAACCTAGCTCTGGAAAAGGTGGACATTGATTTATTGCAGAATCCAAATGCTCAGATTTCAGACACAATTATCTATGCTTGTCTTAAGTAAGTGTTACTATCTTGCTAGCTTTGAAAACTCAGATAATAGGTTTGCTAACTCAGGTAGAGTCTCTGCAGCCTGATCAAAAGTCAACTCCCATTGCACACTCACACAGAGGTGTTTCTCCTTGATCCACAAATGTCTGTAATTATTAGACAAAAGAATAGTCCATCTGGGACCTTTGAGAGCTGGTTTCGCCACTGTGCTATGCTGGAAGTTACTGTGATCATCTTCCCATATGAGAACAACCATCACTGGAGTCTCATATGCCTTGATGTTGACCAACCAGCAGTGTGGGTGTTCAATTCAATAAAAGGAACCCACCCTGAAATTAGGCTGTAAGTGTTTTGTGTCAGAAAGTGTTTATTATAGATATCCATGTAAATTTGAAGCCTCATGCTAACATCTTGACATTGCCTTGTGCAGTTGTATAAAGAGGTTGTTGCTTGCCTATGGCAAGCTATGTGGAAGGTATGAACTATACAAGGCCACAATCAAAGAAGTACCTGTCCCAAATCAAACCGATGGGAATTCTTGCGGCTGGAGATGTCTTCTCCATGCAGAATATGTCCTGCAAAGCTACTTCGCATTAAAACCTTTCATGACTAAGGTACCCATTTTGCAATGCATTCAGTTAGTTTTGGTTTAGTCTATAAAAGAATTCTCATCATGTGGTCTTTCAATTTTGCAGAGTGCTTTAAAAAACTACACATATGATTATTTGCAAAGATACCGGGTAAGTTTAATACAACACCTGCTTACTATGTCAAGCCCTAGAGAGCTTGAAGATAGCGGCTTGGATGAGCGCACTATTGATCTTACAAAACATGACGTGCCAACACAACAAACCCCTACATCCGATACAGTGGAATCGCATCGGGCCGAGGGTGTCATATCAGCAGAAGATCAAAGAGTCGAGGATGAGGAAAGGACAAATGAGCATATGGAAGCTGCTAAGGTTCAACCGGAGGAGACAATGAAAGAGGCAAGTCAGCCTGTGGAACAGCCAAAAGAGCCTATGGCTGAAACCGAAGATGAGGAAAGCAGGCCTATAGATGAGCAAAAGGATATGGATGAGGAAAGCAGGCCTCGGGATGAGCAAAATGATATGGATCAGGGAAGGATGTATGAGGCAAGCCGATCAACCTTGAATCAGGCAGAAAGGGCCATGGGGGAGACCCCTGATGAAGATTTGAATGATGACTATGAAGATAAAGCGGAGGAGAGCAACAACGACATGAACACTACAGAGACCCAGTATGGACCCTTGCTACCTGTAGATACGGTTGTTCCGGTAATGTCTATTCAAGTATGGCAAAATATGTTCAGCTTCTAACTACTTATATGTACTTGTCAACTTTTACAGAGGTTGATTATCTTGGACGTCAATGGATTGCTGCTGATGCGGGTGCCTCTCAGTGACAGAGGACCCTTTGAGGATTTGCAAACGTTTCGGATGGGAACTTGTCGAGTCGTGGTTCGTCCAGGAACCAAGGAGTTTATTGAGTTTCTTCTTCCGCGCTTCAGAGTTGGCATATGGTCTTCAATGCAAAGGCAAAACTTATCGCCACTAGTTGCAATAGTTTGCAGTGTATGCCAAGCTCACACGTCAGATTTTGCCTTTTTGTATGATCAAAGAAAATGCGTTACTGTTGAGGGCCACTACCACCCTAAAAAACCAGGATTACCTCTTTTGTACAAACCGTTTAGCCAAATCGGTGTACCCTTTGATGCAACTAATACACTACTAATTGATGATACTCCCGAAAAGGGAGAACTAAATCCACCGGGAACAACTATCTCACCACCGTCTTTCGAGGGGCATTCCTTCGATTTTTACCTTGAAGACATTCTGATTCCATACTTACAGAAATTGTATCTCAGTCCATTGTTCACGGACGAGTTTGTACTTTCTAATGAATTAAGATGATTCTTCTATCTGTCTTTGTCTTGTCTAACATATATATATATATATATATATATATATATATATATATATATATATATATATATATATATATAGATATATATATATATATATATATATATATATAATATAGATAGACAGAGAGAGAGAGAGAGAGAGAGAGAGAGAGATTTGACGTGGTAAAGAAATGTATTTCAAGCACACTTTTTCACAGGGCACAATTGAAAAATGAGATCAATAAACTTCATGTCTTGAAAGTCATTTGTATACACTTGGGTTTACAAGAATATCTGTTACATTGACACTACTTCAACCCGACCATCCAACTCTTTGCACAAAATATCTTTTTCTCTTCGCCGCATCACCTTACGGCCAGCTAAGAAAAAGGAAAAATCTGATAGTTCCTTGTCCATTGACTCTTCAATGATGTCATTTCGCAAATGCTGAAGACTGCATAGCTCCCTTATTGTAACCACCAATAGTAGGCCATTCTCTTTATCAATCACTTCCACATCCACAGTAGGATTATCTTCCAAACCTGCAGAAACTTGGTCCATAGGAATGTACTTACCGTTTAGCATTTGTGATCGCATATACCAAAATGAGAGTAATAGTGATTGGCTTGCAATCATGTACTTGACAACTAGAGTATCAAGCGCGACCTCGCACCGTAAACCAATCTCTTCCTTTGCATACCATCCTTTGTCAAGAAGTTTGTCACAGGATGACTGCTGAAATGACTTGCACATGAACATAGTTTTTGTAACTCTGATGTTGTAGCTATGAAACAGCTCTATGAAGAGTGCAACAGGACAAAAGTTTGCAATTCGAACCAGTTTGGTAGGAATAGAGCTACGTAGAGACCTTTGTATATCCTTGTAGAGCTTACTTTGCATTGCCTCCACCATTGTTTCCTCGGGAACTGGCCAATCCACAGTGTTCCAATCGGTCGGTAGAGGCAGTTTCACCAACATGCCATTCTTATTGCCTGAGCTAAGTTGGTAAAAGTGGTCATAAAAAAAGATTCCCTCATCAGCCAATCTTTTGCTGCTCCTCTCTGAATACTGTAGAGAACCAATATGGGCATGTACAACATGGAAGAGGCCTATTATGCACTCCACAGGCTCCCATTGCTCATAAGAAGAGGGATAAACATCTGCAATATATATAAGAAGAGTTAAACTAAGAGTATCAATAAGTACAAATGACAAATCTAATGTAATTGAGTTGTGAAGAGTAGAGACATTACTCATAACAAGCGGGAGAAACATTGCAAAATATATAAGAAAAGTTATAATGAGAGTATCAGTAAGTTCACATGTCAAGAGTACTTACAATTGCAACGTGGTTGATGTATATTTGATACATTTCCACCGTTTGCTATCACCTCTGGATGGGTAAACACATGCTGAACAAGAACTTCCTTTACATATCTTTTGCCGATCTCAACTTTGAAATCCAACACCCTGGCCTTCCATGCTGAGCGGTAAACGTTGATACCACTAAACCTCTTGGGTCTTCTTGGTTGCATGAGGACCCATGAACCTTTGTTTATCCTTTGTCCAACCCATTGGTTGTCTGCACTTATTGAAGCTGGTATTGTAATTGAGGATATGCTACTACTTGGCCTTCTAGGCAAAGTGCCGTTGTTGTTTGTTGGTGTGAGAGACAGTAAACACCTTGAGGCTCTTGGGCGAGAAGACGTGGATGCCATAACTCTCAGAGAAAAGCTTTAGTGGAGGGAGATTCACTTTGAAAGCATTCTAATGGAGGGAAAGTGTTTTAAAATTCCAATATCTTGTGCGGGCTTAATGGTCACCCTCCAGTACGTTAATGACCATGAGAGAATATCAGAAGTGGGACCACACGCAAGCACCTAAAAGCTCAGTAAAAGTAAGGAAATTACTATGCTACAATCCTAGTTTCATGAAAGTTTTATGCTATTTTCCTATTTTTTGAGTCTTTCCAGGTACTTTTCTACGTAACGTAGCCTTCATGCTCATTGGACGCGCTCTATTTTTCTCTCTCTTCATATGGCCCTCCAAATGACCTCTACTCGATTTGGCACACACCGCACTATATGATAGATGCTCTTACTCCATTTTAAGGGCTTCTCTCGAAGTCCTTAACCTTCAGACGATGTTTGGATGGAGCAATGCTAGTGTCGACGCACTTTTGAGGTATGTTTACAGATTGTGAAGGATGCTTGTGGAGTGCATAAATTAGCTTCTAATGTAATTTCTTCTTGTGATAGGTTGCTAGGAAAGATGCTTCCAGCTGGCAATCACATGCCAGAGAATAGACGAAAAGCCCGCGAAGTGGTGACTACATTAGGGATGGATTATGATCGCATTCATGCTTGCGTGAACGATTGTGTGCTCTTTCGTAATGAGCATGCCGATTGTGACACACGTCCATCGTGGGGGGAGCCTAGGTTCAAAGAAGGAATGCAGAGCAACAGAATTCCATGTAAAGTTTTGAGGCATTTTCCACTCATCCCTCGTATCCAACACATGTTTAGATCGAAGGGTACGAGCGAGCTTTTGAGTTGGCATGGAAAAAACCGCTCCACAGATGGTATTATGACAGTGCCAGCTGACTCACCGGCGTGGAAGCACATAGAGGACACATGGCCAGAGTTCAGGGATGAGCCTCGTCACTTGAGGATTGGGTTAGCTAGTGATGGAGTGAATCCATTTGGGCACCGCTCTACTTCATGGAGCACTTGGCCGGTGGTTGTTGTAAACTACAATATTCCGCCTTGGGAGGCAACAAAAAAGGGAAACATTTTACTATCACTTCTCATTCCAGGAAGTCACAAGGTAAAAAACATGGATGTATATCTGCAGCCTCTTATTGATGAGCTTCAAGAACTATGGAGAGGCATAGATGTCATTGACATTTCACGGCCACCACGAGACCGCAATGCCGTCATCAAGTGCATCCTCATGTGGACCATGCATGATTACCTAGGATTTGGAGAGGTATCTAGTAAGTATGCACATGTTAATTGTACTCTTTGCTTTAGGTTTATTGTCTCATGTGTAACGTTTGTTTACCTCTTGGCAGGATTGGCAACATCTGGACATAGTGCGTGTCCCACTTGTGCCCCTTCCCTTGTGACAGAGAGACCTCCTCTTTTTGGGAAGGTGATCTATCCCAACAACCATCGCTTCCTACCTCCTTCACATCGTAGATATGCTCCCCCTATCAATGGAGTGCAGCCGTTCCATTGGAACATGGCTGATTGGGCGAAGCATTGGGAGGAGCATCATGGTACCTCACCACCTCCCAATGGGTTGCCAAAGGGTATGTCGAGGTACTCAATCTTCTTGTCACTCCCCTATTGGGCTTCGTTGAAAATTCAGCACTTATTGGACCCTATGCATGTATTCAAAAATGTTGGGCAAGCTATATGGGATCACATAATTGGCAAGAAGGATTCATTGGGTGCTAGGGAAGATTTAAGAGCCATTAGACGTCTCCCCCCTTCAGCCACGCTCCGCATGAGGGAGCGGGGAAAGATGATTCTCCCAAAAGAACCGTGGATAATGTCAAAGGCAGACCAAGAGCGGACAAACCAAGTTATTGCATCCATCAGAACTCCAACGGGATATATGCGGTCACTCAAAGGTGCTTTCACAAAAACCAAAAAGGGTGGCTCCACTCAATTGTATGGATTGAAATCCCATGATTGGCATAAAATCCTTCAGGTAAGATAGAACAATTTGTGGTGTCTATGTGTCCTTATATATAGGTTAACATTCACTAAGATGTTTCATTGCTTGTAGTTTGTACTTCCCATAACTATTAGTGGTTATGGGGACACTAAGGTGAAGGCTGCAATATTCAAAGTGGGTGAGATTGTGAGGTAATGGGTTTTTTTTCAAGTACTATATCATGTTGTGCATGCATGAACTTTGGAATTTTTTTTCATCTACTATATAACGTTTGCCCTGTAGATTTGTGAGCTCCAAGGAGATAGAAGTAGAAGCCATACCAGTAGCCCATCATCTAGCAGTAGAGGCAGTGTGTGCTATTGAGGATGCATTCCCATGTACAATTCTTGTTAGCCAAATACACCTATTGCTTCACCTTGTTGAGGAGATTGCCATTTGTGGGGTGGTTCACTCTAGATGGATGTTCTTCTTGGAGAGATTCTTGAAGACTTTAAAGGATTTTGTTAGATTGAGGTCACAACCGGAGGTATGCAAAATAAATACAATATAGATAGCATTTAAACGCTATGGAGTTACTAATAAAAATATGTGGTTTTAATGTTTTCAGGCGAGCATGGCAGAAGGTTGGGTGGTGCAAGAGGCATTTGTGTATGTCTCACAGTATCTCATCACAGTGGATCCATCATTGCCTCGTTTGTGGAGTGAAGAAGAGGATCCTAGGAAGCACTCAACCATTCCCAGTGGAAAAGGCTCACTCTTGGTCATGGATAGAGAGTTTCATGCCATAGTCAACAACTACTCTTTACTCAATGCCACTATCATGACCAAATGGGTCAATATGTACTTGGAAGCCCGCGTAGCTAGAGAAAGGGATAGAGATGCATGGAAGAGGTCCCATGGAGGTAGACGTGCACCTCCTTTTTCTAAAGAGCTTGCAAAATATCCTGACTTGATTCAAGTAGAGTGGATCCATAATGCCATGACCAATGCCAAAGCACAAGGAGAACAAATAAGCCCTAAAAAATGGGAGTATGCGCGAGGATGCTTGCGCAAGGTGAGTGTGTATATGTTATGTATGCATGTATGCAAATCACTTAATGAAATGCAATGTAACCTCTTATGCATTGTGATTGTAGGGTCTCATTTTCAACTCCATTTGGTCCGAGGACCGACATTTTCGCACCCGCAAGATAGATGAGCGTCGGACCACTAATGATTGTGGCGTGATGGGAAACTTTGACACAACAATAGATGAGGTCAGATATTGTGGTACTATAGAGAGAATAATCAAAGTGGATTTCAGATCTTTTCACAAAATCCTCTTTGAGTGTCGATGGTTTGAGGGTGAGGTCAAAAGACATGAAAATGGGCTCATTATGGTGGATTCCACCCAATTCCATCGGGGAAAAACTGACAACTTGGTGTATCCTAGTAGTTGCGAGCAGGTAATTTAGGCTATGTGCAATTAACTTAAATTAAAAATTTAAGTTATGTATATCAGCTTATTCTTAGTGTGTGACGTACAGGTCTTTTATGTGCCATGTATATTTCAAAGAAGACTTTGGTATGTCATTCCAGTCACGCCGCGGGGTAGATCTATCTTTGCAGAGATGGACATTGAGCCAGTAATTGATCCCATCATACCATCACCACAAGATGCAGAGGAAGATGTAGTAGAAGTTGAAGAAGGTCAGCCAAGCCTTGCAAAGAGTCATCTTGAGGAGGAGGAAGAGGGAGAAAGCGATGATGATTCTACAGGAGGTGATGGAGAGGAGGAAGAATCTCTAAATTTGTTTATTGATTTGAATACTATGGGTCTAAATATGGATCCTAGTGCTTGTAGAGATCTTATACAAGATGAGAATTAAAAAAACTCTCCATTCTTTCACTTGGTGTAGTATATGATTAATTTGCAAATGTTTCGTTATGTGCTTATGAATAGTATTTGTAATGGTTTTGTTGTGAGTTCAATGATTTATGTATAGAATTTTTAGAGTGAAAGAGAGATTAAGTGAAGTGAGCAAGCATTCTGGAGAGTGTAGGAGTTGTATTGGATTTAAATGGAAACCCGCGGGAGAGGGAGGGGGAAGGGGAAGGGGGTCCAGCTTGTCTTAGCGGTAATGTTTGCGGCAATAATCGCGGATATTTGTGTGGTAATATGTGCGGTAAAGTGCCGCTTTTGCATCAAAACGATTCTCTCTCCTCATTTTGAATTCCTCTCTCTTGTTTTGCGGTAATGGCCCGCGGTAAACACCACGATCTCTCATAGTGATGGTTTCTGTTAAGGTTTTGAATTTGGTTATGGTTATGGATTTGAAACCCGCTCAAGATTATGGTTTGAGAATTTCATTATGGTTATGGTTTTGAAATTTGCTTTCGCTTAAGGCTATGCTTTTGGAATTTTCTTAAGATTATGGTTATGGTTTGAGAATTTGGTTATGGTTATGATTTTGCAATCTGCTAAAGGGTAAGGTTATGGTTATGGTTTTAGAATTTGGTTAAGGTTATGGTTTTGGAATCCGCTTAAGACTATGGTTATGGTTTGAGAATTTGGTTATGATTATGGTTTTGGAATTCGATTAAGGTTATGGTTGTGGTTAAGAATTTGATAATAGTTAGAATTTTGAAATCCGCTTAAGCTGATTATGATTAGGGAATCTTCTTAAGTTGGTTATGGTTAGGATTTTGGAATCCCCTTAAGGATATGGTTAGCATTTGTGACTCTTGTTATGGTTATGGTTTGTGATTTTTATGATGGTTATGGTTAGCAAGTTTTGTTATGGTTATGCTTATGGTTTGCGATCTCTATGATGGTTATGGTTTGCGAGTATTATTATGGTTATGTTTTTTGAATTCGTCATGGTTATAGCCCCAAAATCTTTATATGGTAATGTACTCATATCTGCTCAATTTTCAGGCGAAATGAAGGTGGAGTGCGGTTGTTTTTGCACTCTTTCCTTTCAGCAGAGAGAGTTGGTTTTGATGCTACAGTACATGAAGCACCAACTGCCAGCCCTCTCTGCTAAATTTTTTTTGCAGGTTTTTGAATCGATGTATGTGTCGATATAAGCGTCGGGATGGACCGAGTTATAGCCATCCCTATAAGTGTCGGTATGTTCCAACACATACACCGACGATAGTTATACCGACGGCACAATACCGATACACATTTAGATGAACTTACCGAGGCCATTGATTTTTATAAGATGTTTATTTTCGTCGATATTGGCGTCGATATCCATGTAATGTATTGTAGTGTTTGTCCAATTTTATATGAGATTATTTAATGATCAAATGGTTGCAATTGTTTCTATTCACTTTTAAGGATAAATATCATGCTCTATAAACCTTTATTTCGTAAAATAGAAAGGCATGCCTATATTTTTTCTTTTGGGGTAAAATATAAAGAAGTACCCAAATTTAATTCTTTCTGGCTCCAAAGTGTTCTGCCGTAATAGTGGAGGCAAAAAAACCGTTAAAATGCATAGTAATAACAATGACATTAGGCACATTAATATACGTGATAATGTTTAATTTCCAAAAAAACTCCTAATTTAATGCACAAACCGGCATCCCTACTTGATGGATCCTTATTCTTCTATTCAACCTAATTAGACATTTAGTTCGCCCTAAATTTGAAGAACAGGACTATACCTTGTGTGGTCTACGGTATCTGACTTTCAAGGCGTTACTTAGCCTAGTTTAAGTGATTTCTATAAGCTCCAAGCTCCCATAATACATACTACAAGTTTAAACGAGAAGCTCAAGTATGTGGTTTTGCAAGGAATTTTCTTGATGCACAGAAAACCTTCATTCTCTTACATAATTTTATGTCTAACTTAGAATGCATGTCGTAAATGGAAACTTCTAGAAAAGAGCAGCTACGATCAAATTAATTTTGGGTTGTTCATAATTTGCAATCAATTCCATCTCACTTTCTAGTTGATCCAAAGCTAATCATAATAGACGTCTATAAGTAATCAGTGTAATTTTGAATCTTACATTGAGTTACACAATCTAATCAGATCTAGTTCCTACATTTTATGTTTATTGGTGACTAGTCTAGTCAATCTATGCTATTAAGTTAGAACTGCAGAGTTTGTATTCCCACTAAGTTGTCTCACATTTCAGTTTCAACAAGGTTATGGATCACTTTTTGTTTTTGTTCTAGCTTAACTTATTTTAACTTCGCAATTATTGAGTCAAGGTGCCAAGACTGTATGACGTTCTAAATGTGCAACCAGACACTTATATTGAATCAAATTCTAGATATGAAGTGACCATCCTATCCTTCTTAATAATATAAACTAATAAGGCGGAGTATTGTTTTATTTCATGGTAGTTATTTACACAAATTAACCCATTCTGAAATTATTAACTATAATTTGATGTAAGTCTGTGTTAGATTTAATGGCCATGTGGCCAACCGCCCATCATTAGGAAAAATGTGGACTCTCCTTGGGCCATATAGGATTAAGGTTAATTAGGCTCCAGCCAATAGGAAGAGAGCAATGTATATAAGTCTAGAACCTAAGAAAGTAGAGGGAATAATAGGGTTGTCCACTCATTTATTGCTTTGTATCCTAGAGGGAGGTGGATGGATAAAAGGGGGAGGGGGAAAGGGGGGGGGGGGGGGGGGGGGGAGTGGTAGGTCCACAGATACATTTTTGCAAAAACCCTAAAATTTCAAAATTTTCAAAAAAAACTTAAATTCAAAATATCCCATCCAAAACTCCCCCCCAACCTACCCTATGATCAAAAAGTCATTTTCTCACTCTAGAACCTCTTTCCCAAGACTCCCTTCCTCCATAGCCCCTTTCCATAACACAAAGCTCCCACTCTCTCTCTAAACTCTTACACCCTCCTTCCTCAAGCTCTCCATTGAAACTTTAAGCTCCCACTCTGTCTCCCTCCTCCTTCCTCAAGCTCTCCATTGTAACTTTAAGCTCCCACTCTCTCTCTAAACTCTGTCTCCCTCCTTCTTCCCCAAGATCTCCATTGTAATTTCAAGCTCCCACTTAAGCATCCATGGCTAACAATGGTCAAAATAGACACCCCAAACCCATCATTCAAAGTATGGTTCTCCACAACTCGAAGAATGAGGAGTAGCAATGGGAACCTCAGGTTTTTCAAGAAGGTGCTTGGGTCCACATGCAACCTTCCACAATCGGTCCCCATTGTGTTCGTGAAAGAACAAACGTTGATCTCCATTGGAAGGGAAGACTAATAGGATTCAAGCAAGTAAGAGACAACGGTACGGTGGCAATCGTTAACCATGTCTTCATGTTTGGACACATGCGTCTACGAGGGATCACCAACCCAAGGGATTCTCCTTGTAATTGTATGTCCCTTGCACTTCAATGGTTTTGGTGGTAAAAAAATTGGACTTATTACATCTCACGGACTGTTTTGTTTCTATGTAGATGTATTTCCTTCTAGCCTTGTGGAGGAGCAACCGCTCTTGTGCCTTTCAGGCACATTTACGGCCATGCATGCAAGTCTTGGGGATATGCTCTTCCCCAACACAACTTCATCAAACCTTGCACGGCAAAGGGTGTTCTTCTACACCCACAAGTACATTGTACCTACAGATGAGCAAGGCTACGTAGAGCTACAACCTTTGGAGGCTACAACCTTGCATAGCATGGAGTGGCCAAAGCCAGATGCATTCACTGTAATGTCTTTGAAAGACAAGATTGTAGCTGATGTGAGAGCATCATTAAAATTTGAAAAAGTCTCGTGTTTCCTTGGGCTTGGATGGTGTTTTCCTGATCATGTCTTCGCTAGCATATTCGGATCTTTGCCTTTCCAACACTATGTATGTTTGCAAAGATCTACATTATGATACATTGGAAGCCATCCTTGGCGAGAAGTGGGGGTATTTGGAAGGACTTCACAACGGAGATTTCTTTCGGTGTCAGGTTTCAAGTTTCGGCATTGCTATCCGTTTCATCAAGGTGCGCTCCACCCTTTCCTATAAATTTCCTATAATATCACAATTGTAAGTTCAAATAGATGGTTGTATCAAATTTTGGCAATGCACTTTATCTTAAAGTCGTAGTGATGTGTTTTTAGAGTTAAATGATTGTAATTTAATTTGAAATTTTTTTATAACTTCTTGTTATTTGTGTTACTGTATGAAAATTGTTTAATATTTTAATTATTGTTATTAATTTTGGAGGGGGGGGGGGGGGGGGCGCTATATAAAGCCTCCTAAACCCTACCATTTTCACAATTCACCTACATAGCCTGTTCACTCTCATTTGAGCTCTAGCACTCTTTGCATTCCTACCTTAGCAGCTAGCATCATGGCATCCTCCTCCACCCCTCCCGAAGCCATGGCGTTACAACACTTCCAAGCGTTTTTACAAACAACCGAGTGGAAAGATCGTGATGATCTCCACAATTTCTTCATCCAATTCCCTGATGTGAACGCAACTATTCACCTAAACATCCAATCTTTTCAGCCTATCTTGGAATTTTTTGAAATCTACATCGACAAGTATGCTGTACCAATTGTCGGACAAGAGGATTTGTGGATTCCATGCGATTTGCTTCGCTACATACACAAAGGCGATCGATCGTCCTTTCACCCAACGGCTTCAACGATTTTGTGTAATTGCGGGTGAGGCAGGTCAGTATACTGAAGATTCATGTTTGATAAAGAAGAAGGTCGGCACCCAGTTTCTAAGTCGCTTGGCGACTTTTGTGTTTCTTCTTGCTGAGGAGCCTGAAAGATCTAAGGTGAGTTTGGCTCATTTGCGCCTTGGGGGTGTTGTCAAGGACACAAAGGAGCCCATTACAGCGCCCTGGGATGCAAGCAAAGAGGGCAATATTCTTGCCCTAATCTACCCAGGAGGTGTCATGGATGCCGCAAAATCCATGGGTGAGAAAGGTGCAGAAGCATCCTTCAAGCCTGCTGTAGATGCGCCGGAGGAGACATTAACTCCAGAGGTTTTTTTTAAAAACCTCTCCCCAATTGTCATAAATGGGGAGGAATATTTGTTTTTACGTGATCTTGAAAAAACTTTTGACATCCGCATGGATGACTGTAGAGTCCTCTGTCATTGACCCCTCCTCCGATCCATTGGATCGAAGCCTCCTACCCCTTGGAGAGAGTGTGGTAGATACAGTGGAGTTGGCAATGGTGGTGGTGATAGATGCACCGCACTCATCTGTGTTGTCGGAGGATGAGTTTGTAGCTACACGCGCATTGCTTGAAGCCCAACGCACTCCTATGCCTGTTCATATGGATGAACTTGAGAGTGTATCTATGGCTCCCAATTCATCCATTTCTCTTGACAGCAAAGGCATAAAGGATGAGGACGACGAAAAACAAGAGGTCTCAATTAATTTTTGTTTTGTGATTACGTTGATTTTCATTGTTGCATTCTGAAATCTTATTTACCTATTGATTTCTTTGTAGAATGTTGTGGAGCTGGATGAGCATGCAGGTCGGGGAGGAGATGGTAGGCGCCAAGCTTTTGGATAGCAGTCATCCCTTGCGTATTACCTTGGCAAGCTCCCCCAGGACAGCTTTGCGATAATCCACAAGGAGTACACTCCTTGTGGTCAATTTTGGGTGTCAATGATGAAAGCAATGAGACGCATCCTATGCCTGTCAACCATATCTCAAGCCTCCCACGTCATTTATCTTGTAAATAAATCTCTGGCCAGTGCTACGTTTGCGACACACATTCATGGTCGTGTACTTTGTAACGTGGACTTAAGCCAAGCTGTAGGTCTAAGCAATGTGGAACAAATTGCTTGGGATGTGCTGCACAAACAGCTTCCCTGCGCCCAAGAGCGACGAGAAAACATTTCTCACCATATCTTAGATGGTCAAGCACTCAATAGCTGCATATATCTTGTGAATAACTCTTTCAAATTTTTAATGGGATATATCACATCTTTGTACTTTGCTGCTTCAAATTTGGAATGGGATTTGATTTTAACTGTGAAATTCTGTATTGAGTTTATGGTACGATAGACAGTATGTGATTGGCTCTATATTGTGGTATGATTGTGCAATTCTCTGAACCAAGATCAAGATTTTTTTTTTCATATAAATAACAGTTACTTTTGCCCTCCCGCGCGCCTTTGCGGGCAGGTCCCCTGACAGCTTTTTTTTGCTTTTTCTTGGCTAGATTTGTAAAATTGCACTGATATTATGCCTTTTTGGTTTTTCAATTAACCACAATCAGTTGACAGCTCTTGTAATCAACTTCTATCGACATGTCTCTCTCTCTCTCTCTCTCTCTCTCTCTACTTAGTTCTACTCATATCACTTATAAACACAAATGTTCAGTATGATGGAAAAGAAATCACTAAAGCCACAACTCGTTATATTTGAAAAAGATATCTTTACATTGCCAAAATTGCATAAAAGTCAAATTCAGTCTCTCTCTCCTCTGATTCGACGCGCAAGAGCTATATCCTTGGGCATTATTGTCACCCGTTTTGCATGAATAGAACACAAGTTTGTGTCTTCAAAAAGAGAAATTATTTGATATTCTGCCGCTTCTTGCAGAGCTTCTACGGCGATACCTTGAACTCAAAACGCCATTCGATAACTTTGCATGATCTCTTTCACCAAATGTACGAATGGTGCCTTGCGGATGAGAAGGTCTGAAGTCTTTTGATAGTGACGAATCTCTTGCAAGGCCTTTGGAATGCGTCGCTTCACAGCAGGAGCCCGTTGTTGAGGGATGGTAGGATCTGGGACATGGGCCTTGCGAGGGCAAACCTTGAATTTTTTTTTCTTTCTACGAGAGGGCTTGCGAGGAGGAGCTTGCGCATCTTCAAGGCCACCATGTGCTCCGACCAACTCTTCAACTCCACCTTGCACTCCAACTGGCTCGTCTTCTACATCCTCAAAATCCTCTTCATTTAGTAACCCATGATCACGTCTAGGCTGATCTGATGGAAGAGCTCCGAAGCGACGTGGCAATGTATTTCCAGCCGGGACTCAATGATTTCTTGGGATCTCCTGTCCGCTCCATGGTGGGCTTTGTGCTTTGTTGTCCATCTCGGTTTCAGTGTCTGAAGTCACTACATGTTTCTTCTTGCGTGAAGGTTGTCCATCTTGTTGCTCTTCACCTGACCATTCCCTCTCCATCTCTTCTAGGAGCTCTTGTTCATGTATCCAAGGTGGTTTTTGAGCACCTTGGACGGATGAGTGAGGGTGAGCAAAATAAGGTTGATCTTTTCTTGCTGTTTGCTTTGTGCGTGCCATTGTGTAAGAAGGGGAAATATTGAAAATGAGACTCCCTCTTCTCTAAAACCCCCCTATTTAGAAAACAATAGGTCTCTTCACACTTGACCAGGCCACTTAAAAAAACTCTTAATATCATCAAAATATAAAAAACAAAAAATGGATAAATGGAGAAGTATTACATGCAACTCAACAAAGACATCTACTAACATAAACATTACATTGCATAGCATCATTTGTTTTACATGTTGGGTAACCAACGTTTGCCCACTCTATGGCGATTTTCACGTCACCTAGCATGATTAAGGGGTCCGGTGGAGTTTCTCCATTTCTCTTTAGCATTAAGTCGAGAATGTCTCCTAACATCCTTGGCAAGACTTGACTTTCACGCTCGCTCTATGGCATGATATCTCCCCAAAGAACAACGGAAGAACCAATCAAACATCTCCTTCATGTAGTTGGATCTCGTAGTTCCACCACCGTGACGTGTATTTTTAAAGTAAACACCTTTGGATCGATAATGTGATTTCTCCATTTCTTGAGTGCTCCACATGTCTAATGAACCATATTTTGACATAAAGAATGCTCCATGTGCATACAAAATATGCTGCATCAAGAAAAAATGCTTAGATCAAATGAATGTTTATGTATAACATCAAAATTTGAAATGAACAAAGTAACTTACCATCTAGTGTGTGATATTGCTCTCTCCCCACGCTTGAGCAAATGCTTTAGTGAAATTAGAAATGTGATCTTTGAACAAATTTTGTTGCTCGCTCGTGGTTTGGGGTTTCCACATGATTTGAAGCACTAACTCAAAGTGGTGCCACACTTGCCTATGCAGATTTACAAGCACGAGATTTGAATCTTGATCGGTCGTACACTTGCAAAGCGCTTTCCATAGCTCCCATGGAGCATCCTCCTCACTCCTCTCCTTTGGCATCTCTGGTTTCTTGAAAAACCTATGTGCTTTCACACCATTCATAGATACTTTTTGTGGCACTTCATGCATATTTTCCACCTCACCAATGATAGAAACATTGCCACCATGACATCCAATTCAATTTAGAATTGCTTCAACTATTCCAATGGCTTCCATGGATCTGGAAAGTGCTTTCATTGTGAAAGCGTACTCTATGTGAAGCTTTAACAAGCGATCAAATATACGCATGAAGGCATGCAAAGTGCAAAAGTGTACATTTGTAAGTGGAAAATTGATGATGAGATGCCATGTTCTATCTTTTGTCGACCAATTGGGGACATCCATGATAGGACACTTCAACACCGAGCACACCCAATCCCTTGCATCATCATCCATTGACCTTGTTGCCTGACTTCCCTTGACACTTTTCTTTGAAGACGTGGAGCCACGAGTACTCTCCTTGTATCCTCGTACACAATATGGACAAGGAAGAAGTGATGAAGCGCCTTGTTTACACCCAAGTATACATTTGATTGTTTTTAGATCACCTCCTAAGTGCCACTCAACATCAAATGTACCTACTCCATGTACTTCTAGCTTTTGTCCCTCTAGTTGTGCCTTAATAACCTCTGTGATCCACGGGATCATAGAGAAGACCCATGCCAACACCTCATGAGTCTCTTTCCGAACTTCAAAAGCTCCTAACCACCATATTTCCTTTTCCGATTGTACACTAAATGATGGTTTCTGAGAATGATCACCGATAGCATCGATTTTTGCAAAAAACATTGCCTCATTCATGAGTGTCACACTCATACATTCCAATCTCCGTTCTTTGACAATTTGAAATTCATTTAGCTTAAGAATAAATACGAGCTTCTCTCCAAGTACTGAAACAACATAGAAATTGAATTGTTATACTAAATGATATTCAATACAATTAAAAAATGACATTACAATTTGTATTACCTTGTGGAGACAAAGCATAAAATTTAACCATAGCTCGTTGTAGTCGTTTCAAGTCAACAAAAATATTGTTGAATTGATGATAACCAAAAGACTTTGCCTCATTAGGAATAGTATTGCCCCCCTTTATATTACCACGTGACTTGGCACTTGTGGAAGAGTACATCATGGATCCTTCAATGTGTTTGTATTCGCCAAGGGATTCCCGAACGAGATCATTGTTTGCTTTTTTTGCAAGTCGGACCCTATGTGGAACAGGAAACAAATTCTCAGTGATGCCTTGCTCTCGTAATGCATCTTTTATCAATCCATGAAGTGCATGGTATGCATTTGTGCTAATCCCAACCTCATCACAAGCTCTCTGGACATCATCCTCAGACACAAGGTTAGAGATCTTTTTTAGGATCTCCTTTATGATGGCATCTTTCATGTGTTTGGCCTTTTCGCAACCTATGATGTAAAGTATATCTTCCTTTGAGATGCATCCTAGGAGAAGATTGCAACGGTCCTCTTGTCTAAAACTTCCACACACATCTTGTATATATGTCCTATTTCAAAAGGTGAACCGAGTTACAAATTGATGGAAATTATTTGAGAGTTATGAACATGTGAATTAAAAAAGATACTTGGTTGCCGTGATACGCTGCTTCTTACGTGCCCCTCCATTAGAGGCTAAGTTTTCAATAGAAGAGAACTCCCTCTTACGCTCACGCATGCCAAATGGAGTGGCTTTTAGGTGCATCATTGCAATATGTAGCTTAGTTACCTCTGTTATAGCTTTCATCTCCTCTTTAAGATATTTGAGTTGTTCCTCTATGGAATGTAGTTGTTGTTGGAGATTTGTGGAATGAATGTGTAACACTTGACATTGTTGTCGGAACCATGCCGACGCACCTGCGTGATTGGAGTCCAATTTCTTACAATACCCAAGAAGACCACGTTCTCCTTCTCCCACATATTTGATTAAGCTTGGGAGTGTACGAATGTCGAATGACATCCCACGAGCAGATCTTCTGGATACAACCCTCCATCAAGCCACAAGTCAACATTGGTTTCTCCTCGAAACCATCGTACGGATGCCAGTTGAGATGCTTTCTCATCATTTTTTTTGTGGGAGCAAATTCGATCGGTAGACGCAGACTGACATTAGTTGACCTAGTAGATGACAACGCAGGTGATTCATTGGTTATGTCGCGAAGAGACATGGTGGAAAGTTATAATGGGGAAAAAAATAGATAAGATATACTTTTTGGTTTAAACAGACAATTTTTGGGATAAAAAGACTTAAAAATATATTTTTTCATATGTAGACATATATAGGTTCAATTTTTGAGCTCAAAGGAGGGAAATTTTAAAATTTTCAATTTTTAGGCTTTATTAGATGGACGTTTTGATGATGTGGCATTATCTATTTATTCTTGGAATTAATGCAGAGAGGGACCCAAGGAATTTTAGATTTGGATCTTATAAAAGCTAGATTCTTCTAAAAAAATAATGTTATATATATATAGGGGCCTTCTTAAAGCTTAAAAGATCCATTTTGAAGATTTTATTAAAAAATCATTTTTTGGGGTGAATTGATACACGAGCTGATAATTGGATTTTGTCATAACTACTTACTCTCTTTGTGGAATTAATGTAGAGAGGGACCCAAGGAATTTTAGATTTGGAGCTTATAAAAGCTAGATTCTTCTAAAAAAAATTATATATATATATATATATATATAGGGACCTTTTTAAAGCTTAAAAGATCCATTTTGAAGATTTTATAAAAAAATCATTTTTTGGGGTGAATTGATGCACGAGCTGAAAAGTGGATTTTGTCATAACTACTTACTCTCTTTGTTTGGTGATACGTAGAGAGAGAATGGTTCTTCTCTCTACTTTTACTCCTCTCTCTCTTTTTACCCCCCTCTCTCCCCTACTTTACCCCCCCCTCTTCCTCCTACTTTCCCCCCCTCTCCTATCTAGAGATAAGTTAGAGAGGGAGCTACAAAAGTAGCCCTATTTATTGTCTTTGTTCCCTCCATCCCCTACAAAATTAGCTTTGATCCCTTAAAATTAGGAATCCTTACATGGCCCCAAGGGGGTCCAATTTTTTTCTAATGTCACTAACTGCTACTAGCCCTAAGTGTACAGCTATACACTTGTATGAGCCACTAACATTAAGTACAATGGGTATTGTGCCTTAGTGCATAAGATAGAGAAGAAAGAAAGGGGGGATATAGTACGTGTCGGCTCTCCCCCTCCAACATATGTGTGTGGCTATGGTGGTATGTGTGTGAGTCTCTGCGTGCCTATTCTTCTTCTGCTATGCTCCCAGCTCCTCCCCTTTATCTAGTATCACACGGTTTCATTCCCGAAATCGCTTCCATGCACGCACACACTTTCAAGAGTGCAAACAGAGTTCCGATTTCGGCATTGAAAAATTCAGCTTCTTGAGAGCGTTTTCATCAGGTGTCCTACAGTTTTACCCCCCTTTCAGAGACATTTGAGCCATCAGAAACCTCATTTGAGCTACGGTTTAGGAGCTGAAATTTTCAGCCTTCCTTTGGTAGCTTGTGATGCAGAGCTTCCATAGCCAATTACAGGTACCATTGTTGCAGTCTCTTCCATCTATGAGAGCCCACCGCTCATTCCAGAGTGTGTAGCCTCTTTCAGAGTGGCCTCATACACACACATAGAGTGGGAGTTTGATGGAATTGTCTTCTTCCACTATAGATATAGGTACAATTAGAGGTACATAGGGTGGCTTGGTTAGCTTTCTCTGTGCTTCTTAGCCTCGATCTCGGCTTTGGTTACGGCATCGTCATTATCTCACAGGCTATAGGTTTTAGTGCTTGCAATACTCGGGTTCCAGTGGGAGAAATTGTTTATGCGTACATGCATATGTTGACACTTTTGACAGTGTTTGAGCTCTTTTGAGAGGGTTTGACTACCCGCATGGATGCTTATATGCATGCACACGCTTTTGATGCATGTTTGAGCGTTGTGACAGACTTGTACATCTTTGTAGATACTGCCATTGTACGCTTTTGTGGAGCCATCTTTTGGCTAGTATGGCAGTCCCAACCATTTCTGAGACTTGGTCCGGAAGATAGCCATTTCTGAGACTTGGCTATACTTTTTGCTACATAACCTACATTATTGAGGGTCGATAGCATGAGGATTTCATTGAGTTGGGGTATTCTCAAATGTGGAAATACCTTCGGTGATACAGGTAGCTGGAGCATCACGTACGAGGTCTCGCCATAGGACATTCATAGAGTGGTATCGGTGCTTTTGACACTGAGTTGGCGGTCTATGGTCAGTTTGAAAGTTTGTGTGCCTCAGTTGGTCTCTATACAATGTGCTTTTAAGAGGCATTGCTCTCTTTTAATCTTTGTGAGTAACATACTTGGTCATTTTGTCATGTATTTTGGTTGACATTGTTGGGGTATAAAGCCCAATGTGGTCGCCCGGTAAGATGGCGGGCCGCCAGGTATGTACACATATTATTTTGTTAAAACCTAATAGGAACTCACTATGCTCTACACATTACAGTAGAGCGAGTTCACCATATCGTCGTGCTCTTCTTCTTGCACTCTCCCTCGTGTCGCACTTCCGCTCGTACTCCTTCAACTGGTATCAGAGCTCAGATCGAGGCTCGGGGCATCATTTGCAGGTAGCCAGAGTCACCTACTCAGATTGGAGTGAGATTTGGCAGGCGAAGATACGGCCCTAAATCCTATGGGTGAGCCCGAAAGGCTCGGTGTTCTCAGAATTTCATTCTCAGGTCATCTCGGCCACCATTCGGCTTCGACAAAGCTCTAGGCAGGCCATTTTTCAACTACGTGGTCTTGGCGGGTGCAGATCCGACTCTGCAAATTTGGGGTTTCGGACTATGACTGCAGGTGCTGAGGATATCGGCACTCCTAGAGTGCTTATTTGTGGCTGTCTACACATCGAAGGATGGCTTACAGTTCTTGGAGGCATGTCACATACGACACGGGCGCACCTACACACAAACTGTAGGCGACATCCACTAGTTCATTAGGTAGCTTGTGTTTGCTCCTTGATATTCCAGATTTCATCCTGACATTGCATGTACTTCCACATGGGATGTATTGTCAGAGATGATGTATGTCTGTTGAGGGTTTGCTAGCTGTGAGTCACGTAGCAAACAACCGCCGCAGCGGTTACAACATACAGTGGGAAATTTGTGGATGTATGACTTTGTGGGAAGTCTATGTACTGTCAGATTTACTGCAGCCTTTGTTGAGGGTCGAGTGAGGTTTTATTGAGCTGGGGGGGTGTCGAGATCCTTTCGGTGATACAGGTCTTGGAGCGATCCCTCGAGCACCCTTAGATAGGCAGCTAGGATGTATTGACTGTGAGTTAGACAGTTGGGATTGCATCTTTGCTTTACTGCCGTTGAGGTATTGTCGCAGTCTATGCTTATAAGACAGTGACAGGACAGTGAGAGACAGTACAGGTGCAGGACAGGTTTACCCACAGCTTACAGTGTTAGAGAGATAGTGGTTTTTTTAGCTGTTTTTGGTTTGTTTTTGAGTACACCAGATCCATTTTACAAAGGAGACTCTGCCGAAATTTTTGTAGAATCTGAAGCTTTCTTGGTTCATTTGACAGGTTGATATTGGTTCAGAGGACACTGTACAGGGGAAACTCTGCCGAATTTTTCCCAAGAAAGTAAACTACTGTGAAGCGTAGTTATGGCTGGATCACAGGACACTACTCTTTACAATATCAAGAAGCTGGATGGAACCAATTTCCCATTGTGGAAGAAGCAGATTTGGCACATGTTGGTACAAAAGAAGCAGATAAAACCGATAAAGCTCAAGGGGATAAAACTAGAAGATATGGAGGAAGATGAATGGAGCGAAATGGATGAATTGGCACTTTCTACCATTATGCTGACTTTGGCAAAAAGCGTTTACTTCAATGTAGCAGACGAGATGTCGGCTTATCAAGCATGGACAAAGCTCAGTGATCTTTATGAGAAGCAGAGTGCAGCTTCACAGGTATACTGGCTTAAGAAGCTTGTTGACTTGAAGATGAAAGAAGGGACCCCTATGTCCAATCATCTGAATGAATTCAACACCATCTACAGTCAGTTGTCAGCTCAAGGTGTCAAGTTTGATGAGCCTGTTAGAGCTATGTTCTTGTTGATCACATTGCCGGAAAGTAGGGACACTTTTCGCACAGCTTTGAGTAATTCTGCACCTCCAGATGGTTTGACCATAGCAGGTGTAGAAGGCAGTCTGCTTACTGAAGAAACCAACAGAAAGACAATGGACAAAAAGGCAAAGGAACAGTCTTAGTTGTTAGAGGAAGGACCAAAGAAAAGTACAAAGGTGGAAAGAGGGATCAATCTCGTAGCAAGTCCTGCAGTGCTAAAGGCAAGAGTGACATAGAATACTACCATTGTGGCAAGAAGGGTCACATGAAAAGAGACTGCAGAGAATGGAAAGCAGAAAAAGGCAAAGAGAAAGCTGAAGACCATGGTGAGAAGAACAAGTCCTCAGTGAAGATTCAAGAAATAAATGTGACAAACACTGTTGCAGAGGATGACAGTCTAATGTCAAGAGACATCTACTTCTTGAAGAATACAATGGACTCAGCTCTTCTTACAGCATCTGATGGAAATGCACTGAGTGACTGGATTATAGACTCAGGGGCATCACTTCATGTGTCTCCAAACAAGGAGTGGTTTACCTCTTATGTGACCACTAAAGATCATGTTCGTCTAGGCAATGGGCAGACATGTGAGATCTTAGGTGTTGGAGATGTTCAATTGAAGTTTCAGAATGGCTCTTCTTTCACACTGAAGAATGTGAGACATGTTTCCGCAATTACAAAGAGCTTAATCAGCACAGGTTTACTTGATGATGCTGGCTACGTCACCACTTTTGGACAGAACATGTGGAAGATATCCAAGGGTTCTATGACAGTAGCACATGGAGTAAAGTCTGGAGAACTTTACATGATTTATGTATCAAATGTCTCTAAAAATGTAATCAATGTAACCGAGCAGCTGAACGTTTCTTTGCGGCATAGCCGGTTAGGACATATGTCCAAGAAGGGAATGGAAATCTTGTCTCGTTCTGGTTATTTGCATGGCTTTTCATTTAATGATTTTGAATTCTGTGAACATTGTCTGTATGGTAAGCAAACATAGCAGCCACATAAGCATAGAAGCAGTAGAAGAGATACACAGTTGGCACTTGTTCATAGTGATTTGTGTGGACCTATGCCTAACCTATCTCTAGGGGGAGCTTCTTACTTTACATTTATAGATGATTACTCAAGGAAAGTATGGGTTTACTTTCTCAAGCACAAGGATGAAGCGTTTAGTGTTTTCAAAACGTTTGTGACACTTGTGGAGAATCAGAGTGGCAAGAAGCTTAAATGCTTACGCATTGACAATGGTGGAGAGTATGTTTCAAAGGCCTTTCAGGACTTTTGTGAGTCAAAAGGTATAAAACGTGAACTTACTACTCCTTAAAAATGGTGTTGCTGAGAGGATGAATAGGACCATACAAGAGAAGGTCAGAAGTATGTTGTCTAATGCACAACTGCCAAATGGGTTTTGGGCTGAAGCTGTATCAACAGCTGTTCATCTTATGAATAGATCTCCTAACAAGGTTTTGCAGAAGGATTCAGTGGCAGAGATGGTATGGTCAGGCAAAATTCCCTCATACAAGCATCTTAGAGTCTTTGGCTATGAGGCATATACTCATGTTCCAAAGGAATTTAGGAACAAACTTGAGCCAAAGAGTAGAAAGTGCATCTTTCTAGGCTATGGTAATTCTAGTGAGATGGGGTACAGACTTTGGGATCCCGAATCGAGAAAGGTTATCCGCAGCAATGATGTTCAGCCAAATATCATTCTAAACTAGAGAGGGTTGAGGAGATTAGAAGAGTTTTCTTCCAAGAAGATGGACCTGCACATGCAAGACAAAATGTCAGGGCTCAAGAGGAGCAAGGACAAGATAGAGTGGAACCACAGGTTGTGCCTGAGCCTGAGCCACCTATTTTGCATAGATCTGGACGTATCACGTGACTTCTTGATAAGTTTGTTCCATCTATGAACTATGTCATGTTGACTGATTGCAATGAGCCTTCATGTTACAAGGAAGCAGTGCAAATGAAGGACTCCGGGAATTGGCAATTGTCCATGCAGTCAGAGATGACAGCTATGCATAAAAACCAGACATGGAAGCTAGTTAAATTACCACGGGGCAAAAAGGCTCTACCTTGTAAATGGGTTTACAGGTATAAGATCACCGCTCATGATAGTCAGCCAAAGTACAAAGCAAGGCTTGTTGCCAAGGGCTTTAAGCAAGAACAAGGCATTGACTTTGATGAAGTCTTCTCTCTGGTGGTCAAGATGACTACATTGAGATGCTTTCTTGCATTGGTTGCCATATTAGATTTGGTGTTGCACCAAATGGATGTCAAGACAACGTTCTTGCATGGTGATTTAGATGTGGAAATTTACATGCAGCAGCCAGAAGGGTTTGTTGAGAAAGGCAAGGAAGATTTGGTATGCCAGTTGTTAAAGAGTCTTTATGGCTTAAAACAATCACCGAGGGCATGGTACCATAAGTTCCACAAGTTTATGCTTTCTCAAGGCTACAAACGTAGTGAGTTTGATCACTGTATATATACAAAGAAGGCTAAGGATGGCAGTTGGCTGATCCTTATTTTGTATGTGGATGACATGTTGATTGCTGGCAAGCACTTGGAAGAAATTTCAGCTTTGAAGTCAATGATGGCAAAATCGTTTGACATGAAAGACATTGGTGAGGCAAGTCATATACTTGGTATGCGCATTGAGAGAGACAGATCAAAGAAGTTGATTTGGTTATCTCAAACAGAGTATATTGACAAGGTTTTGCAACGTTTCCATATGGAGAAGGGAAAGGCATTGAGTGTTCCATTGCCACCTTATGTGAAACTTAGCAAACAAGATTGTCCTATGTCTGAGGAAGAACAGGCTGAAATGGATAAGATTCCATATGCATCTGCAATGGGTAGTTTGATATATGCAATGATTGCTACTCGCCTAGACATTGCATTTGCAGTGGGAGTAGTAAGTCGATACATGTCAAAACCAGGCAAAAAACATTGGAAGGTAGTGAAAGGAATATTGAGATACTTGAAAGCTACAAAGAGTATGTGCATATGCTATGGGAGTCAAGAGCTAAGTGTAAAGGGTTTTACAGACTCAGATTATGTAGGCGACTTAGACAACCGAAGGTCTACGTCAGGGTATGTCTTTACATTGGCTGGTGGAGCAGTATCATGGCGTTCTAGATTACAAGATTGTGTTAATCAGTCTACTACAGAGGCTGAATATGTTGCAGCATCAGAGACATGCAAAGAATCAATTTGGCTTAATCGACTAGTAACAGATTTGGGAATCAAAGAAGAGATGCCTGTGTTATATTGTGATAGTCAAAGTGCTATACAATTGTCTCGCAATCCAGTTTATCACTCAAAGACAAAGCATGTGGATGTGAAGTATCATTTCATCAGGGAAATGCTCGAGGATAAGCAACTTCAGCTTGTCAAAGTTCACACCACAGAAAATCCTGCTGATCTACTTACAAAAGGACTTCCCTCAGAGAGCTTTGCGCATTTTTGCAAGCAGTTAGGTGTAGGGTAGTACATCTCTTGTATAGTAGATTCTCTCACACTTAAAGTACCACATTGGAATTTAAGTGGGAGGTTGTTGGGATATAAAGCCCAATGTGGTCGCCCAGGTAAGTGGGCGGGCCGCCAGGTATGTACACATATTCTTTTGTTAAAACCTAATAAGAACTCACTATGCTCTACACATTACAGTAGAGCGAGTTCACCATTTTCGTCGTGCTCTTCTTCTCGCACTCTCCCTCGTGTCGCACTTCCGCTCGTACTCCTTTAGACATAGTCCCAAATACAAAGGAGAGTCTGCCGAAATTTTCCCTGAATCTTTTGGTATTCTTGTCCCCATGTCTACTCGCAAAGACCGTGACATTTATGACATAAAGAATTTTGATGGCACTAATTTTCGGCTTTGGATGAAACAATTGCATGATGTGCTTGTCCAAAAGAAGCAAAAGTTGTCTATTGCCTATGTGGCTAGAATTGAAGATATGCACATGAATTAGTTTCAGTGGGAGGAGCTTGATGAGCTATGCAGGTCTATGATTAGACTGCACCTTGGTAAGTCGGTGTACTTTTCAATGTTAGAATGCAAGACTGCTCATGCTTTATGGAATAAATTATATGATACTTACAAAAAGGATACGGTTAGCAATAATGTTTTCCTGATGCAAAAACTTTTCAACCTTCGTATGAAGGAGTCAGCTAGGGTTGCTAGTCATATCAATGATTTCGATTCTCTTTTTGCCTAGATTCGTGCATAGTGCATGACCATTGACGATGAGATGAAAGCAATCTTTATGCTTTGTTCGTTGCCACCCTCTTGGGATATCTTTTGAGCAACTGTTAGTAACTCTACTCCTAATGGTATGCTAAATTACGATGATGCTACTAGTGCACTTTTGTCAGAGGAGATGCGCCGAAAGACCATGACTAGCTCGCATCATGGCAAAGCTCATTCTGTACAAAGGGATGATAAGCAATGTAAAGGCCATCCTTTGCAATGTGAGTACAAGAAAGAGGAAAAAGAGATGCATCAAAGGGTAGATCAAAGTCTCCTGGTTGCCGCAATGTTCAATGCCATTATTGTGATAACTTTGGTCACATAAAGAAGGATTGTTATGCTTGGAAGCATGACAAAGAGAAGGGAAAACGTAAAGGCAAAGATCATGATGATAAAGAGGAGAAACGAAACATTTCGGTTAAGATTGAAGAACTGAACATAGTTCAGAATGAAAATGATGCGTAAGACATTAATATGTTGCCTGAAAATAATGATGTCTTTTATGATGCACATGAAACTCTATCTTTGCAGAGTTTTATGCCAGCTGAACTCCTTGTTAGTGGTGAAGTATCCCATACATGGATTCTTGATTTGGGTGCTTCATTGCATGTCACACCTACAAGGAAACCATTGGCTATGTTACACTTGGTGACAGTTACTCTTGTGACATTGTTGGTGTAGGTGATATTGCCATGGTTATGGCAAATGGGGTGAAGTTTATCGTCCATAATGTCTATCATGTTCCAGCCTTTACACACAATTTAATTTTGATTGGACGTCTTGATGACTTGGGTTACAAAGTCACTTTTCATCAGCAGTCTTGGCGTGTTGCAAAGGGTCATCTTATTATAGCCCATGGTTCTAAAGTTGGTTCACTTTATCCTCTTTATGTATCTGATAAAAATAGTGTTCCTTCTGTAATCAAGCTACCAACCGTTGCTCTATGGCATAGATGGTTAGGACATATATCAAAGAAGGGAATGGAGACACTCTCTCGTTTGGGCTACGTACCATCTTTGTCATTTTTTGATTTTTCCTTTTGTGAGCACTGTCAATATGGAAAGCAAACACGGACACATCATACACATTATTTTAACAAAGAAAGAAAACCCTTAGAGCTTGTGCATAGTGATCTATGTGGGCCTATGCCTTCTAAATCCCATGGTGGTGCATCCTACTATGTTACATTCATTGATGATGCAAGACATGTTTGGGTCTACGCCATGAAGTTTAAAGATGAGACCTTTTCTTGCTTCAAGAAGTTCTTATCTAGTGTTGAAACTCAGTTTGAACATAAGTTGAAAGATTTGCACTCACACAATGGTGGAGAATATGTCTCCAAAGAGTTTACAGAGTTCTGTTCAAGTAGGGGAATTAAGTGTGAGTTTATAGCTCCTTATGCCCTTGCACAAAATGGTGTTGCGGAATAAATGAGTAGGACCATCCAAGAGTGGACTATGTCTATGCTATCACAGCCTAATTTACCGCAAGCGTTTTGGGATGAAGCATTATACACAGCCATGTACTTGATCAATAGATCACCTCCTGCTTCATTACAATTTAGTGTACCTTTGGAGTTATGATCAAGATATAAATTGTCTTATGAAAAACTCCACACATTTGGCTATGAAGCTTATGAACATGTACCCAATGAGTTGCATGCTAAGCTAGATCCTACGTCCAAGAAATGCATCTTCATTGGCTATGGTATAGATGGTCAATTTGGCTATCATTTATGGGATCCAAAAGATCAATCAGTGATCCGTAGCAGTGATGTTGTCTTTAATGAGACTAAGATGCATATACAGCCAATGAAAGAGGTTGAATTCTGAAAGGTAACGTTTTCTAATGTATCACCTCCTGTCCAGACAGCTCCTGAGCGCCACTTACTACACATGCTAGTACAAGTTCTGATCAACTGCGGAGATCTCAAAGAGTCTCACATCCACTAGAATGTTTTGTTCCAGGCATGGATTTTGTTTTGCTAACAGATAGTGGTGAGCCTTCTTGTTACAAAGAGGCTATGCTAGCCAATGATAAGGTTCAGTGGGAACATGCTATGAAGAGGGAGATGTCCAGTATTGTAAAGAACAAAACATGGAACTTGTTATGTTGCCAAAAGGTAGGAAAGAATTGCCTTGTAAATGGAAGAAGAAGATTGACAATTACAAAGCTCATTTAGTCACCAAAGGTTTCAAGCAAGAATATGGTGTCGATTTCCAGGAAATATTTTCTCGAGTGTTCAAGATAACCACACTGAGAATGTTGCTTGCTTTGGTTGCCATTGAAGATATGGAGCTTGATCAAATGGATCTCATTACAAATTTCTTACATGGTGATCTCAAGTAAGAGATTTATATGCAGCAACATGAAGGGTTTGTGTTAAAGGAAAAAAAACATTTGGTCTGTACAAGCTTCTGAAAAGTCTCTATGGCTTGAAGCAATCATCCAGACAATGGTATCAAAAGTTTGATGCATTTATGCGTTCCCTAGGGTATAAGCGTAGTAATGAGGATCCATGACTTTACGTGAAAAGACAACCAAATGGAAAGATTATTATGCTTATCCTTTATGTAGATGACATGTTTATTGCTGGTCATTCCAAGAAGGACATTGCTGACTTGAAGACCAAGCTAAAAAGTTAATTTGACATGAAATATTTGGGTGAAGCCAATCACATTTTGCGTATGCGCATTACTCGTGACCATAATTAAGAAGAGGTTGTTGTACCTTTCTCAAAAAGAGTATGTGCACAAGGTTCTTGATCGTTTCAACATGCTGAAGGGAAAGACTTTGAGTAATCCATTGCCTGCATATTTAAAACTTAGCAAGAACGACAGTCCCAAATCTATTGCGGGAAAAGCTGCAATGGCTAAGGCTCCCTATGATTTTCTTGTGGTAGTCTCATGTATGCCATGATGGCTACAAGATCTGACATTGCACATGCAGTGAGAGTTATCAACAGATTTATGTCTAACCCTGGTAAAAAGCATTGGGATGCTGTCAAGTTGATTCTCAGATACTTGAGTGGCACTATATTTGTAGACAGTGATTATGCAGGCTGTGTTGACAGTTGTAAATCAAAAATAGGTTGGATTTACACATTTGTTGGTTTTGCTATTTCTTGAAGATCCGTTCTTCAAGATTGTACATCCATTTCTACCACATAGGAAAAGTATGTTGCATTGAGTGAGGCATGCAAATAAGCTATTTGGCTTGCTCGCCTACTGAAAGATCTTGGATTGGAGCAGCATACACCAAATCTTCATTGTGATAGTTAGAGTGCTATTGCCTTGGCTAACAATCTAGTGTTTCATTCTAGAAAAAAACACATTGATGCATTTATTTAGTGAAGATACCTACGTTGGAGAACACAGTGGATGCACTCACTAAGATTCTCTCCAGCCATGAGTTTCAGCATTGTCGTGAGTTGATGGGCATTGGGTGAAGAGTGGTTCTCTTCCATTCTTATAGTCTCCCACATTGCCCCATCAAGTGGGAGAATTTTAGGTTTAATGGCCATGTGGATGACTGCCCATCAATGACTGCTACTAACCCTACGTGTACAACTATACACTTGTGTGAGCCACTAACACTAAGTACAACGAGTATTGTGCCTTAGTGCATAAGATAGAGTTGAAAGAAATGGGGAACACAGTACGTGTCGGCTCTCCCCCTCCAACTTATGTGTGTGGATATGGTGGTGTGTGTGTGAGTGTGTGCATGCCTATTCCTCTTCTGCTATGCTCCCAGCTCCTCCCCTTCAATTTGATAGTTGCAGCTCTCTCCTACGTGTACCTCTGTCCACACGCACACACTGGTATGTGTGTGTGTGTGTGTATATATTATATATATATATATATATATATATATATATATATATTCACATGCAATCCATCATCCAGGTATGTACATCCAATACCTCCCTACTTTTCTTTTTTTGTTATCTTTTGAGCTATGAATCCAACTACCTTTCATATTATGGCTTGAACTTTGAACTAAATGGAGTTTTTATTGAGAACATTTGACATTAAGCTATGTAGATACTCACATGATCTAAGGTACTTAGCATTCATCAACAATAGTTTGTAACTATTTTGATATACTCCAAAGTGGTGTCAAAGACATAGTAAATATTTTTCTCCTTTATGTCTTGTCTAGTTCATTGGTCTAGTCTAGACAGTGTGTAAATGCTCATCCTGGTGTAGATTCACTAATTTAGGTAGCACCAGTTGTCCATGCAGATTTCCAATTTAGGTAGCACACTGATAAATAAGACATTTACTGTTTCCAACAATATTAAGTGCAAATCCATCGATTTAGGCAGCATAAGTGCCGATTTACCGATTTAGGTAGCACATCAAGTGTAGATTCATCAATTTAGGCTACAGTGATCACAAAATCATGCTACAATGACTGGCCACCATTTTCCCTAGCATGCTTTTGTTATCCGAGTGTATGTTGGTAGATATTTGGATTTGGATTTATATTGGATTTGGACTTGGTATATAACAATTTTATATTGCAACAGTATTTATGGCATGGAACTGGAGATTGCCGAGACTTGATTTATTGAATGATGAGTGATATCTTGATTCCTCAGGGTATGACATATCCTACTTATTGTGGTGGTATGGGACACTAGAATAGGTAGTATGCACGGATGAAGACATGCATATGCAATGTTATTTAGTTTCATAAATTTTCTTTTGTAATATTTTTGACACAAAATACCTTTTTCTTTTCACACATATCATTTGCAGATTCTTATCTTTGCAACTGAGGACAATTGCTTTCTAACAGAGAGGTATGTAATGGAATTGATATTTTATTATTTAATGCAACTGACAGGTGGAAAAAGCTAATTGATCTATGGACTATGGTGCAAGATATATATTTTATGTACATTTTTATTATTCAAGTGCTCTTACGAGCTTTGGCCATTTATGAGCAACCTGCCATTTGGTACTTATTTTGAGCATTCAAGAAATCTTTAAGTAAATACGTGCAAGAGGAAAATTCTCACTCTTGCACGGGGGAGATTGCACTTAGCACATGCATCTATTCTTCTCCTCTCTTCTCTTCTCTCTTGCCCTGCCGGTGTAGTACTCCGCTCTAGGAGGTGAATATACACGTGCTCTTCTACTCTCTCTCGCTCTCAATCTCTCTCTGTTCACATATAGTGTGGATTGTGCATTGTGAGACTCGTCAGGTATGAAAATCTGTCATTTTATGGCTTGTAGTATGTTATTTTTGGTATTTTGTAGGTCCTCCACGTTCTCAATTTGTAGCGCCCAAGGTGCACATAGTGTGTTAATTGGTGTATTATCTACTAAAGAGAGAGGTGGATACTCTCTCAGTGGTGTGGACGCATCGGTAGTGCCACTACCACAACCACAATTGCCACCACCTGAACAACAAGACATGTGTCATCTCGAAGAAGAACGAGAGAGTGCAAACTCCAATGTACCTCGCCTAATCGACATAATTGGGACACTTGTCAAATGTGTGAAACCGCTAGTTGATGTGAGTGGAATGCTAGTCTAAGTGCTCGGAGCATCTCTATCTAGTCGGGAAGGACCAACCGTCCAAAATTGTTGTGTGTATGCAAAATGCTCTAGGAAAATTGAGAGAAACAACTACGCATCTACTCAGGTGACATGCTGACTGGAGTGACTAGAATACTAAAGCTCGAAGAGTAGTGTTCCTCGTCATCAGCCATGGCTGTAGAAACTAATTTGTAAACATATAAAATGTGTGTTAGTTCAATTAATCATAAATAACCATCATGAGAGCACATTAAAATATAACTACTTATCCATTGTTGAATAGTAATTAAAATCCATTAATCAAACGTAGACATTGCAAGGGAGTTCTTAACAAAAATCATTAGTCAATCTCTCATCTTCTATGAGAGCTATTGCACCAAAGACATCTATCTCTAAATGAACTTATGTATCTCTATCATCAAACTCCACAACTCCATCCATCTTTGCATCTATCTTTACATCTGATCACTCATCTTTAGGTCACTTAGAGCACCGACTTCAAGATGAATCTCCTCATTCCCATCATTTGCAATCCGTTGGTCATATGTCTCTTCGTTTTTAACCTCCAATCCTTTGCAATAGTGATTGCACATGGCTAGACTAATACTAGAGCGTATAACATGATTTAACACATAAAATTTAACAAATGGCTACCCTAAGCATCTGCAATACTCCCAAACCATTTTTTGCTAGCTCTAATTATCCAAACCATAAGCGTCTTTGCACAACCAGCCCTAATCAGCAAACCAAACGTAGATAACTGTGTAAACTACATCATAATCTCTAGCCATACCCAATCCCTTGGGGGGGTCACTATGTATAAATTGTGTATATCACGTGCTTTCAAGGACTATTTTTAAAACTCCTTATCTGTGAGTTTTTTACAAATAAAACACACCCTTTTTCTATTCAATTTGTAATTTTTTTCCCAAATCCATTTCACGACACCCTTTTGTATATGAAAATGTGAGAAAAAACAAAATTTAATAAGCCCTTCTGTTGCACTCAAGTGATAATACATAATTATTAAGTGGCCCCCCTGAGCCCGATCCCCACACACCTTCGTTTAAAAGTGCACGGAGATCAGGTCCACCGGGTAATACTTGTTTCTTTATTGGTGAATGTCTATTTTCATGGGTACGACATAAGTACACACCCATATCTACATGACAATGCATGTAGATTGAGGACAGCCCTTACTGTTGAAATAGTCTAACCTAAAACTCCTAGCGGCGTGAAACAACCAAATTGCAAACAAAACCCTAAGCCAACTAAACCCTAAGTGTCTAGCTCTAAGTGGGCAAACACATCCAACTCTAACCCAACTCTAAGTGGACGACAAAGCAAACATCACTTTACCAAAGTAGCTAACCCCAAGCGGATTGAAACATCCCAATCGCTTACCCTAAGAGACTAACCCTAAGTGAATTACTGAAATGGATAAAGTAATGCAACACTAAGTCTATTTAAAGTGGTCAAATATAAAGCCACTAAATCTAGCCCTAAGCAGCCTTAAATGCTTGAAACAACCAAATTGCAAAAAACTAGAATCTAAGCAGCCAAATGCGTTCAGTCCTAACAACCTTTTGTAAAGTGTGAGCTTTGTCCTAGAGTACTAGATTATGAGTCAAGGAGGGAGAAGGTGAAATTTTGCCACATGTAGTGGTGCAAGGTTGTAGAGCTACTTAAAGCTCATCCCATGAATAAACAAACTCATTCAAGTTAATTGATATTGGAATCTAATTTTATTGAGTGATAATCTAGCCACTCACACTCACTTGTGTGAATGATGTTTCTCTTTCATCCACCCTAGCTTGCACGATCCCATTCCTAGCAAAACAAAAGCTAGAGAATGTTGTCATAGACTAGAAGGCTATTGTCACCTTCTTCTTCATCTTCATCTTTATCTTCTTTTGCCAAATAGATTTTGGGCCTTGTATTTTTATTGGTGCTTCCTCTGTACTTTTTGAAACACTTGGAAGAAATATGACCCTTCTTCCCGCAAATGATGCAAGTCTACGATGCTAGAGAGTCCTTTTATATGTGTACTTCTTTTCCACATGTAATGGAATTGGCCTATTAACTTGAGAGTAGCAGAAAGAGAGTACTTTCGTGAAATTACTTTGTGAGCATAGCAGGTGAACATAATTGATGGTAGAAACATAAACATAGCATTTAGTTAACTTGGCATGAACAATACTTTTGCAAGAGAGAGAATTTAGAGAACATGACAATAGTTGAGGACCGGATTTATGTGGAGCCGGTTCCCCCTCCAATAGGCATTTGTATTATGGTTTCTCCCATCAAGAGAGACTTGTTACATTACAATATTTGTGTTTCTTGTGACCTAGGTGATGCAATGAAGATGGAAAAATTCATGCATCATGAGCATAACATAAACTTTGCGGAAACCATTAACTATCGCAAGCTTCAGTCCCAAGACCTCAAACACCTTTGAAGGTGGGGAGAGATGGCAAGGAATGAGGGTAGGGAAGAGGAAGAAGAAACATTTTATAAAAGAAAGAACTATTTCCTCACTTATCATCACTCTTCTTGCTAGCATACATAATAGCGCATTAATGAAGATGGAGAAGATGGCAAGCTTAAGCGTTGAAGCATGGCTCTTGATTGGATTTGCATTCCATAGCCAAGAGTGTTGGTATAGGCTTCTAACCTCTCTACCTGCTTGGAGAAGGAGAGGGAGCTCCTGCACTTTGCACTTCACACACATTCATTGTGTGTGTGTGTGTGTGGGAGAGTATACTCCCCTAGCAGGCTCCCTGCTTGATTTGGTTGACCCCCCTTGTAGCTCATGCTTGAAGCTCATTGGACCCCTCCAGGCCTAGCCAATCATAGGCAGGAGTCTTACCAAGTAACAAGGGTAGCCTTGGAACAAGTGTCCCCCTTTCCCCTTTGAGAGAGAGGACTTGATAAATGCAAAGAAAATTAATTAAATCTTCAAAATCATCATTGGACCCCTTGGGTGGCCAACTAAGAGGCTTCAGGCACACCATGAGGGCCACATGAGGAGGAACTTGACAAGTGTCCCTTTGCTTTCCTTGTACCAAGCATGCCTTGTGTGAGTGTGCATGTGTGTGTGTTCTCTCTCACCCCCCCTCTTGTAGGGCTCGCCCCCTCCTTGTAGGGATTGAATATTGACTTTTTGGCACACCTTATCTCAAGCACCTTAGTCAGCAAGCATGACAAAGCACATCAAGCTTGGGTGGTGTTCCTACAAGCACATCAAGCTCCCTAGTCTGTAAGCACCTCAAGCATCTTAATCAGTAAGCACGACAAGCACCTCAAGCACCTTATTTATCAAGCACGACAAGAACCTCAAGCACCTTAGTCCCAAGCATGACAAGCACCTTAAGCCGGGGGCCGGGCTCGCACCTCAAGCACATCACTAGCTTACCTAAGGTCAAAGTACTTTTAACACTAACTATTGGAGGTTTTCAATGAAGGTAACCCTAAGGTCTGTATGATCCATTGGTTAGACTTTCTCTTTGAGAAACCATCTCTCATTTGGGCCCTTTTACCATTGGCCATGTGTTGAAATAGATCTATAACCACATGTCTATATCTTAACCCTTGTTCCTGTTTATTCTCCCACATTAAATGATCAGTTTAATATGACAAAATCATTTGGGTTGGTTAGATATTAGATTTTATGACATTACCTCTCTCTTGAAATCATAGTCTTCCTCGACTATGAAGTAGAAGAGATAAAGCCTTAGTCATTAGTTAATCTTACTTAGCGGGTAGAGGATCCCTTTTTACCCTACTACATCTTTCCAAGATGGATGACTAATCCATTTGGTGCTTGGGAGATGTAGCTACCGCAAGCATGTCTACTCCTTACTCCATTTCATTCTCCCAAAGTAGAGTGACAAATTCTACTTGGTGTTTAAGAGACGTCGTCATCACAAACATGATTCTAAGCATGCATACTATTTGAATTTTTTCACAATGAGAAAGAGAACTAGTCTTATAAGACAAAAACATGGGTCATTTGAAATAAATTTTTACATGTGCTTACTCTAATGTAGCATTGTAAGCATTGACAAGGTTCATACTATCCTTAAGCTTATTCCTTGCATCCATCTAGCATCTTCAAAAGGATAATTTGTGAACTTAATAAGATATTGTCGGATAATCTTACCATGTTGTAGTACCTTGTCTTCATGCCAAAGGATAGCTTCGGGTTGTAGCACCTCTTCTTGGTCTTCAACTTTGAGAGGGTCTTCAATAATTGGTTCACTTGGTGTCTCTCCTTTGTAGGGCTTGAGTACGCTCACATGAAAATAATTGTGTATGAGCCAATGGTTGGGCAACTTGAGTTGGTAAGCCATCTCATTGATGGGCTTCAAGATTTGGAAAGGACCATAGCATCTTTTTGCTAGCTTGGCATAATACTTTTGATGGCCCATAAAATTTTCACCCATCGTTTGCCTCAATCGAGCCTTAGGAACCTTAAGTAAGACCCAATCATTTTCTTTGAACGTTAAGGCACTTATGTGCTTATCAGCAACATCTTTTTTCCTTTGTTGAGAGATGGATATAGCCTCCTTAATCTTTTGAAAAGATTCTTGTCATCGGCAGCAAAGATCTTCCCATGTACTTTGAGTAGCAAGGGACTTTTAGGTCTTTCCTCAATGATATCAAAAGGTTCCTTTCCCGTAGATGTATGTACAGTATTATTGTAGGCATACTCTACAAGAGGCAAGTACTTTCCCCATTGTGAGCATTGATCTACTTTGGTAACATAAGTCTTTAGTAGATCGAGTATCATAAGATTGGCTATCTCACTTTGGCCATCCGTTTGTGGGTGATAGGCCGAAAAGAAATTCAATCTTGTACCTAGATTTTCAAAGAGACCTTTCCAAGAAAATACTAGTCATTCTAGGATCTCTATCTGACAAGATGGATGTTGGTAATCCATGGTGTTTAAAAGTATGTGATATGAAGAGAGTTGCCATTTGGTGTGCCTTAATAGTATTTTTGACAGGAATAAAGTGTGCTTTCTTGCTAAACATGTTGCCTATTGTCCATATTCCCGTATTCCAATGGATAGACTTGGGTAATCCAAAGATGAAATCCCTGGATATACTCTCCCACGATGAATTTGGGATATCTAATGGCTGGAGTAATCAAGGTTTCTTCCCTCTATCATACTTAGTCTTTTGGCATACTACACATTTTGAAACATAATCTTGTATGTCCACTTTCATGGTAGGCCAATAGAAGTACGTTTCTACTCCTCGGCGAGTAGGTTGAATGCCTCTATGCCCCACATAGGGAGGAGCATGGGATTCATACATAACTTTCTCATGAAGGGAATGGGTAGCACATAGCTTATTGCCGTGGAGAAGATAACCATCTTGCAAGGTGAATGGTTCCCCTTTCTTCCCCAAAGCAAGGACTGACATTATGTCTCTAAAGTCAGACTCAATAGCATACTCATCTATCATAGAAGATAGATAATTGTGGGTAGCTATAGACAACGCATTTACTTTAAGTTTTAGTCGTCGTGAAAGTGCATCAGCCACTTGGTTGTGCCATTAGGAAATTTCGGAGGTCCGTTGGAGGGCCTTCTAAGAAAATAAGAATTTTGACTTTCTCTCTCTAGAAAATAGGTGTGGTAAAAGCAATTGTAAACTTGGAATAACCATTCAAAAAGTGCACTTACAAGTAGATTCTTGCTACAATGTCATAAATGTCTTGATGATTGAAGAATAAATCGTTTTCAGTTGCATTTAATGAACATCCTAGAATAGGAGGGAGTTTCCTGTAAATGGAAGGTATGACTAAAGGAAATAGGGCGTATCCTTCCAAACCTGCTCTCTCCTTACTCTCTCATTGTTTGTGCCCTGACCTCAAAGAAATTCTCCCTTTCTTGCACAGTTGCATACATGGTTTCTTCTTCCACCCCCACAAATGTCCTCCGTAAAAGACCCTTCTATCATCTACACATTGACCTCGATGCCCAATTTACGCCACTGTGTAAGCGAGGCAAAACTAACATCAAAGTGACACCGATCATGACAGAGGGACTCAGAGCAAAGGGAGCAAAGAACTTAGATATTTGGACAAAAGGATCACTCTATCCATTAAATCCCATGATCAATGCTTTCCCTGAATTTTCAAATACCACTAACTTATTGGCCTTTGCAGGTGATGAAGAGAGTGGATTGTTTGGCTACTATAAAGCTCTAAACAACAAATCAGAAACTTATAAAGACATGGTGAAGCACCAAGAAAATGAGCTTCAGAGACTTTCAAACTTGCATTATGAGGACCAAAAGACTGTAATGCAACACACACAAGAATCATAGGTCTTGCGAACAAAGGTACGGTCATTACCAAACAAAGAGACAATGTTAGGCACTCGTGTGCAAAAGAAGAAAGTATGGAATCTTGAAACGTTGAAGGTAGGCTCTGGCAGCCTTAAGAAAAGAATCCAAGCATTGAGGTGAGCATTGTAAACTGTCTAATTAATTTAAACTAATTTAAGTTTTTGCTTATATTAGTTATGCTTTCTTTGTAGAATTTCAATCTATCCAGACAAAGAAAATATAGACCCGAAGGCCAATGTTGGAGAGCAGTTAAAGTCATTGACAACTAGTGGTCTTACAAAGGATATAATGCATGACAAAAAGTTAAAATTTTGCAACGAGATGTCGTTGACAGATTCATTTCAAAGAATGCACTTCCTGCCAAGCAAATACAGGGTACATTGGACTCCCTTGGAATTAGTAAAAGAGGTTACTCAGCTATTCAACAATCTATCTCTTCCATGTTTGTGAAGAAGGGAATAAAGTCTAAGCTTTTACCAATAGCTGCAAGTGTTTGGAAGGAAAGACTCCAGCTCAATAATGAATAGACCGACTTCATTGGATGTCCATTTCATATTCAAGATATTTATAGCTCATAGGGAACTACTATCACTTATGATGAGTACAACATTATCTTCATGGACATGACTTAGTTGCAAACTAGAATGGTAGAGTTCTACAATATCACATTAGAAGAGACAGGTGGTGTTCTACATTTTGTTTTGAAGCTAGACGAGTGTGAGATTCTTAAAGAGAAGAAGCTAGAGCGAGTTACAATCACATTAATGAATAGGGCTCTTTCCAAATGTCCCATTGATGACCCTTCATACTTCAGTGTTCAATCAGAAACAAACATATGGTGGCTTGGTGTATTTTAGGTAATCTAGCTATTTCCAATTTTGCAGCTCTAGCAAGCCCTCTATTGTACCTAAGTTTTAGATTTATTTTTTGTATCTCATAAGGATTAATCTTTCAGGTAAAGAAAGAAGACCATGACATTTTATTTTGGGTGTTCCATCAAACCCCTATTCCCGATATCATTGATAGGCAAATGAATCGAGGAGAGGTATTGGATGCAGATGGAGAGGAGACTTTCAAGCTCAATGGGATCTTGCAGGTGACCTCAAAACACTGAAGTATATGTATAATTGTGGAATGGTTTCCATAGCAAAGTCTCCATGCTTGTATTTCATGGAGCCTGCAAAGGTGATGGACCCAAAGTGGTGGCAAAAGGCTCCTACTTGTCACAATCAAGACTCTAATGTCCGACCAGTTCTGGATTTTCCACTTGTTAATGTCCATAATTGTACAATGCATGGTCAGTGCCAAATTGTAGAGAAGTTGATATATCTGTAGATTGGGTTTGCTTGGAAAATCAAAAAATCTGTTGAACAACAGGTCGCTCTAGAGGCTTTGGAACTAGTTTTGTCAGATATTGGTCTACAAGGGGGCAATGTGAAAATCCAACAGGATGAAAAAAGGTAAACCAATGAGAAAGATGTACCCTGCAAACCATCCATAGGTGGGGGTCAAGGCACGCCGTTTTCTATCTAAACCTCAAGGTATGAAAGATGTGAAGCTAACAAAGCGAGGGAGAGTATATCACTCTACCTACATTAGCAAAGTTGAGTATATGCAACACTGGAAAAAACTTCATTTAGCAGTGAAAGACCAAGAGCCAATAACTCACAATGCAAAGGGTGATGTGTGGCATTCCATTGACACGTTATTTCAAATGTGTGAGAATGATGATTGGTCGCAAGATAATCTCAACAAGTTTAAACAGAACCTTCACCTATTGAAAAAATCCTTCAAAATAGCATGGTGTTAGAAGCTGGACACACCCCACAGCAGTAACTACTCGGAGGACTCTTATTTTTTGTAATTATTCATTCATTGAAGAAAACCTAATTTTTCACCTTGTAATTATTGGGACTTACAGAAGCTTCCAGATTGTATTCCAGTTTTGATAGTTAGATTGAGTAGATGGTTGTCTTTAGAACTTTAGGGTTTGAGAATTGTAAGGTATATATACCACTTTTTGACCTTAATGAAAAAACCTTTTTGTCATTTTAAAAACAAGTTTGAAGTCTGTGAGTGAGCGTACTGTGTACAAGAGAGAGAGTGTGAGCTTCATATTGACGCTACGTGTGCTCCGGTGGTCGGAATTGAGTGCCCCCGATGAGAGCTACGCGCCGATAGCTGCATTGCGCGCGTACGGTCCGGTCTTGCGAGCTTCTTCTACGAGCTTCATCGGGTGTTTGGGTGAGTATACGTTGTCCGATTTTGCATTGCAGCATATCCACAGTTCACATTGAATAGAACTACACATTAGGCACTTTAGATTTTGGAAATGAAGACTTGCAGATTTCCGCCAGACATCCTACGTGTTTCTGCACCGGGTGTTTTGGGTCTGGATTTTGGTTCATAGACCCTAGGGAGAGCGACCTATTGGCTTTAGTAGGGTCTCCTTCAAGTTCTATGGTACTTCGAGATTGTTTGATGGGTGTTCGGATCTAGAAAGCGTTGTAGGAAGTTTCCTCTTATGCACTCTTGAGGGCTGTGACTTAGACCATTGGTAGAGACCTCTGTAGGAATTAGTTAGGAGTCAGTTGAGTGTAGGTTGACACCTTATGCTTGCTTCCACGCGCCTGCGGGTTGAGCTTTGTCCTTAGTTGACATTACATGTTAGGTGAGTTCTCGCTGTGCTGACGTCCGTCGCGGCGTATCCGTCCAACATTGGCGCCGCTGTCGGGGACGAAAACCTTAGGTAGGTGACAGAGACTAATCCTAGAGGATTAGGATTTTTGGCTTGCCAAGAGTGTCACTTTACATTTAGATAGGATCAGAGGGTACACTACAACAAAAAAACGTGTTATCGACGCAGATATCGATGCTGCCCGTCGCTATCTGCGTCGTTGTGAAACCAGTCGCTACTAGCGACACGCATAGCGACGCACATAGTGACGACCATAGCAGAAAATTTTTTTATTGGGCAGAGGGCAGGTAGCCTAGCCTGTGCCCAGTTAAAAGATGGACACAGCCACAGCCAGACTTCCTGCCCTCTGCCCAAGAAAGCGAGCAGCACCAAAATATCAACCATGCTCCCGCGCGCAGAAATTTCGACAGAGTTCCCTTTGTTTTTACATAAACTTTTCAAAAAAAACCATATCATGTATACGCCTCCTACATGCTATCCATGTAGGATCTCACATGAGATTTAAGGCCAATGAAAGACAACCGTTGTTGGAATTAGGGTTGCAGAGAAACACACACAGCTTGGAGAAGACGAAGGAAGCTCAAGGCACACAATAGAGAGTGTATTACTTGGTGTGCAATGTAAAGATAGATAGCCCTATAGTGATGGGCGTATATACAATGCACGGGGGAAAAAACCTCCTAAAGAGGGAAAAAATGCCCCGGCGGTCCTAGTGTGTTCACACACATCACTACCACATGTATATGGTAACAAATCCCCCCTGGAGTGATGCAATGAATGAGAGTTGGCACATGAGTAATGGGAAGTGCAATGCCCTGAGGACAGGATCAGTGCACAAAGGGGAGTAAGCCCAAAGCTTTGCGGAAAGCTTCAAGCTTCTCACGAGACAATGCCTTTGTGAAAAGATCTGCAAGGTTGTCCTGTGTTGGCACATAAGCCAAGCTGATCTCTCCTACTGAGAGCCTCTCCCTGACATAGTGGTAATGCACCTCAATGTGCTTTGTGCGAGCATGAAAAACTGGGTTCCTCGCAACTGCCAATGCGCTCTGACTGTCAATGTAGATAGTGTTGGCAGTGTCCTGTCCAACACCCAAATCAGCCATAAGGCGTCTGAGCCATACACACTCAACCGTAGCTGTGAAGACTACCCTGTACTCAGCCTCACAACTCGAAGTGGCCACAGTAGGTTGCTTCTTGCTCAACCATGATATACATGAACTACCAAGCATAAAACAAAAACCACTTGTGGATACTCTCGTGTCAAAACAACCAGCCCAATCTGAGTGCGAAAAAGCATGTAAGTCTGGCGGCAATGATCCCCCCTTGGGATAAAACAAGCCAAGATGTAAAGTGCCACTAAGGTAGTGGAAAATCCTCTTGACAGCCTGCCAATGCTTAGACCCTGGGCTATGCATAAATATGCTGACCTGTGAGACTGCAAAGTGAATATCCGGCCTTGTGTTGCATACATAAATGAGGCAGCCAACAGCAGTTTGGTAAAGAGTGACATCAGCAGGATCGCCAGCATCATGTAGACTCAACTTCAAACCTGTTTCTATGGGAGTGGAAATAGGTTTGCAATCCTCAAGTCCAAACTTACATAGCAATGTCTCTATGTTACTTTTCTGACACAAGGCAATACCACCATCACACTGCTTAAACTGTATGCCCAAATAATGATGCAACAACCCCAAATCTTTCATCTTGAAAGTAGCATTCAAATCAGCCTTAAATTCAGCAATATTTCTCTCATTTGGTCCAGTGATCAGAAAATCATCAACATAAAGAACCACAATGAGAAGTACATCACCCTCACGCTTTACATACAATGTGCTTTCTGTTGGACTATTACGAAAGCCTTGTTTGACCAAATGAGTGTCAGCTTTCTCATACCAAGCACGAGGAGATTGCTTCAACCCATACAAAGCCTTGTTACATTTGCACACTTTGTCCTCTTGTCCTTTTATGACAAAACCGCGAGGCTGCGTTACATAAACTTCCTCAAATATGTCACCATTCAAGAAAGCAGTAACAATGTCTGATTGATGTACATCCCAACCAAAATGAGCTGCCAATGCACATAGAAAACGCACAGTAGTCAGATGACAAGTGGGAGCAAACGTCTCTTCATAATCTATGCCTTTTTGCTGTGCATAACCCTTTGCAACAAGTCGAGCCTTTTGGCGATCGATCTCACCATCCGGCTTGCGTTTCAACTTGTAAACCCACTTCGTACCAATGGCCTTTTTGCCAGGAGGCAAATCACATAAAGTCCATGTGTCATTTTCTATAAGTGCATCATATTCTGATTGCATGGCAGCCATCCAACTTTTTGAATTTTGTGCTTCATCAAAAGTCAGAGGCTCCTCAACATCATGTAAGCTAGACACAGCCAAAGCATAACAATCTGATGCATAAGATGCATGGCGAGAGCCTGAACGAGTACGACTAGACAAAGGTGCATCCAATTTACTGTCACGCAAAGTGTTCACCAGCCATTTTGGCATACCTCTAGCCTGCTCATTTTCAGCCCTTTCCTCATCAAGTACGTCATGTACATCTGCATCAGTAATAGGCTGTTCTAAAACATTTTCAGAAACCCCCATAGGCTGTACATTTGCCTCATTGGAACTTACATTCGTATTTCCACCATTGAAAAGAGGCAACAAAGTGTCATAAATGTCCTGTGAGCTTACATTATTGTCTCTAGTACATGACAGCAAGGGCTGAATAGAATCTTCCACAAACACTACATCTAGAGAAACCAGAATAAGTTTTGTTTACGGATGATACAACCTGTAACCTTTGCTTTCAACACTATAACCAACAAAAATACATTTGACAGCCTTATCATCCAATTTTCTGTGCTGCACTTGTGGCACCAAAGCATATGCCAAACATCCAAAAACACACATGTGCTCAATAGAAGGTTTTCTATCATGCCATGCTTCATATGGAGTAATAGACTGCAAAGCTTTTGTAGGACACCTGTTAAGTACATAAGTGGCACACATAATGGCCTCAAGCCAAAAAGAATGCGGCAAAGCTTTACTTTTGACCATACATCGTGCCATTCCCATCAGTGACCTGTTTTTCCTCTCAGCAACACCATTTTGCTGAGGTGTATAAGGCACTGTACATTGGTGTTTTATCCCACGACTAGCCAGAAATGCATTAAATTCATGAGACATATACTCACCCCCTCGATCGGAACCGAGGGTGCCCATAATACATTTCGAGACATTTTCAGCCATAGCCAGAAATTGTTTGAATCACATAAAAACTTCGGACTTCGCTTTAAACGGAAATACCCATGCATGCCTGGAGTAATCATCAATGAAAGTCACGAAGTACAGGTAATTGCCCAAGGACGGAGTTTGCATGGGCCCACAAACATCACTATGCACAAGCTGCAACCTGCATGTGGCCCGAACTGAACCATCCTTTGGAAATTTAGAACGCTCCATCTTACCCAAAATACAGCCTTCACAAACATGTTTGACAGGTGCTTCAAGAGGTGGCAAAGAAGCAACCATATCAGATTTCTGCAAACGCAGCAAACTGGCAAAATTCAGATGACCAAAACGTGCATGCCAAAGTTTTGCATCTGAAATAGCCCTTGAATCTGCAATAGCGTTTGCAAAATTTTGTCCACACTTGTCATACAAAGTGAGATTATACAGCCCACGGCACAAAAGGCCAGATGCAACAATTTCATCACCAAAACTGAGATCATGAACTGTACATCTGTCATCCACAAATTTGACTACAAGTCCAAGTCTAGCAAGTGCGGATACAGGCAAGAGATTCTTCTTGATCCCAGGTACATAAAGTGCATCAACAAGTGTGAAGGAACTGCCATTAGTAGCAGTGAGCACAATCTTTCCAACTCCCTGAACTAGATAAGAGGCGTTGTTGGCACAAGTGACTGAATTCCCATGAGGGACTGACTCGAGAGAGGTAAACAATTCACGATGTGAGGTAATGTGCTTTGTAGCACCACTGTCGAAATACCACACATGTGAATCTGCAGCAACTGACAAGCATGCATCATGGACAGTAGGATTGTAAGTGCACTCTGCGCTAAAAGCCCATTCTGCATCAACATCAGCAACACAGTCTCCTTTCACAGAAGACTCAACAATGGCTGCATTTGTAGTGGAACCAGCATTTGGAGTGGAACCACCCTCTTTCTTCTTAGCCTCTTTGGCCTTTAACTTAGGACACGACTTGATCAAGTGATCATTGGCTTTACAATAATGGCAACGCATCTTCTTTTTTCCCTTATCACCAGAATTTCCGGAGGAAGTGCTGCCAGCAGAAGCATTAGGTACATAAGTTTTTCTACTCGCAGCAGAACCATAAGAAGTGGCTGCATTACTGTTACCACCCTTTCTTTGAGAAGCAATAAAAGCCTGTTCAACTGCACGCTGCCTAGTCCTGTTTTTTCTGGAAAGTGACTCTTGCAACAGCAATGTGCATAATGCATCAAACTTGACAACTTCAGGATTTCCTTGGGTCATCAGTCTCCAAGTACTAGCAAAAGTCTGGTAGGAATCTGGTAAGGCATCAAGAACAGTCTGCACAAGGGAACTGTCTGAAATGACTTCACCTGTAGAAATAAGCTGCTCATTGATATCCTTGACACTAGCAAGGAAAGTGTCCATATCATCTTCCTCATTCATAATCTTTGACTCCAGCTCTTTACGCAGCAAAGCAATTTTAGCCTCAATGCGGCTTGCATAAAGACCTGCTAAAATATCCCAAGCCTGTTTTGCAGATTTTGCTGAACGAATGTGAGGAACAATGGTGCGCTTCATAGAGAACGCAGTCAATGCATGAGCCTGCGCATCCTTAACATCCCAACGAGCTTGTTCTGCCATAGGCAAAACAACTCTAACAGCTGCAATCCTTGCAGCAAGACCTGCAACATCCTCAACATCACCTACATCCTCAGAACCAAGACGTACATCAATGCCCTGCACAATGTTCCAGACACCCTTTGACACAAGAACATGTTGCATCATATAAGCCCACATAGGGTAGTTGTCCCCATCCAACCTGTCCTCAGCAGCAAACATCTTGAACACATCTGTGTTGTTGTTGTCAGCCATGTTAAATGCTGCACCTGATGTGAAAACTACCCGAAAATAGGAGAAACGGAGCGGGAACAACCTATGCTATATAGCACAAACCATAGAAGACTATAAGGCACCTGTTATGTAAAAAACGGCACTGACAAAAATTCTGCACAAAATGATGAAATAGCCTGTGCAGTACTGCCTGTAGTGGAAACGTAGGCCGAAATGAGCCGAAATCAAAATTCTGAGCAGACCAAGCTCTTCGAGCTTACCCAAAAAATTTCGACCTGGGAACGCTCGCCAAAGCTCACTGAAATCGGAGAAAGTGAGCAGGCGTGTACTGGAGCAGCTGGCGACTAAGCCCGGGAGGGCGTGACCTGCTCTGATACCAATTGTTGGAATTAGGGTTGCAGAGAAACACACACAGCTTGGAGAAGACGAAGGAAGCTCAAGGCACACAATAGAGAGTGTATTACTTGGTGTGCAATGGAAAGATAGATAGCCCTAGAGTGATGGGCGTATATACAATGCACGGGGGAAAAAACCTCCTAAAGAGGGAAAAAATGCCTCGGCGGTCCTAGTGTGTTCACACTCATCACTACCACATGTATATGGTAACAACCGTACCAACTGAAAAGGATAGCCATAACTTAAAAGCATAACCATATATAACGAACCATAACCATAACTTAAAAGCATAACCATAACGAACCATAACCATAATTTAAAACAATAACCATAACTTAAAACCATAACCGTCTATAACCACTTTGATCAAAACCATAATGCAGATAACCATAACCATAAACAAAATTAACAATAACCATAAGCATAACCAGAAAGAGAAACAATAACTGTCTATACAATGACAATGACAATAATCATAACCATAAGGGAAACAATAACTGTCTGAACACTAACTGTTTGTACAAAAAAGAGACACAGAAGTGTGTCTGTGTCTCACAAAGCATATAGATGAAATTTGGTCCACTAATGACTAGGCGTCGCAACCTGCACATAGGACAACTCACAAAACTAGTATTGATATTACTTCACATATACTGACTTAATTAAATCAACTCACACATATTAACGTCTCACCTCAAGCGATCAGCGAGACTATAAGGCCTCCCAGTCTACAGGCTCTCCTGAAGCTTCAAGATCATTCAGTACTTCATAGATACCTCTGCGGTATCCATCTGACTCCTCCTTGCGTGATGGAGCTTGATGCATCGCAAGATTCTGCGTTTATACAAAAATCAAAGTAATAAAAATACATGATTCATCGCGTTTTAAAAAACGCCATAGTTAAGATTGGATTAGAAACTCACAAACTCATAGCAAAAGGTGTCGAAGCCTCCGCTGCCAAGATGAGATGTCCCCCTAGTCATCTGTCGTACCTGTGCGGCCTCACGCTGCCGTTTGAACCACGTGGCCGCTGTCCGCTCATCCTCCCTGATCTGCAGCCACGTCTCGTGTGGGATGCCCGAAGGCTTCGGCGAGCCGGTCTTGAAAGCCTTCCGAGATGCATCTCATCGATGTTTGATGGTGTCCCGTGCAACACCCTTGATCCACCGTGCCAAAACAACGGAAGAACCCGGAGTAGATTGGTACTCTCTCAGGATGGTCTCCACTCTGTAAGTGACTTTTTCCTTTTCTTGCTGATCCCAAGACGTCACAATGCTGGTCGAAAACTGCAGCTCCACGAGCTGGCGAATCCGCTGTCTCATCTCAGTGTCGACTCTATCCATGTCAACAGAACCATCTCCCCGTACAATATAGAGCTTGGAGGCACTAGGATCGTGTGCCCCCCAAGGTGTCCGAGGTGTGCCAAGAGGTGTGCCTGGGTAAGACGAGGGTCGTGAGCGAGGAGGGGTCGAAGCATCTGTGGACCCTCCTCCACAGTAACCACCACCTCCACCTGACAATAGCCGAGATCGGAGAGTGTGCCTGTGCTGCGGAGATGAGGATGTACCCGCCTCTGCCCCACCCCTAGGTGTCGAAGAGGTCGTGATGGGAGAAGAAGGCGTCGTACCCATAGGCGTCCTGAACCCCGTAGGTGTCCCCCCCTAGGCGTCGGACCCTCGGGTGTGAAGGCCGGAGGTGTAGTACCCGTGCCTCTGGCTACCCAGTACTGAGAAGCCTCTGCCATCTAAGAAGGCGTCATCCGTGTAACGAAGGCCATGAATGCATCTGTACTCATGGAAGCGGGATCTGGAATCTTGTCTGCCATACTAAAGTCCTGCACAAAGAAAGTAAAATAAAGCGTCAGAACATAGTTGTTTAAATTAACTTTAAGCTTAATTTTAAATCAATGTCTTCACACAAACACTTATAGGCCTAGGCCTCGATGAGTGAGGCATCATTGATAAGATCTTACACCGTATCATCGTCTATCTCTAATTGCATACATAACTCTGCCCCAACTCGTTCTGGCAGATTGTCTTCATCCATTGCATCTTCATCTACAAGTCTCAATTCTGGCTCGTTTGCGTCATCCCTCGTATATCTGTCAGCTTCCTCTGCCATACCTTCGTCCATCTCATCTTATGTCACAGTAGTATGGACGTCGTCTGACTGACTTTCCTCCAGGAGATCTTGCCCTTCAAATACTTGTTTATTTCTTGGAGCAACCTGAACCACAAACCACCATTGTCGCTCTCGAGGGTCCGGTAGAAAGACCACTTGCTCGCAATGTTTGGGGAGAGCAAATGTGTCGCTTGCATCTGTCCAAGTCTTTGTAGAATCTATTTGCACAAGTTTGTTTCCATCTCTGCGTACCGTTGCATTGCGACCAGAAGTAATCACCTTGAACCACTTCACATCCAACAAAAACATCTCAAACCGCCTGAAGCTTACTTTCAGGATATCTGACACCAGACCACAATAATCCAGGTTGCTAGTTCTCTCATTCGTGTCTCTAGCACTGGCCCTGCTCTTTTGCATGAAACTAACCATTACTCCATGCCATCGTCTTCTGTCTGTAAGCCCTTTTCTGCTTCCATCCGTGGCTCTATATTGGTCGGACCTTCACGCATAATCTTTTTTCTCTCTCTCACTCCCTCTCAGATGTAGGTGCTATGTCGCGGAAATCAATGCCCGTTCCGTAGGAGTCGTATCGCAGATTCTGTACAGTTTCTCTAGCAAACTCTCCGTACTTGTGCACATGCTCATTACATATCCTACGCTTGCGCAGGATTTGATACTTGCAGAGTGTGCATGAGCATGCAATCTTTTCCTCCATGTTAGTTGATGACGTTGCCATCTACAATGATTATGAATGTTGTTTTAATATATATATATATATATATACTCCTCACAATATAAACTACCTCGCATTCTCTAGTCTTGCCCAATCTCCCTACACCTCGGTCCAGAGGTGTACGGAGATCAGGACCACCGGGTCAAAATCTCGTCTTTATTGGTCAAATCCTATATGGGTAGACACATACGTGCACTCCCAGGTGTACATGGCAATGCATGTAGCAGGCAAAACCCCTTTGCCTCTTTTAGTTCCATAGTTTTTTCTCTGTCTACGTACCCTATCTCTCGTTCTTTCTCTCTCGATCTCATTCTCGCTATCTCTCTTTCTCTCTCGATCTCGCTCTCTCTATCTCTCTTTCTCTCTCTCTCTCTCTCTCTCTCTCTCTCGCTCTCGCTCTCGCTATCTCTCTTTCTCTATTTTCCTATCTCTCTCTATTTCTCTATTTTCCTATTTCTCTGCCATAACTCCTGGAGCTCCCCTTTCCTATCTCTCTCTCTCTCTCTCTCTCTCTCTCTCTCTCTCTCTCTCTCTCTCTCTCTCTCTCTCTCTCTCTCTCTCTCTCTCTCTCTCTCTCTCTCTCGCTCTCTACTTCCATATCTCTCTAATGATCGAACGAGCGACTGATCTAGGGAGATCTAGATGCCCACGACTACGGAGGACTACACAACATCGATAGAAGCTGCATCAGAGGATCTAGCTAGGTCACTTTGGCTCGACATGCACAACGTCCAGCCAGAGTACTGACCATGGAGGAGATCTACCTATCCCAACTAGCTCGTTTAGCCGTTTAGTCCACACCCAGCAGTTTAGGATTCCATAATATTTTATTTTGTCATCTTCTTACTCTGACTTTGTATCAGATCCATCACATTGTAACTTTCTTGTCTCGTGTCTCATAGGTCACTTTGGCCTTTCGAAGACGTTAATATAACATTTCATTTCATTTCTCTCTTTATTTTTTTTTTCTTTAGTTTTAATTTCCTAAGAATACATTAATTCTCTCTCTCTCTCTCTCTCTCTCTCTCTCTCTCTTTCCTACACACACACACACACACACACCTCTCTCTCTTCGTCTTTCCTACACACACACACACACCGCTCTCTCTCTCTCTCTCTCTCTCTCTCTCTCTCTTTCCTACACACACACACACACACACACACACACACGATGTAGAGGTAGAGAGAGAGAGAGAGAGAGAGAGAGAGAGAGAGCAAGAGAGAGGGGTTGGGGAGGGTGGAGATGGACATAATACCTGCGCAGCAGGTTTCGGCCAAGACCCGAGTAGGCGAAAATGGCCCCTCCGCGCGGGTTTCGCTTTTTTCCCCCAATTTTTTTGGCATCGATATACACGTCACTATACACGTGACAAATAAATCCTTTCCACGCGTATATCGACGCACATTGCGACGCCCGCTAATGTCGTCGATATACGCGTGGAAAGGCATGGCCGTCGATATAGGCACGTCGATATCTTCATTTAGTGTTGTAGTGGTGGAGGACTCTCTAGGTCTTAGAGGGAGTCTAGGAAGCGTGTTTTTGACCTAGATCCTTCGAGTTAGGTAGTTTTAGGTGGTAGTTGAGTTCTCGAGTAGGAGTTAGAGTGGTAGAAGTGGTGAGAAGAGAGCTTGAGAGTCCGAAGAGGCCAAAAAGCAACCAAAAACACCATTATCACCATTTCACATGATAGGTAAGAGTAGAGTAAGTAGGACATCATGATTTAGGATCTAGAGCATTTCATGCATGTACACATGCTTGGTAAAATCATTACTAGTTTGTAAAAGACGCAAAAAGATGCAAAAAGACGCAAAAGTGTGTTTGAAAGACTAATTGAAGTCCAAAAGTTACTGTGAGTGTGTCTGATAGATTTACAGAGCATTAGGAGCATTCCTGTCAGAAAAAACTTTAATTTTAAGCCAGGAGACATCCTATGCGTAGGATGTCTATAGGCTAATCTGGGAGGAATTTTGAGATTTTGAGTTGACCAGTGTGTTCAGAAGGTAGTGTTTACCCTAATTTCAACTGGAAAGTGAAAATTTGGCCATATCTTGACAAGATAAGGCCAGATAGATTGAAATTACCAGACATCCTACCCAAATAGTGCCAAAACATTATTTTGAGACCAAAACCATAAGATGGCTGCATGAGCATGTCTTGCATGATATATTGAGTGACTGAAAGGGGTTTCACCTCATTTGGGTAAGAAAATTGGATTCAAAGCGAACTTTAGCACTTTTGACTGAAAAAACAAAAACAGCTGAAATTTGGGACTTTTGACACCCAAACCAAAATCTAAGCATACCATTGGGTTACTGACATCAAGGGGAAGCTGTGGGACAAATCTGGGGTCAAATAGGCCAAAAAGACATCCTACGCGTAGGATGTCTTCTGAGTGATTTGGGACTCCAAACTGAATTCTGAGTATACCAAAGTGATCAGCAACTCAAGGAGAGCCTGGGCATTGAGTTTGAAGCCATTCTGATGAAAAAGACATCCTACACGTAGGATGTCTAATGCAAGAAAATGAAGCCAGACTTTGACTTTGAGCATAGTAAGGTGTTATATAGCCTAAGACAAGCCTCGTAGTCACTTTTGGTCCAATTTGGAGTTGATTAGACTGATCAATACCAGCAACAGGTCATCGGAACAGATCTCTGACTCATTGACCAGATAATAGGTATACAAACCAAAAAGTAAAAGCAGTTGTAGGCTCAGCACAACAAGGGGAAACAACAGTGCAAAAATCCAGGCAAAACACAGCAGGAGACATCCTACGCGTAGGATGTCTATTAGGACATACTGCAAGGAAAATTTGACCTGGTATAGACAGTGAGATTCCATTTGGCTTAAGGGTTCCAGAACTTCTTTCAGAAGTGAATTTGGACCTTGTTTGCCCACTTGACGAGGCAAAGACTAAATTCAGACTTTTTCGCGTAAATTGACCAACATCTGAGGGTAGTACTGTTTCAGATTAGCAAACCTAATCCAGAACATCATCAGTGTATAAAATACAATAGTGGTTGAGATTAACTCTCCAGTTATACCAATCATTACTAAGATAACCCCTAACAGATAAATGCTTTGATTCAAATTGCCGAAATTAAAACGCTTGAGTACAGGTATATTCAGCAACAAAGCAAGAAGTTGAGCAGAAACTGACCTTTGCTAGGTGAGTGGTTGGATTTGTGATAAATTGCATTGATAAGTTTGATGAATTTAAGATTAGAAAGATACATTGTTAGAGACCAGAAGGTGGTAGGTGACCAAGGTAGCTTAGTGTCCACCGAAGAGAGTGTAACTCAAGCAAGGCTAGATCCGCTAGCACCGATTATTGAAGAAGGTAGTGATACTGACACTTCGTCAGACAAATCTTTCTTCATGATGGGTAGTCACCAGCCAGGAGGTTTCACCTATGATGGACCTATGCGAGGAGGAAGCACCTCCCAAAATCCTTTGAGTGATTCCAAGCTCACGGTGATCTTCTTGGAGGGAACAAACTTGAGAGGAGCCCTAGTCTATTTTGACTATCGAGGCCGCAAGTGCATTTGTATCAAAGAGAGGCCAGCTCAAAGATTGGAGATAATCCGAGTGTATGATGATGGAGATAGATTCCGAGACGAAAAGGGGAACCACTATTTAATAGTTAGTAACCCTAAAGATTACAACAGATATGGAGATAACGTGGCGAAAGGGAAAATGATTTTAGAAACTCAAGAACCGCCACCAAACATTGATCGGCCTGGAGCTATTTTTATGTATGATAAGAAAACAACCAGGGTTCCAACTTATAGCAAAAACATGGGAATCTACAAGCATGAGAGTGAGGGTATAGTCTCATACTTTCGCAGCAAAGAACCATACGTGAACGAATTAAGCAAAGACAAGGTTCTTTACTTATTCTCTTATGAAACTGCTATGAGGAAGGACATAGTTTTTGTTGATAGATACGGGAGAGAATACCAACGTATTCTCCCAGAGGAAGTAGAGAGAGAAACAGGTCCAGGAGCATCAGCATATGCCCCTGAGGAAGTTCCAAGAGCTGCCTACACCCCAAGCAAGTCAACAAATCCTTTTCAGATGAGTATGACGCTACCTCACATTCCACCCGACCGCAAGCATTCAACAACCAAGACCAACCAACAAACTAGCCATCATTGCAGGCATGGCTGCGACAGAGTGCAACAATGGAATCAGTATGACGCTACCTCACATTCCACCTGACCGCAAGCATTCAACAACCAAGACCAACCAGCAAACTAGCCATCATTGCCGGCATGGCTTCGACAGAGTGCAACAATGGAATCAGAACGAAATCGAGATGGTTATCAAGCCTCACGAGGGCTCAAGGATTTGCAAGAACCACCACTCTATTCAAGGTATCAGGCAGAGAGTAAGCCAAAGACGCAGGGGTCAACAGAGCCTGGAGGACCACCCATGGAACGAGTTCGAAGAGAAGAACCACGTCCAGCAAGAACCGTTAGAAATTATGGCTTAGGAGCACCATTGGGAGAGGAACCAGCCTATTACAGAACACCGGAGGAGTTATATCGACTAGGACGGGGAGATCCAATGATGAGGTTTGTAGACCATCGAAGGATTAGACCTTCAATTTCATTGCCAAAAAGCACTCCAAAAGTCACAAAACGGCTCGGAGGCTCCGAAGTCCACACAGGGACTTATACTCTATCCATTTGACTTTTTTGTTGAAATTAGGCTCAAAAGGGACTTAGGGGGGCAAAGGGCAAGCACAGAGAGCACCAGCACTGAAAAAATCACTAGGAGACATCCTACGCGTAGGATGTCTCAAGGGCACTTTTTGGCACAAACTCCAACATTTTTTATCATGCACATGTTCTGAATGACATTTACAAGCCATACACCAAGTTTCATCACATTTGGACCAAGTTCAACCTCATATGCATGAAAAAACGCAAAGTTACGGCATAGAGGCAATAATGGGCCAAAGACCTACCAAATCTTGTCCAAATCCCATGAAACTTGCACACACATTCACCAACACATCAGCAAACAATCTGTGTGGTCAGGTAGAAAAAATGATGAAATAGACATCCTACACGTAGGATGTCTAATTGACCTTTTTGACATGCAATGGAGTTTTATCATTCCAGATCAAATCACCTCATCATCAGGAGCCCATATATCAAGTTGGAAGCCATTCTAATCACTTTTGACCCCCAACACCCTCAGGAAACACTTTTTGATCCCAAAAACACCTCACAGAGCCTTACAAGCATCAAATCCTGTCCAAATTCAAATCCAAGAACATGGCCATGTTCCATAGGCCAAGGACAACCCACAGAACAAGTTTCATGTCATTTTGATGAAAAAGATATCCTACGCGTAGGATGTCTCCAGCATAAATTTAGCCTTCTGTGCAAGGAATGACATCATGGGAGCCAATACCATGGTGCAATGAGCCCATATACCAATTTTCAACCCATTTGGACATCAATTGCTACCTATGATGGACATTCTACCAAAATTGTGACCTAAAGCCTGAATCAGCCCAAAAATCCACTTTTTGATATCCAAATTCAAATCCAAGCATACAGCCATGTTCCATGAGCCTTACACTACTTGCATGTCAAATATGAACCAATTCTGATGAAAAAGACATCCTACGCGTAGGATGTCTAGATGGAAATTTTTGGCCAGATTTGCAATGTGAGCACATGCACAACTTCACAAGTTCCTTTTAAGTTTTATTTTCAATTTTCAAGTCATTTGGATAAGTAAAACTCAGTTTCACAGCTAATATGGAAAAAACGCGAACTTCGGACTACTAAGTGCAACAGGATCTATGGCGGGCCTCGAAGTCACTGGCAAAGAGGAAAAGAATGACCATCAAAGATTATCTGGACAAAGTGGAACCCTTTGTCATTCCAGAAGGAACACTAAAGCCCACCAACACCTGGATACAAGAGGATCTATTAGAGTCCAATGACCTAAAGATCTACCAAGGAGTATTCAAGGACAATGAAGGCAATGTCATAGAGCTACCAATGCTGCCGAGAGAACTCAATGAGTTTGTACGAAGCAAGATGGCCGGCTACTTGGGGAAAATTGACCTCCACAACTACTTCGAAGCAATACCGACAGGGGTGGACATCAAAAGAGTCTGGGAGTTTGTAACAAGCATCAAAGAGGATGGAGTGGCCAAGGTAACAGATTTACAAGGTAGACCAGATACAGAGATAATAATCATTGAGCGGGTTGTAGACCATGCACTAGACCTCTCCAATGAGGGAGACAGCGTAACAAAAAGAAGGGATGAAGTCAAGGTGTACAAAGAGAAAAAAGAAAATTACACCTTTGAAGACATTGCCAACCCAAAGGTGGAAATTATGAGCCAGTTGTACAACCAGTACTTCCACATGTGCACGAAGAGGCCATAGAAGTGCAGGATGCCACCAAGTGCAATTGCCACAACGTTTACTTGGGCAATGACAAAAGGTACCCCAAAGATAATCAACTATGCGGCATACATACATAACATCTTTGTAAAGATGGGCAACAAAAATCCAACCTACATAGTGCCAGGAGAACTGATCACCAACGTGGTATATGGGGCACTACACGCTAAAGGAAGGTGGTCTGACCCCCCATCTTAGAATGATTGGCTAAGAGTAAAAGAAGACAAGGAAGATGAGCCGCAAAGGGCACCAAGGGTGGCTCTACGAGGTTGAAAAGACGGCTAGAGCCAGTTGAAGAGGAGCAACCTGAGCAGAAGAATGGAAAGAAAGAGTTTGCTCAAGTGCCGACCAAAGAGACAAGGTCACAAAAAAAATCAAGACTAGAGAGGCTGATGGAGAGTTTCCGAGCAGAGAGAGCCCTCAAGGGTGATTTAAACGAACTCTGGAATCCATCTCTCGAGTCTATGTCCGGATCATCCAGAAGAGTGCAAAGGGACCGCTTTGAAGATTACATCAAAAATTTCGAGATTCTTGATGCTGCAGCGGAAAACATTCCACATGTACCTTTCACAGAGGAGGAGGTAGAACAGATAAGGCAGAAACTGCTAGATGAACAAGAAAGCCAAGAAAGAGAAAGAAAAACAAAAGCAGACAGGGACTTAAAGGGAAAAGCTGTAGCCTTACCAGATAGCCCTAAACCCAGCCCACAGCCATCACCACCGCCCTCACCACCTCCTAGCAGCCCTCCACCAGAAGATAAGGAGGCTGAGAACAAACAAGAAGAGGCCAAGCCTGAATCTGATAAAAAAGGACTAGATGAGGCCTACTATGCATTTTTGGACCTGCTAGCTGCAGGCTATACGAAGGAAGAAGCCGCCACAGTCTCATTCGACTTGGCGAGGACAGGGCATAAAAAACAGATGCAAGGCATTCGGCTAGTGGAGCTAAAAGAAATTGCTACAGACACTGTAGACCTATACCCGCCCTCCAATGACTGGGACGTGGTGATGACAAAGCTAGCTGGATTGAGGGCACAATCCATGGCTTCAAGGAAATAAATGACGACTCTCAAAGCCACTGAAGAACAGATAAAAAAAGAAAAAGATTCTCTGCAGGCACAAAGCCAAAGGCAAAAAGAGAGAGAAGATGACCTGCAGGCCAGCTTGGCAACGACTCTACAAAAATACCAAGCAATGGAAGAAGTAAATCAGGAGCAGTAAAAAGAATACAAGCAGCTGAAGAAGAGTGTCGGCAGCTCAGTAAGTCGTTGCGAGATACAGAAAGAGAAAGAGATAATTTGACACTACAGTTGGCCGAAGAATCAAAAGAAGTAGAGGCCATGAGGAATGCCAAGGAAAAAGCAGAGATAGAACAAGAAGCAATCCTGGATGAAGTCCTTGAGCTCAAGGACCAATTAAAAGTCAAAGATCAAACCATCCAGAGGCTGTGAGCATTACATGCTAGAGTCAGACCTACGAGCTCGACTCAGATCATTTCCGAGAGTCAACTATATGAAGAGAAAATGCAGGAACTTCAGAAGGAGCTGACTCTCGAGAAAAAGCAGAGATTGATGATGGTTGAGGGTTCTATAGTAATGCAAACAAGAATGGAGGAGGGCCAAAAAGCCCTGCAAGAAGAAGTGGAAAGCATAAAGATAAAGCTTGAGGAGGTGGAAAGAGTAAACGTTGAACTTAATGACCTCCTCGTGACTATGAGCGGAGAAGCTGAAGCGGAAAAGCAAACACTCCTCATGCAAATTGAGGAGTTGAAAAGCCAGCAAGGAGGCGAGGCAGAAAGTTCAGGGCCAGCCGCCAATGAGGGCATCGAACTTGAAAATGTGGCAGATCCTGTGGACACACCCATGCAAGAGGAAAGCATAGCAGGATCCTCTCAAGAGCCACAAGATCTAACACAAGAAGAGGAGCAAAAATTGTGTAAGGCAATAGAGGAAGAGCTTAGAGAAACCACGAAGGAAGCCTTGGAGTGGGAGCAGAGGGTCTTCAAATCTATGACCATCCAGAAGATCGACGCCAGCAATCTCAGGCGCGAGTGGCTTCAACCCTCTCTCCCATATCCATTGTTGAAATATGAGGCATCTACAATAAACAAGCGGATCAGAGAAGAGACAACGGTACCTCTCTACAATGCAGACACCTCAAAGCCAGATGGAGTTAAGCTTATAGTGGATTCTCAGCCAAAGTGGAGGAAGGCTTGGCCTATAAAGTACCCACAATACCTAATCCACCTGGTAGAGGCAACTAAAGATATCAGAGACAATCTCAGCTTCTGTCTCTACCAAGGGTTAGGACATAGAAGGCATAAGAAATTTTTCAAAGAAGACAACCCACTTGGCTGAACTACCCAAAGTTGTCCGGCGTGTAGGCAGGCGAGAGAATAAGTGTCCAATACATGGTGAAAACCCTAACGGGCGCCATAAAGTTGTTCACTGGCTCACCTGACCTTACATGCATTGTGATGAGGAAAATTTGCAGACCATCTTAGCAGTATTCGAGACCTTCAAGCCAGGCCAGGTGACCAACAACATATTCTTCTTCCAGGATACATACAGATGCACCTATGATCTGTCAGTCAGCCTTCAAAAGAGGTGATACATGCGCTGTATCAAAGAATCGTGTTTCTACCATCCTATCACCTCCAGGCTTTTGAAGAAGCATTCTATACCGGGTTCTTCACCATGAATACAGACATCTTTGGCCCAACAATGCTGAATCTACATGTCAGGTACGAATCACTGCTAAAGATGCGGGAAACGATAAGATGAAGTAGCAGATCAAGGCCATGTCGGGGACGCATGAGCAAGGAGGGGGGGAGTGTTAGAAGCTCGACACACCCCACGGTAGTAACTACTCGGAGGACTCTTATTTTTTGTAATTATTCATTCATTGAAGAAAACCTGATTTTTCACCTTCTAATTATTGGGACTTACAAAAGTTTCCAGATTGTATTCTAGTTTTGATAGTTAGATTGAGTAGATGGTTGATTTTGGAACTTTAGGGTTTGAGAAATTGTAAGGTATATATACCACTTTTTGACCTTAACGAAAAAACCTTTTTGTCATTTTAAAAACAAGTTTGAAGTCTGTGAGTGAGCGTACTGTGTACGAGAGAGAGAGAGAGAGAGAGTGTGACCTTCATCTTGACGCTACGTGTGCTCCGGTGGTCGGAATTGAGTGCGGAGAGGTGCAACGTGTTGCCCCCGACGAGAGCTACGCGCCGATACCTACATTGCGCGCGTACAGTCCTGTCTTGCGAGCTCCTTCTACTAGCTTCATCGGGTGTTTGGGTGAGTATACGTTGTCCGATTTTGCATTGCGGCAAATCCACGCGTTCACATTGAGTAGAACTACACATTAGGAACTTTAGATTTTGGAAACGAAGACTTGCAGATTTTGGCCAGACATCCTACGTGTTTCTGCACCGGTTGTTTTGGGTTTGGATTTTTGTTCATAGACCCTAGGGAGAGAGACCTATTGGCATTAGTAGGGTCTCCTTCAAGTTCTATGGTGTTTCGAGATTGTTTGATGGGTGTTCGGCTCTAGAAAGCGTTGTAGGAAGTTTCCTCTTATGCACTCTTGAGGGCTGTGACTTAGACAATTGGTAGAGACCTCTGTAGGAATTAGTTAGGAGTTGGTCGAGTGTAGGTTGACACCTTATGCTTGCTTCCATGCGCCTGCAGGTCGAGCTTCGTCCTTAGCTGAAATTACATGTTAGGTGAGTTCTCGCTGTGCTGACGTCCATCGCGGCGTATCCGTCCAACACATGGACTGACACTCAAATCACTCATTACATGGTAAATTCAAAGCACCTCAGATAGTCTTAATACTAAGTTTGTGTTTAAATTTTTATATAAATTTCTTGTTTTGTAGCACATTATTTTTAATCATTTTCCATACTTCATCCAAAAGTATGGGAATCCAGGTATATGGAACACCCACGGCCTTGAGAAGTTTCATTAGATGGCTAGAAATGCCTACTTTAGACACACACATCATGGAGGCTCTCGAAATAAGCCAAACAGGCTGAAGGAGTTATTTCATTGGTTTTATCATAGAATCATCCATAGTATGCAACAAAAGCAAGTATTGGCCTCTTCAGCAACCGTATAGGCAATCAGAAATTTGCAACTGAAGAAAAGAAAGCGAACAGACGTATTCAACAACTCAAGTTCTCTTGAAAGTCAAATGAGGTGGAGGGAGACAACGCAATATGCCAATCATCGGTGGAATAAGAGAATTAGAGTTCAGATGATCGGATGTACCACAAATGCCTGTAGAATTAAATTCAATATGTACCATAACTATTCCAAACTTTTGAAGATTTGAAAATATCATTTGGAACCTCGCCCTTGTATCTGATCATTAAATGTTTGCCATACTCTAAGAGTTCAATAGGGTTTTCTTTCCCTAAAGATAATGCCATTGCCATGTATGTGTAGTAATATGCTGCATAGCCCCCAGTATATCTTGGCAAGTAACCAAAACATTCTCTCCCAAAAATCTTGTCGATGATGATAACTTTGTTAGCATTTTGTGGCAGCATTGGACCACCTAAGAAGAGAGATAATGTCTTGAAAGCATAGGTTGTAGTATTCCCCTCTTGTGACATTCCATTGTGGAAGATTAGGATGGTTGCCTCACATAGAATAGGAAGATATTGTCCTAGAGCCTCATTTCTACCACGGAACTGTCTTCTTCAACGACGAAGAAAGCGTCCTTTTCAGCAATCCATGACTGTAAACAAAAGAAGTGTGTGTGTGTGTGTGTGTGTGTGTGTGAGAGAGAGAGAGAGAGAGAGAGAGAGAGAGATGGGGGGGGGACATGATGTTAGACCATGAAACTCTCATCTTGCAAAAAAAGCTCATTCTTCCATAGGTTGACTAATCGGGTTGACTCCTAGGCTGGTCGCTTAAACCAATCCTCCATAGCCTGATTACTAGCTGATGGCTTGAGATTATTTCAAATAGTTTGAAATGTGACTTCATCAGGAAGGATTTCTTTATACTTTTCTACCTTTTTAAAGCAAAGTTTAAGGCAGTCTAGTGGGTTACTAGAGATCTCCATTGCCTTGTCATCACTACTGTCATCTGAAATAAATCCATTCCTCTCCTCCTGATACTTGGAGATAGTGTCCAGTGAAAATTCCTCCCGCAAACAAAAAATACTTTGTATATCATGAAGGAAAATGTATGACCTATCTCCAAATTTAAACTCTGGCACTCTTGGTATCATTAAGGTGGCTTGCTGCTCATTGAAACCTGACACATCTAGAGGTTGCTTGATATATGAGGTTTTCACTGAGAGAAGATTTCTTTGTTCCACCTCTTTTGCTTCTTCTTCAAGATCAATGAACTCCTCTATCTCTGTCACTTCAATATATTCCTCATCTGCTAGTAAATCGTGTTCCTCCATGACCTCCTTAGGATCTTTCATAAGACTTGTAAATAATCCATTTAAAAATATTAGAAATCCAAAGGATTTTTGAACCAGCTTGCACTCCCGTTCAAGTAAGCTGCACCAATGGGGTTTGTAAAGAAGAGGCAGCTGATTGTACTTCTTGTAAGACTGTCTTTTAGGATCACATTCTTTTAAATAGACTACCACCATTTCACCAACATTAACCCAAACCTCTTCAGCTCAAACTTCTCTTGTTCCAGCTTCAGGCATTCACTCTGCTCATCTATAAACACATCAAGATTAAATGGAGCATTAAAAATGCATGAGACCAAATCAAACTTAACACTAGCCCCAGAAAACTACAAAATCTAAAATCCTTTCATCAATCATTATAGGGTTTTCATAAATAACTGCCTCTTTTTTCTTTGGGATTGTTGCAACACATTGGGCACTCTGCAAAGTAGGGGCAAAGAGAGCATGTGAAAGGTCTGCTAGTAAGATGAAAAGTTCAGGTAATCCAATGAAGATATTGAAGGGACCAAGAATGAAGAATATTTAGAGAAACATGGGTTTATTTAGAGAGATAAAAAAAGCTCAGAAATGTATTGATCTTTGTGTCCCTAAATTTCCTTTCCAAAGAGCATTAAGGCAAATTTGCGAGGAAGCATGTGTTGGTGCAATGAGATGAAAGGCTATTGCCCTGCTCTGTCTTCAAGAAGCAGCAGAAGATTTTTTACTGGAGTACTTTAATGATATCACCATTGTTGCTGCTCATGCTCACCGGGTCACAATAATGGACAAGGACAGTGAGATGCTCAAGAGAGTACGTTGGAGATACGATAAGCTCGTCATTGCTAATGAGTTTATTGAACCTAAAATGAAGGATATATTGCTAATACCACCAGGCCGACAGGATCATGGGGTTAAGATTCATGAGGTTACTCATGATGTGAACACCAGAGCCAGAGCTGAGCAAGAAGAAAGATGTTACCTGGAAGCAAAGAAATTAAAGAGTATACAGACTGCTGTTGTTGATGAAGAGGCATAGAGGAGAAATTATGGGTAAGTTACCGTAGACTTAAATAAAAGAAATAATGATATTTTACATTCCATGAAAGTAGGACTGTTAGCAACTATTCCCCTTGCTGATGGTACTAAGCAATTAACTCTAGATTCAGTTTTGATATTGGGATTTTGAAAGATCCCAATGCACAAATTACAGACACTATTGTTTATTTATGCCTAAAGTAAATGCTCTTCTCTACCTTCACTACAAGAGGTCACTTGAATTCCGCTGCCACATTATTGGCGTCACTGGCGGGCGTCAATATATGTGTGTGTATTTATGGAGGGACCTAAGGTTTTAAAAAAAAACTCATTTTCAAATTTCCGACGTCTCTTTTGGCACGTATTCTGATGGGGAAGTGCAAATGCGCATTTCGACGCCCCTTTCGATGACTGTACCGATAGCTGTACAGATAGTTGTCCTATCGATACTGCAAAAGCCAAAACTGCGGGCTTTCTCTGCGGATTTCTCTTAGTTCTTGCACCACATATCAAGTTCTCCTCTTCACCATGTCTCACAGATCTGCTGCGATACACGCCGTCGGAGGTGCTATTAATTTTGCTTGTGGGTTAGCGCATACCACTAAGGTAAGATTGTTTTCATGTTTACTTGTAGATTTAGGGTTTAACTTTGTGTTTGTGTGTGCGTTTTTGCAGGTTCCAGGACTTTTACAACAACTTTCATTGCTCAAATAGAACGAATGTGAGTGCTCAAACCTTTAAATGCATATTAAGTTTATCTAAATTACTTTGTATATTAAGAAAACAAAATTTCATGCTTTAAACTTTGAATGCTTTAAAAGAAATTAGGATTTTTTATGTGAAATTTTGTTTAAGTTTATGAAAAAATCTTGTTTTGAAGAAAATTTTTATTGAATTATGTTGTTTTTCAAGTTATGTAGTTGATGGGGTTTATGTTTTAGGTTAAGTTTAGGTTATAAGTTAAGTTAGATTAGGTTAGGTTACGTTAAGTTAAGCTACGTTGTTATGTTAGGTTATACGTTAGGTTAGATTAAGTTATATTAGGTTATCTTATATGTTAGGCTAGGTTAAGTTATTTTACGTTAGGTTTAGTTATGTTAGGTTATGTTAGGTAAAGCTACATTAAGTTAAGCTATGTTCGACGTACAATATGGCAAGCTATAGAGCTTACCCACAACGCATATTAAAAACAACACAGTGGCGATCCGTTCGTTAATACGGCAAGCCATAAAGCTTACCCACAACACATATGCATTGTGGGCAAGCTCTATGGCTTTTCGTATTGCCAATGGCTCGCCATTGTGTTGTTTATATGTCCGTGAGCAGTTTTCAAATCCTAAAATAGCACCATGGCGAGCCGTTTGGTGATATGGCGAGCCATAGATCTTGCTTACAATGCATATGCATTGTGGGCAAGCTTTATGGCTTGTCGTATTGCCAAACGGCTCGCCATGGGTTTGTCTATAAGTTTACGAGCGATTTTCAAGCGCTAAAATTACCTCATGCCCCTAAAAACAACACAATGGCAATCCGTTTGGCAATACGGCAAACCGAAAAGCTTGCCCACAAGGCGTATGCATTGTGGGCAAGCTCTATGGCTTGCCATATTGCCAACGGCTTGCCATTGTATTGTCTATATGTCTGCGAGCGGTTTTGAGGCCATAAAATCGCTTCTCAACTTTAAAAACAACACAATGGTGAGGCGTTTGCCGAAGTGGCAAGCCATAGAGCTTGCCCACATCGTATATGCATTGTGGGCATGCTGTATGGCTTGTCTTTTTGCTAAACCCCTCACCATTGTGTTTTTTTTATGTTAGGTTAGGTTAGGTTAGGTTTAGGTTATATGTTAGGTAAGATTATAGGTTAGGTTAGAGCTATCGACAGCATAATAGTCGAGAAAATACAAACGGACTTGGAATATGACTTTTGTACTTCTAAAAACGCAAACGGACTTCGGTTAGGTTAGGTTATAGGTTAGGTAGATCATGTTATAAGTTAGATTACATTAAGTTAAGTTAGGTATAGGTTTTACGTTAGGTTAGATTATAGGTTAGGCATAACGATTATAGGTTAGGTTAGAGCTAGCGTCAAATTAATAGTAGAATAAATGCAATCGGACTTTGAAGATGACTCGTGTATTTCTATAAACGCAAACGGACTTTGGCTAGGTTAGGTAGATGTTATAAGATAGGTTACATTAAGTTAGGTTAGGTATAGGTTCTACGTTAGGTTAGATTATAGGTTAGGCATAACAATTATAGGTTAGGTTAGAGCTAGCGTCAAATTAATAGTAGTAAAAACGCAATGGGACTTCGAAGACGACTCGTGTACTTCTTAAAACGCAAACGGACTTTGGTTAGGCTAGATTATAGGTTACGTAGATATTATAAGCTAGGTTACATTAAGTTAAGTTAGGTATAGGTTTTACGTTGGGTTAAATTATAGGTTAGGCATAACAATTATAGGTTAGGTTAGAGCTATCGTCAAATTAATAGTAGAAAAAATGCAATCGGACTTCGAAGATGACTTATGTACTTCTAAAAACGCAAACAAACTTTGGTTAGGTTAGGCTATAGGTTATGTTCAGGTTATAAGTTAGGTTACATTAAATTAGGTTAGGGTTATGTTATAGGTTAGGTTAGAGCTAGCATCAAATTAATAGTAAAAAAAATGCAATCGGACTTCAAAAGTGCACACAGACTTCAAGAACCTTAATATATAGTCATTGACCAATAAAGACGATATTATTACCCTGTGGTCCTAATCTCCGTGCACCTCTAGATCGAGGTGTGCGGGGATCAGGCCAGGCTAGAGAATGTGAGGTTGTTAGAGCTAGAAAAAAATAGTTGAAAAATGGCAATCGGACTTCAAAAGTGCACACAGACTTCAAGAAATTTAATATATGGTCATTGACCAATAAATATGAGATTATTACCTTGTGGTCCTAATCTTCGTGCACCTCTAGACTGAGGTGTACGGGGATCGGGCCTGGCTAGACAATGTGAGGCTATTAAAGCTTGTCATGTACTTAGTAGTGTGTAGTTATAACAACTAGAGTGTTTTAGTTTTTTGTTGCATCATTGGTAGATAAAGTATGGACAATAGGATGGCGTGTCCTTGTGCACATTGCAAGCATCAGATCTTTCGAAAACGAAAAATCTGCGACCAACACATACGCAATCACGGTCTCTTTTTGATAGAGCAAGTACAAGACCTGCGTTGTCGATCTCATGGTCTAGAGATTGAAGGTTAAAGTCCTCAAGTAGATATTGCTCCAACTTCATCTTAGAGAAGACGATTTTACAACGAGTAGTCATCGATTGAGTCCTCCCAACCAATATGTGAAGCGGCATTTCAAGAAGTAGAGATGGAGCAGATGTTGGACGTGCTCTTTGACATGGATTCCAACATAGAAGCCGACAACATTGAACGTAGTACTGTGAACCAACCTCAGCCATCCCGTTCATATCGACGGCATGATAGTAGCGATGAGGAGGGCGAGATGATGTAAAGTCTTGCACGCATGCCACTCTACATTGGTGCAAAAATCTCAGTTCTCTGTATCGCATTGGCAATGCTTAATTTGTACTCTGTCTATGGTTGTTTGACGCCTTAGTCATAGAGCTTTTCAAGTAAACATATTTATCCTAAGCATGGAAAAGTGCAAATTACAGTTCATATAAAGTGATCTCTGATTTACATAATTACAATGTACATACAGAGATCTCTGATTTACATAATTTCTGCTTGAGAAATATCAAAGTAGTAATTCGACTAGGCACAAAGGAATTTTTGAATTTTTTGATTCCACGGTTAGGATTGCTATCTGGTCTTCAATGCCGGCCCAAAACTTGAATCCCCTTGCTTTCCATAGTTTGCAATTTGGATGAAATTCAGAGATTGGATTTTTATTTTGTGTATAGTCAAAGAAATTGTATTACCATTGCGGGACATTTCCACCCAACTAAAGCTAATGTACTACTTTTCTATAAGCCCTTTGAGCAGATCAATGTGACTTATGATGCTCTCAATACTTTGTTGACTGATGACACACCACATAAGGGTTTACTTAATCCACCCGTCCGGCACTACTATTTCCCCACCTTCATTTGAAGGGCATCTTCACGATTTTTACCTAGAGGACATTTTGGTCCCATCCTACAAGGAATGTACTTAAGCCCATTGAGCACATCAAAATTTTTACTTACTTAGTACTTAGTATTCATTATTTATACATTAAATTCATAGTGTCTACCTGTCTATGTGTTTCAAATACTCAGAGAGAGAGAGAGAGAGAGAGAGAGAGAGAGTTGAGCAAAACACTTGATATTAAGATTAAACTAGTCAAAAAATTTATATTTCATTGAATCCATTCAGGCTAGATTACATGGGCACAATTTGAATACGGCCAAAAATATCTCCACTAAAAAAATGATTCTCCCTTTGTTGCATTACTCTTCGTCCGCTCAGCAAGAAATAAAAGTTTACGAAGTCAATGTCGGCAGTCTCCTCCATTATGTCATGTCAAAGTTGCAAAAGATTGCATTGTTGTCTTATTGTAATTACTATCATAAGATTTAGGTCTTTGTCCACCACTTCCACGTCTATGACAACATTGTTTGCCAAACTTGCTGCCTCTTGATCCATAGGCACATAGCAACCTTCAACAATGTGAGAATGCTTGTACCAAAAGGAGATTATTAATGTCTGTGTCACAAGCATATAATTGACAATGAAAGTGTCAAGAGCAATCTCGAAACATATGCCATCTGTTTCTTTCACATACCACCCTCGATGAAGAAGCTTATCACACAAGAGGGAATCAAATGATTTGCAAGGCAGCATAGTTTTAGCAGCTTGTATATTGCAGGTATGAAATAACTCAACAAATAGACCAACAGGAAAGAAATTTGCAAGTTTCACCAATTTAGTGGGTACAGAGTTTCAGAGAGACCTCTAAACATCACTATAGAGCCTGCTCCTCAATGCCTCACTCATTGTTGTGTCGAGAACGGGCCAATCCATGGAGTTCCAGTTGGTTGGTAGTGAAACCTTCACCAACACTCCTCTCTGATTCCTTTGATCGAGTTGGTAGAAATGGTCATAGAAGAAAATACCCTCATTTGCAAGGCTTTTGCTAGTTCTGCCCTCATATTGCAGACCCCAATATGAGCATGGGTCATAGAGATGAGACCTATAATGCACTCCAGTGGATCCCATTCCTCATATGAGGAAGGATAAACATTTGTGAATGTAAAAGAATAGGAATAAATACAAACATCTGTATAACCTAATTAAATATCTGTAATAAGAGAAGAGAAAAACAAATTCACATTTGAAATGTAAGATATAACATTTATAGAGGAGTGATAAATAATTAACTCACAGTTGCACCGTGGATTATGCACCATGGAGACATCACCACCATAAGCAATCACATCGGAGTGAGTGAAAACATGTTGAACAAAGACCTCTTTCACGGTCTTCTTACCCGGTCTTCTTACCAACGTCGACTTTGAAATCCAGAACTCTTGCTTTCCATGCAGAATGAAACATATTTGTTGCTTTTGAGCTTCTTCTCCTTCTTGGCTACATAAGAACCCAAGAACCTTTGCTTATCCTTTGCTCTTGCCACCTATTATCTGTAGTGAGAGAGTTTGAGATTGAGATAGTGCTTATGCTACTACATGGTCTTCTTGGCACACTAATGCTGAGGTTAGTTGGGGACAGTGTAGAGCAACCTTTAGAACTTCTTGGGCGGGAAGAAGACGAAGCCATAGATATAATGGAGGGAGAATGAGTTTTGAAAGCCTTTCATAAAGGTAGTGGATATCTTTTAATGAAGGGAGAGAGTTAGCTATCAATCAGTAGTCAGGTTTCAGCAACTTGACGACTATTGGCAGTGGGTCCTACTTTGTGAGACAAGGAAGTTACCTCACAAAAATGGAAAAAATCTCAATATTTAAAAATTCTTTCTTTCATTTTTGTGATATTTTCCATGCATTTCTACATTACATAAGGTTGCTGCTCATTGGTTGCGCCTTCTTTTCTCTCTGTTCAATAAGGCCCTCCAAATGATCTCCGAAATTTCCTAATGTTACCAGCAATGTGGGAAATATATAAATTAAATTGCAAAAGAAAATCTACCCACCTCATTTTTTTGTCAAAAAGCTTGGTTTGTGTCATGAAATACTTGAGAATTTGGTGATCGATTCGTAGAATAAATGGAGTCACAAATAAGTAGTGCTTCCATGTGTCTAAGTCATGTAGAACAACTAAAAGCTCTTTCTCCTAAATGCCCAAGACTCGTTCATCCATATTGAGCCTTCGGCTATCATATGCTATGGCATTCCCTTCTTGAAGAAAAACTGCTCCAAGGCAATCAACGCAAGCATCACATTGGACCTCAAATAGCTTTGAGAGATCCGGAAGCATGAGGACTGGTTGGGAGGTAAGAATTTTTTTGAGCTTATCAAAATCGTTTTGCTCCTTAGCAGTCTATACATCCTTAATGTTTTTCTTTGTTAAGTCATGTAAGGGTCCTACTATTTGAAAGAATTTTGCTAGGAAGTGTCTATAGTATGTGCACATACCAATAAAGCTTCCATTAGGAGATTTGGGAGGTCATTTGAAGGGCCTTACTGAGGAGAGATAAAAGGAGGCACATCCAATGAATAGCAAGCCAATGTAACATAGAAATTGGAACAAATAAATCACATAATGCAAAAGAAGGAGAAGAACATGAGGTAAAACCTCATTTTTATGGCATTGAAGGTATCTATATGTGGGCCCAGGGTCTGTATGTAGTTATGGTACTGAAAGACAGCTACAATATTGTATCATTCTCCCATCACCAAAACCTCTTGCTCCATAACCAAGCATTTAAAACTGAATTTTCGTCCATAGGAAGCAAGTTGACACTTTCTTCTACCATGCAAAAATATCCATGGTTTCTTCTTCTTGGTTTTCCCGCCCTAATAGCTCTAGGGTTTGTTGTGTTCTCTCCCTATAAAGCCTTGCCATTAGTCTCCCAAGGAGGCAAAGTAGCACCATAAGTGTAGACATGTAGTAGTGTTAGTGTGTATACGCGCCTCACCAGGGGCACTTTTCTCCCACTGGGTTTTTTCCCCTGGACATCCGGTGTGAAAGGACACCTTATCTCTTAGGGTTTCATATAAGCTTTGTAGCTCTGAGTTTGTATAGAATAATTATTCCAATACAGAGAGAGAGACTACAGAGATCTCGTACACAAGCTCTGTGTCTTCTCCTTCTCCATCTTCTTCCTACTCTGAGTTGCTGTCTTCCTTCTGTTTCCTGTTTCATCATCTTCAACAATAAGCTCTATCACTATCTCAAAATCCATCAATATAGATAGTCAATGGCAACAACAGACAATATACAAAGGTTCTTGGGTTCTTATGCAACCAAGAAGAAGGAAAAGATCCTCAACAACAAATCTATTTTTTTTAGCATGGAAAGCACGAGTGCTAGATTTCAAAGTGGAGGTGGGCAAGAAAACTGTTAAGGAAGTTTTGCTACAACATGTCTATAGTCACTCCGATGTGATTGCTAATGGTGGAGATGTCTCATTGGCTTATCATCCTCGATGCAACTGTGAGTGTGTTCATAGCCTTCCATCTCTATTCTTACTTTTAGACCTTGTTGTTCTCTTTATTAAATATTTGTTTATTCTTTTCAAGAGGTAGAACAATATTAATAGAGCAAGGTCTATTTCTCATAAGTTCTTCATCAGTTTCAGTAGATAGACTAGGTGTCTTATTTTGTTGTTGCAATTGCAGATGTCTATCCATCATCATACAAGGAATGGGAGCCACTGTAGTGTATTATAGGTCTTATCTCTGTAACCCATGCTGACATTGGTGTTTTACAATATGATGGAAGAGCTAGCAAGAGTCTTGCAGATGAGGGAATTTTCTTCTATGAGCATTTCTACTAGTTCAACCATAAAAATTAAAAAGGTAATCTGGTTAAACTCCCTCTCCCTACCAATTGGAGTTGTATTGACTGGCCAATCCTGGACACCACCGTGTGTGAGGCTCTTAGAATCAATCTATTTAGGGATGTGCAGAGGTTCCTACAAAACTCAATACCTACTAAATTGGTAAAGATTGCTAATTTTTGTACTATAATTTTATTTGTGGAACTATTTCACACGTGCCACATACATGTTGCAAACACAATGCTGGTATGTAAATCTCTAGATGCTTGCTTCTGTGACAAACTTCTTGATAGAGGGTGGTGTGTTAAAGAGGTGGACGGATTACATTGCAAGGTTTCCCTTGACACTTTGGTGGCCAAGTACATGAAAGGCACACATTACCTTGTCATCTCCTTCTGGTACCAACACTCTCAGATTGTTGCAGTCTGATCTAAGTTTATTCCTATTGATCAAGAGTTAGCAAGCCTGGAGAACAATGGTGTCATCAATGTGGTGCAACCTTCTACAACTTTGGCGTGACATTGTGGACGAGTCCACACAGAACGATCCCTCACTGTTCTATTTCTTAATTGGTGGATGCAAAGTAATGCAAAGACGAGAAAAAGAGATAGTCTGTAGCTAACTAACTGGCCGAGTCCAAATCGTGCCAATGTAACTTGAATGAATTTATAGTCATGACTTTAATTCCAACATTTCTTGGAATTTGGTTATGAGATGATTCCCACAATTTGGTTGTCTTTATTTTGATTTTAAGATGAGGTTTGTCTCACTATCTATGTCCCTTTGTAAGCTGGTAGTGTGATAACTATATATTTTGAGCAACATATGAAGATTTATGTATAATCTCTCTCTCTCTCTCTCTCTCTCTCTCTCTCACACACACACACACACACACACACACTCTCTCTCTCTCTCACACACACACACACATTTTCATGGCACCACAATGAGAAGCACGAAGAATTATATTAATCTAGATAGCTAGCATTTTAAAAAGTATTTGTAGGTACAAATTTTGAAAGAGTCAATGGGCTGAAATACAAATTCTTGAGATAAGGGATCAAAATGTTCTCTCATCTTTCAACAAAGTGTTGATATCATCATGTGGGACATGGATTTGGAAAAAAGGTTTATAGAATAGCAATACATTTGGTTTGGTAGGGTTGTAGTGGCCTTAAATGTAAACTCACTCCTTCTGTGAATACAAAATATCAAATTGTGAACGTTTGATTCCCGCTACGTTGCACACCATATTTACGAGGGGATTGATAGAGGACCATATGGCAACCCGTCAGAACCTTGGAAGTAGAAACTATATAAATTCCTTGGTTCCTGGATGCACAATATATCTTCAATCAAATACCCTAAAGTTGTGTAGGTTGATAACTTCTACGTGGGGATCATACGGCTCCCAAAACACCAACAATCCATTGACGTCCAAAATAATCAGTCTTTGCAAACATTTTGTAAAACAAATAAGTTTTTAGACAATAGGTTGACTTTCATATTCTTTAGTATAGGTTGTTACCAAAACAATCATAGGGATGTCTAGCAAGGGTCCATACTGGGTTTGCCTGCCATCAATGTTGTCTTCTCCAGTGTTCAAATCCTCGACCATATTCTCTTGTTCTTCTATTGTTCAAGACCCTCGTGTCTCCAGTGTTAAGGGATCCACTGCACCTAGATTTGCTTCTAATGAGCTGTGATCTGTTTGTGTGTCACACATAAAAGACTCTTGATTTTCAAGCTCAACAAGTGGAGGTGTGGTAGAGGTATGCTTTGCTTGAGGGTCAGAGTGTTCTTTTTCATCCCCTACCTCTACATAAACTTCATCCTTCTAAAACCCTCCAAGTGCAGAGGGACTTTCAACATCTATTTATTTCTCAGCCCCTTGATCTGTGTGATCTTGTTCCTGTGTGGGCTTCCCCTCATTTGGACTTTTCTCCTCATCAAAGTTTCAAACTCTCCCTCTACAGCATTTCCCATCTTGGAAGTCCCTCCCTCATCTTGCTCATGTCCTTTCTCAGTTACCCTTATGGAATGTGTTTGCTACAGTCATCATTAACTCTACAACATGGTCATCCAATAGCGTTTTTTCTGCATCCATGCTCACGATATGTGAAATTGCAAGCAGATGTTGGATTAGGGTGGCACGGTATCGGTGCAAATACTCTATGGTATACTTCTCCAATGCACTATGAAAAATACAAAAAGAGAACATAAAGGAACTGAGACACAACTTGGTCCAAACTGTCACAATGTTATAGTAATGCTGTGCAAAATGCATACCTTTGACTTGAATGGCTTAAATGCTAAAAAATTCCCTGGTATAAACTCAGCATGGAGGAGGCATCTCCATCCATAAGAGTTGCCATCACTATGTAAGGGTAGCGTGACTTTCTTCATTTTTTATCGGTATAACTCTAAACTCCTGCATAGCCGTCCATATGCATGCAACAATATTTTTATGCATGTGTAAGCAGAAGAAGTTGGTATGGACCCAACACAATAACTGTCTCCATTGTCTATCAAAAAGAAAACCAATTTATAGTTATCAATACTCACAGTCTCAATTCTGGATGCGTTCCTCAAATTGAGTTTAGTGTCCAGACAGCCAGGAATTTAATATATAGGTAATTACCACAAATTTTGTGTGATCACAAGGTCTTATTAACACATTTATATGATTACACTTAACATGATCACAAAGAATCCGGTTTCGGGCACCGAGAAACCCACGGGCTTTTCCATTTTCCCTGCGGGCCCACCATGCTTTTACGTTTTTCCTACAGGCCCGCCAAGAATTCTAAAAATCCAACCAAGCCCGCAGAATTAGGAGAGAGGGGGTCGTGTGGCAGCATGCTCTGTGTCGCAGTGCACGGCAACAGCGGAGTACCTGACCACAAAATCTGGGTATGTATTGTGTGTGTGTGTGTATGCGTCCTATGGTAGCGTGACTTTTGTTGTATTGTGTGGCAGTCATAAGGTACCTTACCACACAATGGGAGTGTGTTCGTAAGCTGTTCTACGGAACAATGCTTACCACGAGTGCATCACCTCGGTGACGCGGGGAAGATGGTGTCCTTGTGGTAAGTATTGGCTTACTGTCTGGGTGCTACGTCAGTAACATTGTGTTAGCGGTGATGGTCGGAAATGACATGCCATATGGGGTGGCCTCTACACCACACATAGCTTGAACCTCCCAAAGCATCATCTCATGGTAGGAGTAATCCTCTAGGTAGGGAGGGGCACCACCTAGCATAAGTGCGGCTAGGACACAAACATACATGACCTAGGGTAGCAAAAGTGAAATGCGCTCTAGGTAACCAACATGAAATGGTGGTAATATAGACGTCCACATGTAAAAAATGCGTAATCACTATTCATTAGTGTGTGCATGAGGGAGGTATGCGACAAGGTCGAAATAGGGCACGTTGACTGATTGGAGAGATCGCACATGATGGAGCACAAGCAGGGTGATATACAAGACACGAAACATCCCACAATTAAGGGGAGATCAAAATAAAGACTGGACCCCAAAGATAACAACAACATTGCACCCTTTATTGGCGATGATGATACTTACAAGTGGTGGTCTTGACGATTAAAAACCTAGCTCTTGGCATTAGGGATGCATCATGGAATGCGAGCGCCTTATGGTGCATGGCGAGGTTGGAGTTAGCGGGAAGGTTAGTTGAGGGGAAACATCAAGACGATGCAGCCACCGACGACATCAATCATCAACATCAAGAGCGGGCCAAGGTAGCATGGCGTTGATGCCTTCAATCCAAGCGAGCTCATGTTGCTCGGCAGAAGAGTAGTGACTACTTCATGTGCATAGAGTGGTCGTGATTAGTAACTCAACCATGATGTGGTGGCTCATGGGGAAAATGCTGATGTTTCCAATGTTAAAATGCCCAAGCTTGCAACCAAACATGATGCCATTAGCTCTCTAGCATGGGGTGCACTACATGCTTAGTGGTGCTTAAAATGTAGAGTGCATGGAGCCGGTGTGTTCCTCCTTCACTTATGTCTCTTTGTGCTTAGCGGAGGCCTGTTTATATAGGCTTGAGAGGTGGTCCTTACCTAATGGTCCTTGCAAATATCCACTGGTTGCTGTAGAAGGTCTAGATGCCTCTCTAGTAAGAGAGATAGAGAGAGAGAACGTAGAGATAGAGAGATAGGAAAGAGTGGGGTGGGGAGAGTTTTTTTTACAATCCACTAGCCATGGCTAGGTTATTAGGGAAGAGTGGGGGTTTGGGCATTTACAAGGGTTTTGTCGATGGTTCGGGTGGTCGATGTGAGGTTTAGTGCTGTTGGAATCGGTTTTTTTTGTTGGCAGAAGCCGAGATGTTATGTGTTACCTCCTTTCGGTGTTGGCCGGGGCGTGCCTTAGGCGCCACTTCTTGTTTTGGTGTTGGCGACGTGCGAGTTAGCCGCCTTATTTTCTGTGGCATTGATTTCGTATTTTCCTTTTATTTTTTATTGTGAGTGCGTATATGCGTGTGTGTGATGCATGTGTACATGTATGTGTATATGTATTGTGTGTAGTGTGTGTGTATCATATATGTAAGTATGTGTGTGGTGCAGTGTGTGGACGTGTTTTCTGCGTGCAGGGAAAACGGAGCGAGTGAGAGAGGGAGGCGCTGGAGAAGATGGGAGGGGAAGAGTGCATGCGTATGTGTGTGAGTGTGTGTGTGTAGTGTGTGTGAGAGAGAGAGATGGTTTCGGTCCTGTATACTGCACCTACGGGCTTCGAGCACAGAGAGCGAGAGAGAGAGAGGGGAGGTGAGGTGACGAGGGAGGGAGTGGGTGTGTGGGGGGGGGGGGGGGGGGGGGGGGGGGGGGGAAGAGATGGTTTCATTGCACCCTCGCGGGATGGTCCAGAGGACGTGCAAGGGAGAGAGATATTGGGGGGGTCGGGCTGCTTTCGGCCGACACTGAGCGAGGAATGTGGGGGGAATTTAATGGGGTCAAGGGATGAGATATGAGGGAGAGAGGGAGTGCATTATTATAGTTCCCTTGCAGGTTGTTCACACGCAGCGAGAGATAATGAGGGAGAGGAAGAAAAGAAAGAGAAGGAAGGGGAACGGAGGTAGTGAGAGAGGGGAAAGATTGGGGGGGGTCGGCTACCCATGGGAGGAAAACAAGGGGGAGTAGAGAGAGGCGTGTGTGAGGCAAAAAAGGGTGGGGAATAAGAGAGAGAGAGAGTGCGGACAATAATGAAAGAGAGAGAGATTGTTTTTTTCTAAAAAAGGCGTCCCACCATAGTTTCTGAGAACCTCAATTCTAAGGCCGGACTAGAAGGTGGTGCGGATAACCCGGCGTGATTAGCCCTCTCCCTAAGGTTAGGGGCATTCATTCCTCTAACTCATCTGTTTGATCATTGTCATTGGAGGTGGAGGCTGATTGTGTATCCTCATCCGAAGTGTCAATAGGTGGAGCCTGATAAAATCTAAGAAAATAAGGTTTGAGCCGCCAACCATTTACCCTGGTTTTATGAAGTTTGCCATCGTCTTCCATAAGCTGGTAACTTCCATAGGCATACTTTCTCCTGATGATGAAAGGGCCTTCCCATCGGAGTAGAAGTTTCTTGTCTTTGTGTGTCTCGAAGCGATTGTCGTAGCGGAGCACAAACATTCCTTTCTTTAATTCTTTTTGTCGAATATGCTGGTTAAAGCTAAGCCGTCTGTGCTCTACTTGTGACGCATAATAATTTATTGCTTCTTCTTTGTCCAGCTGTAGTCTTTCCAAGTCGAGGATGTGATCTCTCAAATGCATGTTGGGCCGTTGAAGTTGGCTTGCCATTACTTTGAGACTTTGTAGTTGCACTTCAATGGGCAAGATTGTTTCCTTACCAAATACCAAATGATACGGTGTGAATCCCAAGGATGTACGGAATGAGGTTCTGTAGGCCCACAAAGCTGGTAGTAGGTACTTATCCCAGTCTCTAGGATGATTGTTTACCTGCTTGGTGATAATTTTACAAACCATTCCATTCACTTTCTCAACTAGGCCATTACATTGAGGGTAATATGGTGAAGAGTGCCTCCTTGTAATGCCAAGTTTTTGCATTAATTCTCCTACCAAGTCTGCTCTGAAACCTGGCCCTCTATCAGAGATGATCTATAATGGTGTGCCAAACCTACAACATATGTGCTCATAGACAAACTTAGCTACCTCTACCACTATGATTCTAGTAGTGGCTGTAGCTTCCACCCATCTAGTCATATAGTCGACTCCCATGATGATGTAGAATTTTCTTGAGTTGGCCCTAGGCAATGGTCCTATGGCATCTATACCCCATTTTTCAAATGGTCCATATGAAAGGATAGGTGTCTGAGGTTCAGGCACAAGTAACCTACTGCTAGCCTTTTGACACAACTTACATGTCTTGCACCAGTGGTGTACATCACGGTTGAGGCTAGGCCATACAAAGCCAGCCTGCAAGATTTTCCTACTTGTTATGTCTAGGGCAAAGTGATCACCACAAACCCCATCATGACAACTAGCAATTACTCCCGTGATTTCATTAGAGAGAGGGACCTTCCTAAGTATTTGGTCCTTACCCTTATAGTACAAACCGTCATTGATGAGACGATACCTTGTGGCCTTCCGCATCAGCCATTGCTTCTGTCCCTTTGTTAAATCCAATGGGCATTCCCCTATTTCCAAAAAATGCATGATGTCAGGTAAGGCATCACTACCTTGAAAGAGGGATCCAACCACCTCTTCTTGCAGTCTTTCACTTGCTAGGGCATCTAATTCATGGTTTTGAGCCCTTGGGATATGGTGTATTTGAACTTCTTCAAACTTACCCAACAAGGTTTTTACACCGCTTAAGTGAGTCCTCAAGATAGGATTCTTGCATGTCCATACTCCATTTACTTGCCTTACCAAAAGTAGAGCATCCCCAAATATGTTAAGGCGCTTTACCCCTTGCGAGACGCACCATTGTAAACCCTTGGTTAGTGTTGCATACTTAGCTTCATTTTTAGAATGTGAATCTAACAAATGGCCAAGCAAAAATACCTTGATACCTTTGTCGTTAAAGACCACTATGCCTGTAGTTGCTTTGTCGGATGCTCGCTTGTAGGCTCCATCAAAGTAGAGAGACTGTGCTCCTTCTACCATCGGTGGTACTAGAAGTAATCAAATTTCTTCCCCTTTAGATTGCTTCACCTTCCTCTCAAAGCCTTGGTAGGTCATGAGTCCCCCCAAGCTTGCCCTTGTCGTGCTTTCCCCCTGTACCGTGTAGTCAAATTCTTGCAGACAAACTAGCCATTTAGTAATCCTAGCAGACACATCCATGTGTTGTACAACATAGGGGAACATCTCGTCCGTGGTTAGAATCACAAATTGCTTAGGCAGAAAATATGACCTAAACTTTGTAGCTGCAAATCTAAGAGCTAGGACTAGGTGTTCTACATGGGTGAAACCTTTCTCTGTTGCTTTCATCATTCGACTAGAGAAGTAAATTGGCCTCATGAAAGATTGTGTCGTATCCTTTTGGAGTAGCACAGCCCCCAATGAGTCATCACCCACACTTGAGGTGACATAGAATTTTTCATCCCACTTAGGTGGTGAGATAGTTGGCAGGGTGGCTAAGAGCTCCTTCACCTTGTTGTAGTGATGTTCGCTTTCCTCGTCCTATGTGAAAGTTGATTTTTGAGTGAGTTGTTGCAGTGGTAGAACAAGCTGTGATAGTAGATGTATGAATCTACTCAAGTACCTCACTTTTTGTAAAAAAGAGACCAGTTGATGTGTGGTTGTTGGTGAAGGTAGGGCTATGAGTGCGGATACCTTGCTTGGATCGGTGTTGATACCTTTTGCTGAAATTTCATGGCCTAATAGAATGACTTTACTTTCCCCAATGTGGCATTTGTCCACATTTAATTGCCCGCCTAGGCTTTGCAATCTGGCCAAACCCTCACTTACCTTTTCTAAGTGTGAAATGTGAGCTATATATTCAAAAATCATCAATGAACACTCTTATGGATGTTCCAAAGAACGGTTGAAAGACATATGTGACATATATTTGGAATGTGGCAGGCGCATTTGTGAGACCAAATGGCATAACTCTGTATGCAAAACAACCCCATGGCATGATGAAAGTGTTTTTTAGTTGATCTTCCAAGGCTATGCGTATTTGAAAATATCCAGAATATCCATCACACACGGTGTAGCATTCAAAACCCGCTACTTCATTCAGAATTTCATCCAAGAAAGGGAGAGGAAAGTGGTCTCTCTTTGTAGCTGCATTTAGTAGTTTGTAGTCAACACAGACCCTCCACTTACCTTTCTTTTTAGACGTCACTACTATGGGTAACACCCATTCTGAGTTTTCTACAGGATAGATGAACCGTGCTTCTAGTAGCTTCCTTACCTCGGCCAGGAGTGCCTTTTCTTGTATGAGCCCCCAGTCGTTGTAGTTTTTGTACAACTGGTTTTACCCCTTCCTTCAGCTTAATATGATGTTCCACTACTGTAATACCTGTGATTCTTTCATAGTTGTCAATGAACAGGTCAAGAAATCCCATCAACATTTGCAAAAACTATCTTTCTCCTCAAATGTTAATTCCGTGGAAAACATACCCTTCAACCTACTTTCTCCTAGGCCAGGTGATTTTCTCTCCTTTTCATTGCATTTCCCTTCTAGTGACGGATCACCAGTTGTGCTTATCCTTTGTGGATCCTTTATGATAATACCCATCACATCGATGGAACTGTCACTTTTTTTGGTGGATGTGGTCTCCTCCTCAGAAGTGGAAGACTCACTAGTGGTTTCATCTGTTGATGTTTCTAGATCCATTTGCTTCTGCTTGCCAATCTTCATGTCTTAGTAGATTGTCTCCCCTTTCTTACTAGTTATGCATAGAAGGCCAGTGCCCCACTCCTCTTTTGCCTTCATGGCTATCAACCATGGCCTTCCCAAGATTAATGGATAGCCCTCCCCTTTAGTAGGCATTACAAAAACATCTACTTCTACCTCATTGTTGAAAGCTTTTATCTTCAGAGCACTTACTACACCTACACAATTTACTTTTGCGTTGTTTTCCATCTCTGCCTTGCAAGGAGAAGGCCTGTCAAGCTCGAGCCCCAGCTGTAGCATCATAGCTTTGCTCATCACACAAATTTGTGCACCTCCATCAATGTAGGTTTTCCCAACCCTCTTTTCTTTTATGTTGACGCCGAGAATTGGAAGGATGTCATCCATGTTGCAACCCAAGATTTCTCCGGCTACCTTTGCTTTGAAGCATCTTGTACTTACCATTTTGGACCATTGCCGCCTAACCTTTGGTGCGAGATGTAGCAGTTGTGGCCATGTATTCTTTGGTCCTTGCTCTGCCACATCCAATGTTAGATCATAGGGCTTAGAAATTTCCCCTAACTGGAAGTCAGTGATGCCTAATTTCCATCGTGGCCTGGATGGCCTCTTGCTAGTCTCTCCTTTCATGCTTCTCTCATCTCATCAGATTGTGTAGTTTTCTCCCTCCTAGCTCTTTGCACAGTCATGGCTTCAAATGGTTCTACAAAGGTTACCTTCTCCTTACCCTTATCCCTCTCTTTTGCTCTGGGTGGATCCATTACTACGGCCTTTCCTTTCTCTTCTAGCCTTATGATGTTTACAGGGCGATCAGGTGGTGGTGCCGATGGAAGAGGTGGATGGATGCTTGTGATGGTGCCTGGGTGGACATAGAATTTGTGTTGGTGCGGTTGGTGCTCGGGGTGGGGGTGTTCTTTCTCTAGGGGGTGACAACTCCTCTATTATAGTTTTGCCGTGGTTTGGGACAGTAGTACATATCGTGACCATCTTCTCCACAGTTGTAGCAGCGATATTCCCTATTTTGTGATCGTGCTCTTCCTGGGTCTTGATCTCTTTGTTGATTCCTTCCTTGCTGTATTAAGTGGACAGACAAATTCTGCAACAGCTGGTCAGTAATATGGGCCAACGTATCTTGTTGGTCATCTCTTACCCCAGGAGCCGTTGGTGGTGGAAGGATGGTGGTTTTCGTGGCTGTTGGTCGGCGTGCTGTTCCTGCTTCTGTTGAATCAGTTTCTTTGGCTTTCATTCGCATCTTCTTGTCCTTAAGGCGAGCAATCTTGACGGCTAACTCGTACATAGCCGAGAATCTACCCTTCACCTTCTCCTTGAGAAGCGTCCATAAGCCATGCGTGAACCGGTCTTTCTTTAGGAAATCCAGTGCAGGTTCCCCCCTTGCCAATGACTCAATCCACCGTTCCCACAAATCCACAAATTTGGACTCAAAGGTGGCATATTCCAAAAGACCCTCCTACTTCAAGTCTCTCAACTTGTCCCACAACTTCTCTGACGTGGTACCTCCCCCAAAGCGCCTCTTAAAAGCGGTTTTTAAGGGCTCCCAGTCATCCTTAGTTGCTCGTGGAAGTGCATTGTACCATGACCTAGCTTCTAGCTTCATGAGATGCTTCAAGATTCTAACCCGGGATTCATATGTATCTTTGTTGCTTAGTAAACATGCTACTTCAAAGTCATCTAGGAGATCTGTTACCAAATCCTCCCCCTTCTTTCCTTTAAATGTTGGAAATGCTACACTTGCCATGATTACTGAGAGAGAGCTAGAAAGACACATTGCTTAGGTTGCAATTTTTTTTTCTTTTTTTCTTTACAAGGAGGCCTGTATACCCTTTTTATACTAGGACATATATTAAAATCTCAAACGGTACATTGCCTTGTACCAAAGGCAAGACCAATGGCTGAGCTGATGCCAGAACCTCAAAAAAACGCTCCCCACCCAACATGGTGTCGATGACGTGCTGGTAGTGAGCCTTCAAGTCTAGTATTACCTTGATTGAGCGTACTCGTGTTGGTATGTGTGATCTATCTTGAGGTAAGTTGTACTGATTCAAGTGAAGCTTAGAGGTGCTTAGTCATTGACCAAGCTTATGGGAGAGGGCGGTGTTCTTTCCTAAAACAAACTCAGTAGATCCCTAGTCTCTCTAGTGAGAGCGTGAGCATGTGTTTCCGTTATCTGTGCTGCAGCATCAAGTGCGACTTGGAAACTGATTGTGAAAATTACCTCGATGACTTGAGTTACACGATTCTAGAAGTAGAATAGTGTTGATTCTCTATTGTGCAGAGCTCCCTCCATCTTGTTGTTGCGGGTTGGCAGTAGGTTGCGGACATGGTTTCGACCTTCTCCTTCTTCTTCTTAGCACCCAGCCTATGTATATCCACTGAGTTTGGCGTGTTGGTTGACTCTCCCACTGCAAATCGATTACCGTTAGGCCTGACACTCGAGCTTCGATGGAGATGAGGAGTTTGTCTAGCTTGGAGTTCTTCTTCTTCTGTCGTCCAGTTAGCGAACCCTGCTAACCATTCATCCATCCACAAAAGTTTAGGGGTTTCAGTCTTGTAAACTGGAGGGTTTCATGAAAGGATCCTCAGTGGGGGTGCCAAGAAAATGATGGTCGAAAATGACATGCCATATGGGGTGGCCTCTACACCACACATAGCCTGAACCTCCCAAGGCATCATCTGATGGTAGGAGTAATCCTATAGGTAGGGAAGGGCACCACGTAGCATAAGTGCGGCTAGGACGCAAACATACATGACCAAGGGTAGCAAAAGTGAAATTCCCTCTAGGTAACCAACATGAAATGGTGGTATAACAGACGTCCACATGTAAAAAATGCCTAATCACTAGTCATTAGTGTGTGCACGAGGGAGCTATGTGACAAGGTCGACATAGGGCATACTAACTGATTGGCGAGATTGCACATGATGGAGCACAAGCAGGGTGATATACAAGAGATGAAACATCCTGCAATTAACGCAAAATAAAGACTGGACCCCAAAGATAACAACAACATTGCACCCTTTATTGGCGATGATGATACTTACAAGTGGTGGTCTTGACGATTACAAACCTAGCTCTTGGCATTAGGGATGCATCATGGAATGCGAGCACCTTATGATGCATGGCGAGGTTGGAGTTAGCGGGAAGGTTAGTTCAGGGGAAACATCAAGACGATGCAGCCACCGACGACATCAATCACCAACATCGAGAGCGGGCCAAGGTAGCATGGCGTTGATGCCTTCAATCCAAGCGAGCTCATGTTGCTTGGCAGAAGAGTAGTGAATACTTCATGTGCATAGAGTGGTCGTGATTAGTAACTCAACCATGATGTGGTGGATCATGGGGAAAATGCTGATGTGTCCAATGCTAAAATGCCCAAGCTTGCAACCAAACATGATGCCATTAGCTCTCTAGCATGGGGTGCGCTACATGCTTAGTGGTGCTTAAAATGTAGAGTGCATGCAGCTGGTGTGTTCCTCCTTCACTTGTGTCTCTTTGTGCTTAGCGGAGGCCTCTTTATATAGGCTTGAGAGGTGGTCCTTACCTAATGGTCCTTGCAAATATCCACTGGTTGCTGTAGAAGGTCTAGATGCCTCTCTAGTGAGAGAGATAGAGAGAGAGAACGTAGAGATAGAGAGAGACGAAAGAGTGGGGTCGGGAGAGTTTTTTTTACAATCCACTAGCCATGGCTAGGTTATTAGGGAAGAGTGGGGGTTTGGGCATTTACAAGGGTTTTGTCGATGGTTTGGGTGGTCGATGTGAGGTTTAGTGCTGTTGGAATCGGTTTTTTTTGTTGGCAGAAGCCGAGATGTTATGTGTTACCTCCTTTCGGTGCTGGCCGGGGCGTGCCTTCGGCGCCACTTCTTGTTTTGGTGTTGGCAACGCGCAAGTTAGCCACCAAATTTTCTTTGGCATGGATGTCGTATTTTCCTTTTCTTTTTTATTGTGAGTGCGTGTATGCGTTTGTGCGATGTGCGTGTGCATGTATGTGTACATGTGTTGTGTGTAGTGTGTGTGTATCATATATGTAAGTATGTGTGTGGTGCAGTGTGTGGGAACGAGAGAAGGAGGGAAGGGGGGGGGGTAATTTATCAATTATGTGTATATACATACATAATATATATATATATATATATATATATATATATATATATATATATATATATATATGTTTACGTGTTTTCTCCATGCACGGAAAATGGAGGGAGTGAGAGAGGGAGGCGCTGGGGAAGATGGGAGGGGAAGAGTGCATGTGAGTGTGTGTGTGTGTGTGTGTGTGTGTGTGTGTGTGTAGTGAGAGAGAGAGAGAGATGGTTTTGGTCCTATACACTGCGCCTACGGGCTCCGAGCACACAGAGAGAGAGAGAGAGAGAGAGAGAGAGAGAGAGAGAGAGAGAGAGAGAGAGAGAGAGAGAGAGAGACAGCGGGGGTGAGGTGACGAGGGAGGGAGTGGGTGTGTGGGTTAAAAAAGAGAGAGAGAGAGATGGTTTCATTGCGCCCTCATGGGCTGGTCCAGAGGATGCGCAAGGGAGAGAGAGATTGGGGGGGACTGCTTTCGGTCGTGTTAACCCGCACGGCTCACGGACACCCTATCACCTACGATGGACGTTGTAACCTACGGCGGACATTGTATTATTTATTTGGTAGAGTCAGGTACCGGGCTTGTCGGTCCAATAGGAAAAGGGTAAGAGTGATCGCCAATGAGAGGCGCACTCTAACTAGAACATTCAAGGGATTAGTTGGCTAAGCATGGGTGCCCAAGTGTGAATGGGGCGAGCTCATATAAAAGTCAACTAAACCTAAAATTCACTCATTCTCTCATTTGTGCAATAGAAGAGTGCTCTTGCTCCATCTCCATCTCCATCTTCTTCTTCTTCACCTCCTTGTGTGTGTGTGTGTATGTGAGAGAGAGAGAGACAGAGAGTGTGTGTGTGTGTGTGCGATCGAGCATTGCAGCGGCACGGCGGCGGTGAGGCGGTTGAGCACGGCATAGCGGCGTCTCCTTCTTCTTCGCGGCGAGGAATCCTCCACGAAGCAAGCGTAGAGCGGTGAGTGACATACCATCACCTTCTTTGAGCTTACTAGTTTAGGCTTGTTGTGTGCTTGGAGCCATTTGTGGCTCGCACACGGTGTATCGGCAAGTTCCTTGCGTTGACACGTGCGGCATACGCGCACATTTTTGTCGCCGTTGCCGGGGAATGCCATACACCAAGCTGGAGTAGCACTCTGTGCTTCTCCGTGGTGCAAGTTCAATTATAGGAAAGGTAGGGAAGGAGTGTGTGTGTGTGTGTGTTGAGGAGAGGGATTTGGTGTGTACTGTGTGTTTTTTTTGTTAATGGAGTTTTCAAAGGTACTATGTTTATTCTCTGTGTATTAATGTAGTTAGGTTTCTTTGCTAATGGAGATTTCAAAGGTTCTGTGTATTAAGGTAGTTAGTTTTCTGTGTACAATAAGTAGGAAGTAGATTAGTGAGAGTTAATAGAGTGTGTTAGTGTGTAAGAGTAGGTGTATTAGTCAGAAGTAGGTAGATAGAGTGTGTGTGTGCTCTCGTGCAGGCCGCGGTGACCTTATCCTTTTACCAAAAAAAACAAACTTAAAATTAAAAAAAAATTAAAACAAATTTTAAAGGTAGGACCGGGATCGGGAATATCTCCCAAACCCAAGCCCAGACCCAAGCCCAAGCTTACGCTCAGGCCTAGGCCTCAATCGCCTTTTAAAAAAACGAATTTTAGCTTTACACGTAGCTGAAAATCGATTTTTTGAGGACCAACGGAACGTCAAATGCCCGAAAATTGTGCTGTAAAGCACTCAGGGACCCTCTAAGTGATACAATCGTTGTGAGCTATCACACACTTTAATTAAAAAAAATCAAACATTAAAAAACATTCAAAAAACATCAAAAACAAGAAAAAGTCAAGTAGAAAACGGGGTGCAAAACACCCACAAAACAAAGCAAGTAACCTTTGAGGGAACTTGCCGACACTTGTAGGGCACCCAAAGCACATGTATCTACGCTCTGGTTGTGTGCTAGAGTCCGAACAACTAGCTAGTGCTTCGATTTACGGGGGTACTCACTATCCTTCCACGCTAGGGTCTACGCCCTTGGTGGGGACCCAAGGTAGTGCAACCCAAGACCCAAATATAGCATCTAACGACTCTTCCTCTGACTACGATATTATGGAAGAGAATCTTACACAAAGCCCCGGGGGAACAAATGAAACCGTGCCTAGCTAGGCCCAACAACCTGGAACTAGTGTTTTTAGCCGTTTGATGGAAACTTTTAGTAGAGCTACGCGGTCTGAACCTACGTCTAGTGAAGTAAACAAAGGGGGTGGGGAAGTAGAATCACCATTCACATCTCCTGTAGACCCCACACTCCCTCAGAGTGTCCACGTGGACATTCTACCTACCTCATTTAATGAGGGCCCTACCGAGCTACCACCTTCCAAAGTCGCCTCTAAGGTAGCGGTGACTAAAAGTCAAAACACGGGAAGCAACATTGCATCCACCTCACGGCAACCCTCTAGTACACCAAGTTTGGACGGGGTATTTCTGAATGAAAATTGGGAATATGACCTACACATGGAGACTTTGACCGACCTATACATGGGCTACACATACCATGTGGGTTGGTTAGAAGTTGTACAATCCACATCTAGTGCCACTAGTCTAGAGGAACAAGAACACATGATCTGCAATGTCATCCATAGGATTATCCAGTCCGAGAGGAAAAATCGAGGAATAAACATACCTTTGACGGGTCCTATGCGATTTTTAGACACGGACAAAGGAAAACAACCCACTCTATCACAAATGGAGACTCTCCCAATGAGTCCCATCGATCCCCCATATGTTGTTTCGCCAGGGGTCTCAATGCAATCTGAGCCCACAAGTGATAGCTTTACTTTTCCAAGTCTAGCTCATCTTTCCCTGGAGGACACCACGGATACCATGCCTACCCCAATGATGGGCATGCCAAGAAACACACCATGGACCTCGTTTGTTAGTAAAGCACCACTACATGGTAGCTCAATGCGTGCAATAGTACCTACAAGTGCGTACCAATCGTATGCACCTATGGGTCCACGTACTCATGTAGTCCCTACCCCTCCCATTGTTTCTACTACCTATGCTCCACAACCACAACACCCAAGTTCTTATTTCCATGGGACTATACCGGCTAGCATTAGCATGTCACATCCGACATCTGCTATGCCTAGGGCCACCCATATGAACTATGGACCACCACATGGCACAACATCATACCCAACGTGGAACCCAAAGGCTTCCTATGCGCCAAGCCCAATGCCAGTACCTACTCCACATGTAGTCTCTGGAGCTCCTTCACCCACGGTACCTGCTCACTTAGGTGACTTGGCAACATTTTCTCAAGCTATAGGTCGATCTATTGCTGAGAATATGGGTAACGCTCCTGATAGAGAGCCTAGAAGTAAGGCAGTACAAATAGCCAAGCGCACACAAAAATTTAGTGGAGACGGGGATGTGAGAAAGCATATTGAAGTGTTTGAACAAATATGCGATTCTCTAGGAGAACACAATGACCTACATAAGAGCAATGCTTTAAGCCTAACCTTAAGTGGAAAGGCTGGAGATTGGTATAGAACCCTAAGGGTGGAAGAAAAAACGATTTACCCTACTCTTAGGAGACTGTTCTTAAAAGAATACATATGAGAGGGAGTGCTTTGGGGTGTAGCCTCTCAGCTCCAGAAAGCCCAACGAGAGGAAGGAGAGTCGGTGAGAGACTTTATAAGTCGCTTGAAGCATTTGAATTCTCGTTGTAATCCAAATGAGCGCTTCAACAATAGCCAATTGCTTGATAGATTCATTAGGGGATTACGACATGAGGATATCTACAATGGACTAGTCATTAGAGGTATCACCACTTGGGAAGCAGTCACCACCAATGCGATCCAATTGGAGGATAATTTAATGATTCAAGGAGAAAGAGTGTCTGTTGAGCCTAAATCTATTAGCTCGCAAGCATCAGGGCATCAGCCAATGACCTTAAAGCCTATTGCTAAGGAGCCAAATATATCTAAGATGACTTTAGCAGACCTCACCAAGGCTATTCAAGAGAGTCTTAGAGACAATCGTGCTCCGCAAAACAATCATATGTATCCAAGAAGGGAGCAGCAATGGTGCTCAGTATGCTATGGACCGCATAGTACCAGTGAATGCCCTATTTTTAGAGTAAAATTCAATGGTAACTTCAATGCATGTGGAAGGTATGGTCATCAAGCTAAGGATTGCATAGTATTTAAGCGCGCGATGGCCAATAGACCAACCTTAGCATGGAAAGACACACCTCGAGTGCCTGCATTGATGCCGGCCCCACCTCTTGAACAAACAGCACAACACATGGTCCCTAGGGCCCAAAATGTTGTTCAAACAACACCCTTACCACCTCCAGTGCTAGGACCGCAACCACCACATCCGAGAATCACTTCTGTGAATCAAGTGGGTTGTGAGTCATCTATTTCTTGTTTGGAAGGCTATGAGGAAGATATAGATCCTAATATTGCCTATGGGATGGATGTGCTTGAAGAAAGTCCACAATACTACATGGAGGAATATTGGGGACAAGTCAAACCTATATATCAAGTAGCTGCTCTTACGGCAAGAGGCCAAAATATCAATTACACTGCTAAGAGACCACCTCTTCAATGCTATGAGTGTGGAGGTCCACATCGTGTAGCCGAGTGTCCTATTAGGCTACAAAAGAACGCCACACTTATGCAAACCAATCAAGCGAGCACGTCTACAATGCCGATACTCATGTGTAATCGATGTGGCATAGATCATTTGATTGCCCAATGTCCAAATAATCCAAATACACCGAAGATCACGCCATTAAAATTGATTGAAGTTACTGAGGATCCATCACCAGGTACACCCGTGGTACCAGTAAACATACTCACACGATCGATGCTCCAAAAACAAAATTATATTCTTGAGGAAAGAGACACGGCATCAATTGCCCAATCTCAGAAAAAGAAGAAAACACAAAGAAAGAGATCGCAAAAAGCAGCTAAGTCAAACCCCAGTTCAAAGACCAACATAGGGACTTGTGATGACCCTGTATATATGAATGACGCGGAAGAAGATTCTGATTCAGATGAAACCATGGAGACTAAAAAGACCACTAACATAGAAACCAACAATGAAGATCTTCATGAGCCACAATGGCTAGGATCCAAAAAGAAGATAGAAACTTATCCAAACCCTACAGAGGAGATTGAGCGAGTCAAGCAATTAAGGAGTTTGGTAGAAGATACCCAAAGGGATCTAGAACCAGCACCTAGGAAGATCCAGATTATAGACACCGTGTTCCCTACACAACAACAACCTCACCAAGTCCATAGACCCTTGGACATACCTAGTTTCATGCAAGAAGAAAGTGACTTAAAGTCATGGGAAAGTGGGCGTACTCACTTCTTGATGGAAAGAATGTTTACAGAGGGACTACCTGATCCTATCAAAGAAATGGAGATCCCATCTTCCCCACGTCAAGGGACTCAAGGCCAAAAGGTGCCGTTAAACATTGCCAAACTGATGGATTTCATGTCTTCAGAAGTTAGAACCACCATCATGTCCAAACTATATAAAGACCCCGAGCTAGTCTCAGCTCTTCGAGCCTTCCTCAATGGAGAACTGAAGTTTGGGTACCACAATTTTCACAGATGGATGGAGCTGGGGAGATGCCAATAGAGGAGGAACACTTAGATCCACAACCCAACCTAGATGAGAACCTTGTTATAGCAATACCTATTAACAAGTTGGGACAATACTTTGAGGGTGATGAATCCAATGCGACTATACCAATCACTACTAAGGGATTAACTGTGAAGGGAATCCTTGATGGTGGCCATGGGGTTAGCATTGTGACTAAAAATTGCTGGGAAACTATGGGAAGACCTCACCTTGCGACCACAACCATAGTAGTGAAGATGGCCAATGGGTCTATTGTTAAACCTATTGGGATGCTAGAAGATCTCAAGATCAAGGTCTTTGTACATAAAATACGAGTTACCTTCATTGTTATGGATTTCTCCAAACACACTATGGCATCGGAGATGAGCTTAGGACTTCCTTTCATGAGGGAAGCAAAAATGGTGCATGACTGGTCTAAAAACCATGTCTACTTGCAGTTCCAAGATTCTGTCATTCAAGTGGATCTTGTGACGGGTCGAGCACATCCTCTAGGAAACAGGTTTATAATTGATCATAGATCTGACACCACAGTTCACTCGGCCCCATTGCAGTATTGTTACACGTGCAAAGCAGACACTGATGTTGGGGAATATTCTCCTTATATGGATGTACTTCCTGGGATGACCAAGTCGGACAATGTGGATTGGGTCCACCTAGCAGCAACCATAGACACTTGGGGAAATATAGGGACAACCTGGGTAAGACCTGAGGGGGATGAAATGCCACCGCTCGTACCCTTAAATATGCTACAAGCAATGCATATAGCTTCTGACAAGACTCATCCTGATATAACGAAGAAAACTTACAAGTGGGTCTCTAAAGCTTCTTTAGCGACCATAGCTAGTGCTAAAAAACAAAATCCTTGTAAGAAACGTACCACTCGCTCCAAGAAAAGTAAGAAAATGTTGCAATGGATTCCTAAACGACTATTGGCATCCCAAGGCTAGTATCAAGGCTAGTATCAAGGAAATGATCAAATCTGGGTGCCAAAATGTAGATTGTGTTCTTACCTGTCACCTGACCCATGCGAGCCCAATCATGTAGCTCCAAAACGAATCAACGATCATGGAAAGAAAAAAATCACAGAATGCTACACACCCGCTCCAGAGCTAGTTTGGGTACCGAAGAAAGAACGATTTGTTCCACCTAGCTCAAGAACAGGGAAAGAAAATGAAGCTTCTTGCTCTTCATGTAGTTCCTATACGGAAATAGAAGCTTCGACACAGCCTCCACCTACAATAGTGGACCTCCATGAAGCTACAAAGGAATCCACACCTCCTTGTGTTCAAGAATCACCTGATGAACCACTTCAAGTTCGATCCTGGGAGAGTACCTTACCACCCTTGCAACTCGACGAGGCACCTAAGGTAATAGAAAACTAATGGAAAAAATCCTCACCTATTACCAACTGGAACAATTGATTTCAAAGGGTGACGAGCTCATTTCAAACGGCATGCTCTACCCAAGGAAGGGGGGAGTGTTTGCTGACATCCATCATTCACTTGCTTCCCTCTCAACCTTGTTTCCCTGACCTCTTAATCACCAACCTTAGGGAATGTACATATAAAGCCTTATACTCACAAAAAAAATAAAAATAAAGAGCAAGAGCAATTAGCAAACGAGTATGCACAATAAAAGTCAAAACATTGACCCAGACCTACACGTTCACATCCAGTACATTGAAGTAGAAACCTATGCCATAAAATACCTTTGATCCTCATCACTCGAGTGATGGAGGGTAGGTAGAATCAATACGATAGGATTGTTTCTGTTTTAAAGTTGAGTGATTAGCAAAGTTCCTTTTTCCCACTGATGTGCCTCCTAGAGGTATTCCTTGTGTTTCCTAGTGTGTATAGGAGCGTGTTGCTGTGGTTAGGATTTGGACCTTCATGGAATCTTTCTCTCGTTCACACTTCAGATCAAGCGCGACCATCAACACAAACAGGTGTTTCTTGTCCATTAGCATTGCCCCTTATCTTTTTCGCATCCATGTTTGTCTGCTTTAATTGTGATTGGTAGCATAATATTCATCGCATTTGCTTAGTATCAAACATTTAATTCAATGTAATTTTTTGTCATAATCACTTGTCTAGGTTTAAAAATCAGCAGTCCGACCAAGCTAGTTTGACCAAGCTAGGTGTTAGAGATCTTCTCTTAATACCATGGGGAATGCCTTCCTAATAATCAATGGTTACTTAGGTTCTTAATCCGATTTAGGCAGCATTGTGTGAAATGTACTAGGGCTTTCTAGTGGGCTTGACCCTATTTCAAGCCCTATTGACCTTTAGCTTAAGTATTATAAAGGGAGTTTACTGATGTGATGAGCCTGGGGAGGGTAACTGTATTATATGACCCCCCAAAGTTACAAAATTAAAATGTTGAAAACGAGCAAACAAAAAATCAAAGTTCCACAATGTAAAATCTTAAGCTGGAAGAGAAATCTCAGCTTGATTGGGTACTTCACTCACATGTATCGCCTATGGTACTAGAGCCCTAGAGGTTCCCAGTGTGGGCGCTTTTCCTTGAAAAGCAAAAAACGCAAGGCATACAAAATAAGCACACACGTCAAAATTGAATCACTGTGAAAAGACTTTAGGGGGTCAAAGAAAAGGTAATCAGTCAGGCGATGATTTCATGAGAAATTCCTTTTATCGTAGCTTAACTACAAGGTCTTCTAAGTATAGCCTCTAGTCAGCCCTCGAACATGAAATACTTGGCTCTCGCGATTAAACAACTTAATTGAGCAGAGAAAATTAAAAAGCTTACCCATGGTATTAATAGTCGATCTCTAGTGCCTTTCGACCGTTAAATTAGCGACCCCAGACTTGTTTCATTTTTTACCTTTACATCTGTTTATGCATTTGATTACATTGCAATTTAATGTTTATTGCTGACAAAAGGTTTAAAATTCTGTTACCAAATCAAATTGTCTGCCTAAAACTGCATATGCTTTTTAATCGCTTATGAGAATGCAATTACTGTGCGAATGTTGTTTGATTTTGTAGTGACTAAAGAAGGCTAAGGACATTCATCTCAAATGCTCTTCCACCTCAACGAACGAGCTTCAACTCAATAGCTTCCAAGGACGGAATCTACATTAGGAAGGGGGGCATGTTAACCCTCACGGCTCATGGACACCCTATCACCTATGACGGACGTTGTAATCTACCGCGGACATTGTATTATTTATTTGGTAGAGTCAGATACCGGGCTTGTCGGTCCAATAGGAAAAGGGTAAGAGTGATCGCCGATGAGAGGCACACTCTAACTGGAACATTCAAGGGATTAGTTGGATAAGCATGGGCGCCCAAGTGTGAATGGGGCGAGCTCATATAAATATCAACTAAACCTAAAATTCACTCATTCTCTCATTTGTGCAATAGAAGAGTGCTCTTGCTCCATCTCCTTCTCCATCTTCTTCTTCTTCACCTCCTTGTGTGTGTGTGTGTGTGTGTGTGTGTGTGTGTGTGAGAGAGAGAGAGAGAGAGAGAGAGAGACAGAGAGAGTGTGTGTGCGCGATCGAGCATTGCGGCGGCACAGTGGCGGTAAGGCAGTTGAGCGTGGCGTAGCGGCGTCTCCTTCTTCTTCGCGACAAGGAATCCTCCACGAAGCAAGCGTAGAGCGGTGAGTGACACACCATCGTCTTCTTTGAGCTTACTAGTTTAGGTTTGTTGTTTGCTTGGAGCCATTTGTGGCTCGCACGCGGTGTATCGGCGAGTTCCTTGCATTGACATGTGCGACATACGCGCACAGGTCGACATTGAGCGAGGAAGGGGGGAGGATTTAATGGGGTCAAGGGATGGGATATGAGGGAGAGAGGGAGTGCATTATTATCGTTCCCTTGCGGGTTGTTCACACGCAGTGAGAGATAATGAGGGAGAGGAAGAAAAGAGAGAGAAGGAAGGGGAACGGAGGTAGTGAGAGAGGGGAGAGATTTGGGGGGGGTCGGGCTCGGCTTGCCGGTGGGAGGAAAACAAGGGGTAGGAGACAGAGGCGTGTGTGAGGCAAAAAGGGGGGGGGGGGGGGGGGGGGGGGGATAAAAGGGAGAGAGTGCAGACAATAATGAAAGAGAGAGATTAAAAAAAAAAACGGCACCCCGCCATAGTTTTCGAGAACCTCAATTCTCAGGCCAGACTAGAGGGCGCGGTGCGGATAACCCAACGTCTGCAGCATAGCTTTCTGGCACTAGCATAATGTCAATACTGAGGGAAAGTGACTCGCATGGGGCACGGAGACTCTATGAGATTGTTAATCTCATGAAGTGAACCTTTACAAGCAAACACACTAGCTCAACAAGCAAACCAACACTCAAAGATCAGGGAAATATGCCTATGTCCTTTCTCACAGCTCTAGGTCATCACGCCATTTCGGCACTCGATCGGACTCGAAATGCAACGAAAGTTGAGGAGGAGGTCTAGGACACCTAGGGGTACTATCCTAGCACGTCTGATTGCAATCCGACAAGGTACCAAAATTACAATCCATCATGAAGAAGATCCTAAAAATTGCAACAGGCTGAAAGCAAGGGATGGTGGCACAAAATTGGTTGTCCTTGACACCACCTAGGCTTGGTGGGTATGGTAAGGAGAATCAAACCCAAGTAAAAGATGCAAAATTGAACAAAAAGGAGAAAAAATAAAATCAATTTCTTGGAGGCTTTATAATTTACTCTACTTTATTCTTTTTTCCCGAAACGGGTTATAACAGATAAACAACGTTGGTGCAAGGAGTGGGGAAGGAGATTCTACTGACTCGCTCTCTCTCTCTCTCTCTCTCTCTCTCTCTCTCTCTCTCTCTCTCTCTCTCTCACACACACACACACACACACACACACACACACACACACACACACATTCTCTGTTTTGTTCTCTGTGGAGCACCCACCCTTCCCGCTCACCCTCTCTCTCTCTCTCTCTCTCTCTCTCTCTCTCTCTCTCTCTCTCTCTCTCTCTCTCTTTCTCCCTCTCTCCCTCTCCCACCATACAGCCATGGCAGCTCAGGCCAGTACCATATCTTTAGAGATGACGATAGATACTGAGCGTGATTCCTTCACCTATCTCGAGTTAGGAGTACCTGCATCTACAGAGGGTGCAATGATGGAAACCACGAGCATTCATGAACCTGTCAGTAACAAAGTATTTTTGCGAGACTATTGGGAACAAAAGGAGCGTGAACAACGACACAAGGAGCGTAACCCTGCTAAGAGAGCTGAACTTGCTATTGATGGGGGCTTTTCACAAGCCAAGCTCCCATACCCCTCTTCTCTCGTCCCCACCCCATGAAAACCCCCTCTTAGGGAGGGAGTGATAAAAGACATTGGAAAAAGTAAGAAAAAAATAAAGTATGATTATGTAAATATATGAGAAAGGTAAAATAGGCCACCTCATGCCTGCCGGGCAGCCCATCCCCACCTTGCCTCCTTTTTCTTCACTGTTGCCCCGCCGTGTGTCCCTTTTCCTCTCCTCCACTCAAAAGGTCAACCCCCTCTCTCTTCCCCTTGTCCTTTCTCCTTTCTCTCTCCCCTCAAGCTACCCCACCTCTCACCAATAATGCATTCTAACTCACCAATAATGCATCCTAACTCACATGCAACTTACCCTATCTTCCAAAATAGTATACCCCACCCCCCCTTTCTCTCTCCTATCATATCCCATGACCCAAATACCCCCCTCCTCTCTCTAAAGGGCGCCATGTCTCTTGTCTTGTAGCTAAATAACCTCCCCCACACTCACACACACTCAGTTTCACTAAAAAAGGTGCCCACAGACCCATCCCCACCCGGTGGTTACCTGATTTTTCTTGTATTCACACACATCTGCACACAGATTCACCTCTGAATACACTCCTCTCTCTCCCCTCTTGTAATTACTTTATTCTCCATGTCACCTCTCACTTTTTTTCATCAACCCATCTCTCTCTCATGAGACTGCTATTCTGGCACATATACACACAGCCAGACAAGTGGGGCCCACAGTCACATGGCCTATGTAGATAATGATTTCTTCATTTCTAAATTCTAGAATTTCTCCCCCCCCTCCTCCCCTATATAAAGAGGCGTCACCATTACACAAACACACACAACATCACCAAAGAACACACTATGCACTGTGTGCGCCTAGTGCACACACACACACCCACACCATCGCCATCACCGCAATCACCATGCTTGTCTTGAGCATGACCTCTACACCCTTGGCTATGGAAGATGAAGGTAAACTAAATGAAGGATGATGGCCATAATCCTCGTGCGAGTCTTCGCCATCAACTTCCACCTATCCACCATGTGCTCTACCACTCTCTCCCTTCTCATTCCCCTACCCTATGCTCCCCATTTCATCGCCTTATTCTCTAAATAAAGCTTGAGGTTTTGTGAGTATGTTTTCTTGCAATGTTTTGCCCATGTGAGGTGTGCGGAATCGCCACCTAGTCTTGTGTTTTGGAGTGAGCTTGTGTATGTGTGCAGGGTGTGCGGATTCACCATCCTTTTGTGGTGCCTAAGTACTAAGCCGCTATACCCCCTCCCTCTCTCTCTCTCTCTCTCTCTCTCTCTCTCTCTCACTTGATCTCATTTCCTTTCCTCTTCATCATTACTCCCAAGCATCCATCTCTCTTGGATAAAAACTTTGTTATGGTGGTGTGTTGTTTGCGTCCTAGCCGCTGAAGCTAGGTGGTGCCCCCTGTTTGCTTTACCATGACAGGCTCGAAGCGTGCCATTCGGTCCCCGGTGTTTTAGAGGCCGTCGGGGTTCGGGGTTCGCTTTGCTCCCGTCATTTGGTGCCCCCACTGAGGATCTTTTCATGAAACGCTTCAGTTTACAAGACTGAAACCCTTAAACTATTGTGAATGGATGAATGGCTAGCAGGATTTTCTAATTGGACGACAGAAGAAGAAGAGCTCCAAGCACAACTAGACGAACTCCGCATCTCCATTGAAGCTCGAGTGCCAGGCGTAACGGTAATCGATTTGCAGTGAGAGAGTCAACCAACACGCCAAACCCAGTGGATATACATAGGCCAAGTGCCAAGAAGAAGAAGGAGAAGGTCGAAACCATGTCCGCAACCTACAACCAACCCACAACAACAAAATGGAAGGAGCTCTACACAATAGAGAATCAACACTATTCTACTTTGAGAATTGGGTAACTCAGGTCACCGAGGTAATTATCACAGTCAGTTTTCAAGTCGCACGTGATGCTGCAACACAGATAACGGAAGCATTGGCTCACACTCTCACTAGAGAAACTAGGGATCTACTGAGTTTGTTTCAGGAAAGAACACCACCCTCTCCAACAAGCTTGGACAGTGACTCAGCACCTCTAAGCTTCACATGAATCAGTACAACCTACCTCAAGACATATCACACATACCAACACATGTACGCTCAATCAAGGTAATACTGGATTTGAAGGCTCACTACCAGCACGTCATTGACACCATGCCGGGTGGGGAGCGGTTTTTGGAGGTTCTGGCATCAGATCAACCATTTGTCTTACCTTTGGTACAAGGCAATGTACCGTTTGAAGTTTTAATCTATGTCCTAGTATAAGAGGGTATACACGCCTCCTTGTAAAGAAGAAAAAAACTTTTGCAAGTTAAGCAGTGTGTCTTTCTAGCTCTCTCTTAGTAATCATGCCAAGTGTAGCATTTCCAACATTTAAAGGAAAGAAGGGGGAGGATTTGGTAACAGACTTCCTAGATGACTTTGAAGTAGCATGTGTAGTGAGAAACAAAGATACGGATGAATCCCGGGTTAGAATCTTTAAGCATCTCATGAAGCTAGAAGCTAGATCATGGTACAATGCACTTCCACAAGCAACCAAGGATGACTGGGAACCCTTAAAAACCGCTTTTAAGAGGCGCTTTGGGGGAGGTACCACTTCAAAAAAGTTGTGGGACAAGTTGAGAGACTTGAAGCAGGAGGGTCTTTTCGAATATGCCACCTATGAGTCCAAATTTGTGGATTTGTGGGAACGGTGGGTTGAGTCACTGGCAAGGGGGGAAGCCGCACCCGATTTCCTAAAAAAAGATCGGTTCACGCATGGCTTATGGCCACTTCTCAAGGAGAAGGTGAAAGGTAGATTCCCGGCTACATACGAGTTAGCCATTGAGATTGCTCGCCTTAAGGACAAGAAGCTGCGAATGAAAGCCAAAGAAACCGAGTCAACAGAAACAGCAACATCACGTCGACCAGCAACTACGACAACCACCATTCCACCACCACCACCGGCTTTTGGGGTAAGAGATGACCAACAAGATATGTTGGCCCATATTACTGACCAACTGCAGAATTTGTTTGTCCACTTAATAAGGGAGGAGTCAAGAAAGAGATCAAGACCCTAGAAGAGCACGACGACAAAACAGGGAGTATCATTGCTACAACTGCGGAGAAGACGGTCACGGTATGTACTACTGTCCCAAACCACGACAAAATTATAATAGAGGAGGTAGGAGGAACCAATTTTCACCCCCTAGAGAAAGAACACCCCCACCCCGAGCACCACCCCCACCAACACAAATTCTACGTCCACCCCAGACACCACTACAAGCATCCATCCCACCTCTTCCACCAGCTCCACCACCTGATCGCCCTGTAAACATCATAAGGCTAGAAGAGAAAGGAAAAGCCATAGTAGTGGATCCACCCAGAGCAAAGGAGAGGGACAAGGGTAAGGAGAAGGTAACCTTTTTAGAACCACTTAAAGCCATGACTGTGAAAAGAGCTAGGAGGGAGAAAGCTACACAATCAGATGATGAGAGAAGCATGAGAGGAGAAACTAGCAAGAGGCCATCCAGGCCACGACGGAAATTGGGCATCACCGACTTCCAGCTAGGGGAAAGTTCTAAGCCCTATGATCTAACATTGGATGTGGCAGAGCAAGGACCGAAGATTACATGGCCACAGCTGCTACATCTTGCACCAAAAGTAAGGCGACAATGGTCTAAAATGGTAAGTACAAGACGCTCCAAAACAAAGGTAGCCGGAGCAATTTCGGGATGCAACATGGATGACATCCTTCCAATTGTTGACGTAAACATAAAAGGAAAGAGGGTTGGAAACACCTACATTGATGGAGGTGCACAAATCTGTGTAATGAGCGAAGCTATGATGCTTCGATTAGGGCTCGAGGTTGACAGGCCTTCTCCATGCAAGGCAAAGATGGCAAACAACGCAAAAGTAAAGTGTGTGGGTGTGGTAAGTGCCGTGAAAATCAAAGCTTTCAACACTGAGGTAGAGGTAGATGTTTTTGTAATGCCTACTAAGGGGGAGGGCTATCCACTAATTTTGGGAAGGCCATGGTTGATGGCCATGAAGGCAAAACAGGACTGGGGTACTGGCCTTCTACGCATGACCGGTAAGAAAGGGGAGACAATCTACTACGACATGAGGATTGGCAAGCAGAAGCAAATGAATCTGGAAACATCGGCAGATGAAACCACTAGCGAATCTTCCAGTTCTGAGGAGGAGACCACATCCACCGACGAAAGTGACAGTTCCATTGATGTGATGGGTATCATTATGAAGGATCCACAAAGGGTAAGCACAACTGGTGATCCATCACCAAAAGGGAAACCCAATGAAGAGGAGAGAAAATCACCTGGCTAGGAGGAAGTAGGTTGAAGGGTATGTTGTCTACGGAATTAACACTTGAGGAGAAAGATAGTTTTTTGCAAATGTTGATGGGATTTCCTAACCTGTTCATTGACAACTATGAAAGAATCACAGGCATTACAGTGGTGGAACATCATATTAAGCTGAAGGAAGGGGTAAAACCAGTTGTGCAAAAGCTACGACGATTGGGGGTCATACAAGAAAAGGCACTCTTGGCCGAGGTAAGGAAACTGTTGGAGGCGGGATTCATCTATCCTGTAGAAAACTCAGAATGGGTGTCACCCGTAGTGGTGACGCCTAAAAAGAATGGTAAGTGGAGGGTCTGTGTTGACTACAAACCACTAAATGCAGCTACAAAGAGAGACCACTTTCCTCTCCCTTTCTTGGATGAAATTCTGAATGAAGTAGCGGGTTTTGAATGCTATACCGTCTGTGATGGTTATTCTGGATACTTTCAAATACGCATAGCCTTGGAAGATCAGCTAAAAGCCACTTTTATCACGTCATGGGGTTGTTTTGCATACAGGGTTATGCCATTTGGTCTCACAAATGCACCTGCCACATTCCAAAGATATGTCACATATGTTTTTCAACCGTTCTTTGGAACATCCATAAGAGTGTTCATTGATAATTTTTGTATATATAGCTCCCGTATTTCACATTTAGAAAAGGTAACTGAAGGTTTGGCCAGGTTGTAGAGCCTAGGTGGGCAATAAAATGTGGATACATGCCACATTGGGGAGAGTAAAGTCATTCTACTAGGCCATGAAATTTCAGCAAAAGGTATCAACGCCGACCCAAGTAAGGTGTCCGCACTCATAGCCCTACCTTCACCAACGACCGCACGTCAACTGGTCTCTTTTCTATAGAAGGTGAGGTACTTAAGTAGATTCATACATCTACTATCACAACTTGTTCTACCACTGCAAAAACTCACTCAAAGATCAACTTTCACTTGGGACGAGGAAAGCGAACATCACTACAACAAGGTAAAGGAGGTCTTAGCCACTCTGCCAACTATCTCACCACCTAAGTGGGATGAAAAATTCTATGTCACCTCAAGTGTTGGTGATGACTCATTGGGGGTTGTGCTACTCCAAAAGGATACGACGACATCTTTCATGAGGCCAATCTACTTCTCTAGTCGAATGATGACAGCAGGAGAGAAAGGTTTCACCCATGTGGAACACTTAGTCCTAGCTCTTAGATTTGCAACTACAAAGTTTAGGTCATATTTGCTGCCTAAGCAATTTGTGATTCTAACCACGGATGAAATATTTCCCTATGTTGTACAACACATGGATGTGTCTGCTAGAATTACTAAATGGCTAGTTCGTCTGCAAGAGTTTGACTACACGGTACAGGTAGAAAGCACTACAAGGGCAAGTTTGGGGGGACTCATGACCTACCAAGTCTTTGAAAGGAAGGAGAAGCAATCTAAGGAAGGAGAAGTCCGATTACCTCCACTACCACCGATGGTAGAAGGAGCATACTCTCTCTACTTTGATGGAGCCTACAAGCGAGCGTCCGACAAAGCAGCTACAGGAATAGTGGTCTTTGATGACAAAGGGACAAAGGTATTTTCGTTGGTCCAATTGTTAGATTCACATTCTAACAATGAAGCTGAGTATGCAGCACTAACCAAGGGTCTACAATGGTGCGTCCCACAAGGTGTACAACGCCTTAATGTATTTGGGGATGCTCTACTTCTGGTAAGGCAAGTAAATGGAGCATGGACATGCAAGAATCCTAGTTTAAGGACTCACTTAAGTGGTGTAAAAACCTTGTTGGGTAAGTTTGAAGAAGTTCAAATACACCATATCCCAAGGGCTCAAAACCAAGAAGCAGATGCCCTAGCAAGTGAAAGACTACAGGAAGTGGTGGTTGGAGCAATAAAACTAAAGCTCCCTCTATTTCAAGGCAGTGATGCCTTGCCTGACATCATGCATTTTTTGGAAACAGGAAAATGCCCATCAGATTTAACAAAGGGACAGAAGCAATGGCTGGCGCGGAAGGCCACAAGGTATCGACTCATCAATGACGGTTTGTACTGTAAGGGTAAGGACCAAATACTCAGGAAGGTCCCTCTCTCTCAGGAAATCATGGGAGTAATTGCTAACTTTCACGATGGGGTTTGTGAACCACAGACACCTATTCTCTCATATGGCCCATTTGAAAAATGGGGTATCGATGCCATTGGGCCATTACCTAGGGCCAACTCAGGAAAATTCTACATTATCATGGGGGTCGACTACATGACTAGATGGGCAGAGGCTACAGCCACCAATAGAATCACAGCGGTAGAAGTAGCTAAATTTATCTACGAGCACATATGCTGTAGGTTTGGCACACCTTTAGAGATAATCTCTGATAGAGGGCCAGGTTTCAGAGCAGACTTGGTAGGAGAATTAATGCAGAAACTGGGCATTACAAGGAGGCACTCTTCACCATATTACCCTCAATGTAATGGCCTAGTTGAAAAGGTAAATGGAATGGCTTCTAAAATTATTACCAAGCAGGTAAACAATCATCCTGGAGACTGGGATAAGTATCTACTACTAGCTTTATGGGCCTACAGAACTTCATTTCGTACATCCTTGGGATTCACACCGTATCATCTAGTATTTGGTAAGGAAGCAATCTTGCCCATTGAAGTGCAACTACAAAGTCTCAGAGTAATGGCAAGCCAGCTTCAACAGCCCAACATGCATTTGAGAGATGACATCATCAACTTGGAAAGACTGCAGTTGGACAGAGAAGAAGCAATAAATTATTATGCAGCACAAGCAGAGCATAGACGGCTTAGCTTTAACGAGCATCTCCGGAAAAAAAAATTGAAGAAAGGAATGTTGGTGCTCCGCTACGACACGCGCAAGGATAAGAAACTCCTACTCCGATGGAAAGGTCCTTTCATCGTCAGGAAAAAGTATGCCAATGGAAGCTACCAGCTTATGGAGGCTGATGGAAAACTTCATAAAACCAGGGTAAATGGTTGGCGACTTAAACCTTATTTTCTTCGATTTGACCAAGCTCCACCTATTGACATTCCAGATGAGGACACACCATCAGCCGCCACCTCCGACGATAATGATCAAACAGATGAGCTAGAGACATGAATGCCTCTAGCCAAAAGGGGAGGGCTAATGATGGGGGCTTTTCACAAGCCAAGCTCCCATACCCCTCTTCTCTCGTCCCCACCCCATGAAAACCCCCTCTTAGGGAGGGAGTGATAAAGGACATTGGAAAAAGTAAGAAAAAAATAAAGTATGATTATGTAAATATATGAGAAAGGTAAAATAGGCCACCTCATGCCTACGGGGCAGCCCATCCCCACCTTGCCTCTTTTTTGTTCACTGTTGCCCCGCCGTGTGTCCCTTTTCCTCTCCTCCACTCAAAAGTTCAACCCCCTCTCTCTTCCCCTTGTCCTTTCTCCTTTCTCTCTCCCCTCAAGCTACCCCACCTCTCACCAATAATGCATTCTAACTCACCAATAATGCACCTTAACTCACATGCAACCTACCCTATCTTCCAAAATAGTATACCCCACCCCCCCTTTCTCTCTCCTATCATATCCCATGACCCAAATACCCCCCCCCTCTCTCTAAAGGGCGCCATGTCTCTTGTCTTGTAGCTAAATAACCTCCCCCACACTCACACACACTCAGTTTCACTAAAAAAGGTGCCCACAGACCCATCCCCACCCTGTGGTTACCTAATTTTTCTTGTGTTCACACACATCTACACACAGAGTCACCTCTGAACACACTCCTCTCTCTCCCCTCTTGTAATTACTTTATTCTCCATGTCACCTCTCACTTTTTTTCATCAACCCATCTCTCTCTCTTATTCTCTCTCTCATGAGACTGCTGTTCTGGCACATATACACACAGCCAGACAAGTGGGGCCCACAGTCACATGGCCTATGGAGATAATGATTTCTTCATTTCTAAATTCTAGAATTTCTCCCCCCCCTCCTCCCCTATATAAAGAGGGGTCACCATCACACAAACACACACAACATCACCAAAGAACACACTATGCACTGTGTGTGCCTAGTGCACACACACACACCCACACCATCACCATCACCGCAATCACCATGCTAGTCTTGAGCATGACCTCTACACCCTTGGCTATGGAAGATGAAGGGAAACTAAATGAAGGATGATGGCCATAATCCTCGTGCGAGTCTTCGCCATCAACTCCCACCTATCCGCCATGTGCTCTACCACTCTATCCCTTCTCATTCCCCTACCCTATGCTCCCCATTTCATCGCCTTATTCTCTAAATAAAGCTTGAGGTTTTGTGAGTATGTTTTCTTGCAATGTTTTGCCCATGTGAGGTGTGCGGAATCGCCACCTAGTCTTGTGTTTTGGAGTGAGCTTGTGTATGTGTGAAGGGTGTGCGGATTCACCATCCTTTTGTGGTGCCTAAGTACTAAGCCGCTATACCCCCTCCCTCACTCTCTCTCTCTCTCTCTCTCACTTGATCTCATTCCCTTTCCTCTTCATCATTACTCCCAAGCATCCATCTCTCTTGGATGAAATTTTTTTTATGGTGGTGTGTTGTTTGCGTCCTAGCCGCTGAAGCTAGGTGGTGCCCCCTGTTTGCTTTACCATGACAGGCTCGAGGCGTGCCATTCGGTCCCCGGTGTTTTAGAGGCCGTCGGGGTTCGGGGTTCGCTTTGCTCCCGTCACTACAACTAGATCAAGGAACAATATATGTAAAGCCATGGCTAGATGTTGGCGTCGGCAGAACCGAGGACTAACAACACTAGAACAACAAGAAATTCTAGAGCAGCTCATGCATCATCAGCCATTTTCCAAGTTGAGGAGTTCGGATGTGCAATCGAGTCTTCTTTCCGGCGTTTGCAACACATTGACTCTGTTGAAAGTGCCCCACTCTTCAACTGAGCTTTTTGTGAAGAGAACCTCTTTGACAATGATAATGAACAATGGTGATCAGAGCATAACCACTGTGAACCAGTCCAAAATTGTTGCTGCCTTGGGTGTTCATCGAGGTAATATAGCGGTAGCAAGCAGTCGACTGGGAATGAAATATGAGGATGAAGTGTTGCCACTTAGTGCTTGTCACAAGCAGTCGACTTGGAATGAAATATGAGGATGAAGTGTTGCCACTTAGTGCTTGTCACAAGCAGTTGCGTCTGCATACAAGTATCACAATTAAAACTAGAGATTTGGTGGCCTCTTTCTAGAAATCCGGGACAAGAGTTTCTCCTAACAAAAAGGATATCTGTAAGCACAGGATCGAGGCAAAATGTGTCATCAAACATCCCATACATATTCTAGATGATTCTCAGGTAATATGTGTTGCCCGAACTGTAATCCTTGCTTGCCTTTTTACTCTTGGATTAACACAAAATACCACAACTTGTTAGCCAACAATCATTGTACGAATACTCAGCTCCATAGTACCATTTCTAGCATGCCAAAATTTGACCAATTCCTAGCATGTCAAACCTAGTATCATTTTGGTACCAATTCCTACCTCAATAGTACCCAATTTGAATCTTCTCTAGATTCTGAATAGTACCAAACAGATGCATAGTACCATTGTTTGGTAGAAATGCTCCAAAGTAAAGATGCGCAGTCCCAATTAGGTACTTTTTTGTATCTAGAAAGTTGTTATTTTGGAACTATGGATCCATTTTGTAGCTTTGCAATATAAAAAAAAGTACCCAAATTGGTACTAGGTTTCCAAATTGGTACTATGCAGGGTATAGACATGTACCCACTTTGGCACTAGGGATCCTGTTTGATACTGTGAATTTAGGCTGGTACTATGCAATGTACAGAATTTTCTACTAGAGATACTGTTTGATACTATGAATTCATGCTGGTACTAGGCAATGTATAGGATTTGGTACTAGGGATCCTTTTTGGTACTATGAATTCAAGCTAGCACTATGCAATATACAGGATTTGGTACTAGGGATCCTTTTTGGTACTATGAATTCAAGCTAGTACTATGCAATGTACAACATTTGGTACTAGGGATCCTTTTTGGTACTATGAATTCAAGCTAGTACTATGCAATGTACAGTATTTGGTACTAATGATCCTTTTGGGTACTATGAATTTAGGTTGGTACCATACAATGTAGACAATTTGGTACTGGGGATCATGTTTGGTACTATGAATTCAGGCTGGTACCATGCAATGTATAGAATTTGGTATTAGGGATCCTGTTTGGTACTAGGTTTGGTACTATGAATTCAGGCTAGTACCATGCAACGTACAGAATTTGGTACTAGAGATCCTGCTTGGTACTATGAACTCAGACTAGTACCATGCAATGTACGAAACTTGGTACTAGGGTTCATGTTTGGTACTCTGAATTCAGGCTAATACCATGCAATGTACAGAATTTGGTAGTAGGGACCCTGTTTTGTACTATGCATTCCATTGGTACTATGCAATGTACATAATTTGGTACTATGGGCCCTGCTTGGTCCTATGAATACAGGCTGGTTCTATGCAATGTACAGAAATGTACCCACTTTGGTACTATGAATCCAGTTTGGTACTATCAATCCAGTTTGGTGCTTTTTTGCACTTAATTTGATACTATAGCCTGAAATCTGGCAATACAGTGTCAAATTTGGTATTTTAGAATGAGTTGGTGGTTTACATTGTTAATTTTGGTACTGTAAACTACTTTGGTGCTTTGCTGTTTTATAGTAATATTCTGAGCTCTAATGTGGATCAAATTTTGTATATAGGTGGAGCTCTACAGAAGATTCAAAAGCATATATCCTGCGGTGGAGTTGTCACTTAGGTCCTTTGAGACACTCAAGCCATTCTTTGTCCAAAAATTAAATGAGCACTATACTTGCTGCTGTATTTACCATATCCAGATGGTATACTTCAGTGATTCTTTCAATCAAGTGCGCCAGGATAAGTTTGGGCATCACACAAAGAAACATCCATGTACATGCTCCATTTGTGGTACACAGTGTGAAGTAGGTGAGTGTTCTGCAAACCAGGCAGTTTTTCAACACATAAGTATCTTGCTAGATTTCATATTGTGCCCTCGCCCTAAGGATCATGAATATCATGCACAGAGATGCTTTCTAGGAGAGTGCCCTAGATGTGCTGTAAGGAAGTTGTCATTCTGCCCAGACGAGATTGTAGTAAATAGCAGGGAGGTGATTGTTAAGATATTTAAGGATGTGGGTATTGGACAGGTTAATGCTGAAGGAAACGAGAATAAGAGAAAGGAGTTAGTCGTGGAAAGGATGAAAAGTGCAACTTTCATTCATCTTTTTTCAGATCATCTGAAAAGCTTTGTCAAGCACAACTTTGTTTTTAGGTGGTAGGCCCAACAATTTAAAGACTACTTGCTAAAGTTTCCAAGTGACGTTGTGGTTTCTGTTGTTGATTTTGCAGAGAATTACAGCTTTAAAGTGCAGAATGAGATTCAGTCCATGCATTGGTGGTCAACACAGGTCACAATACTGGTGCACATCTCTTATATCAGAAATTCAATAGGAGCCATTGAGAACACTCTGCATTTTTACATATCAAACGATAAGCTCCATGACACGCTCTTTGTTCAGCATTGTTTTCTCTTGCATGGCAGTTGGATGAAACAACAAGGACAGTGTTTCCGTTATCATTGGGTTTGGTCAGATGGTGCCGCTTCACAGTTCAAGACACGACGACCATACTATTTTGTAGCCAGGTATTATCAATTGACAGGATTGCATATGATGCACAACTTCTCCGCTTCACGACATGGAAAAGGAGAGCATGATGGTGCAGGTGCTGTTATCAAGAGAACCTTGACGCATGAGGAGCTAAAGCTCGATGGCTGGCCCATGAAGTGTGCGGCTGATGTGGTCAATTTTCTAAACGCGAGGTTTAACACAGCGAGGTAAGGTGGGGGTGCCAACACAAGAAGGGTCTTCTAGTTGGTTTCATTGAATGATGTGTTGCGTTCTCCACTATGGGACTGCAAACCAATTGCAGGGTCTCGCTCATTCCATTGTGTTGACTGCTACTCAACACACAATCCATGCGATGTGCGTTTTTGGACGTTGTCTTGCTTTTGTGATCCTTGTGTGCATGGACAATGGAGGATATGCAATAATAAACAGCGCACTGAAGAATGGAAATATCTCTCCATTGAGCCATTGACAGAGTCTGTACAAGTAGGTAGTGATGAGGACGAGGATGATGAGGAGAACTAAAATAATCTGCTTTCCTCCCAAGTGAATGTGGATTTAACCATGCCTATGTATGAAGGAGACCCTAAGGTGCTGAGCCAATTACTGTCCATTGGGGATTACTTTGCAGTGAAAGCAGCCGAGGAGAAAGAGGACTTCTACCTTCTAAATTTCACCAAAACCATGTACCAAGCACCCAGAGTATTGAAGGACCTTTGGCATAACAAGATCGTAAAGGGTGGAATTCTAGTTGAGGGTTTGTAGTATGCCCTGGTTGAGGGCAAAGTTGATCCTTATACCCTATTGAATGAAAAACCACCGGTCATGATCTACTCCCATCTTGTTAGAGCCATACGGTTCCCCATGGAGGTCAAACCAGGCCTGCATAACCATCTTAAACTATCCTCAGAGATATATGAAAATATCTACAATAGTATGCCATATGACAAAGGGAGTGACCACGAGGGGAGCCATACAGCCTAAACCCCAACTACAAGTCTAGCCACTGGAGCAACAGTTGTAATTCTCTTGAACAGAATCTTACTTGTGATTAGTAGTGTGTACTTGCTAATTTGTTTTCAACTGACTCTTCTAGTACCAAATTTGATAGCCAGACTGCCTAATCCTTGTTTGATAGCAGGATACTTTAATATGGTTGAAAATATCTTAGGCAGGTGCAAGAATCCGGGTGTAGTTATCAATGGGACAGAAATTAAAGTGGGAAGGAGTAATCAATGCTTGTGGGTTATTTGACATTTCTGTTGATTCAGGCTTCACATGCAAATAGCAACAGAAAAATTACCAAAGAAGTGGCAAGAAAAAGATCATGTGCAGAAAAATTAAGTGCATGTGTAAAAATTTTGCAGACGAAGGTTCATGTCCAGCAATAATTTCTTATTTGTAAGGTCTCTGACCCGATCACAAGAGAACCCTTGTACCACGAAATGAATACAATGGAATAAGTTACTATTTTTAGCAGTTTTCCAGATTCTGTCAGTGCCATGATGTTTAGAATGTTATAAAGCTTCAAAATGTGAATTAAAATAATTTTTGTGAAAAATTTCCAAAAATAGTAAGTTTTTGGTCACCTGACTCTTCCAGTTTCGACCGTCTCGAAAATCTGCACCCGTACCCCAAATTTGAAAAAAATGTATTTTCAGACCCGGTTGGGCTGCTGTATATGGCAAGTACTCGGGCCAGTACGCCTTAGTTAGAGCTTCGTATGGCAATTTACGACATCAAAATCCGATTCGTATGACCTGTTTTAGCCTAGAACCAAATTTCCTAAAAATTGTCCTGGGAGGTACCGGGGGCCCGGAACTGTGTGGGAAGAGGTCCCAGGCCACTCCAGATCATCTTTAGCAGCTAGGGGGCACCCTCTTGCTTTGTGGGAGTCTTGGGAAAGCTGCCAAGCCTGCAACTCAGTCTCAGAACCAGTTAACCAAGCCAACCTGACACTTGGTGGGCAGAGAACTGGACTTGCCATGCTTAACTGGAGAAGCTCCCAGATGCATTTAGCAACCCAGATCGATTTTCAGCCTGTAGGAGCCTATTTAAAGACCTGCATACACACACACGCACACACTTATGATCACACACACACACACAGTGCATACACACACCCCCACATACATTGGGGAGGTGCTGCCGAATCACACACCTATTGAAGAAGAAGCAAGGAGGGAGGTGCTGCCGAATTTTCATCTCAAGAAGTTCGATTAGATCAGAAAATTGAGAAGATTACCAGCTCTTAATCACGGTAACGACAATTTAATTAATGCTATCTGTAAATTCCTTTCTCTACCATCAAAATTTCTCGTACATTATGCCTATTCCTAGTCGGGAATCTCTATGACTACTCTCTAAATTCTCCTTATTCGTACTCTATTATGTAATCATCATTCCATAGCGGAATTATCAGCCATTCTTCACTCTCGATTAATGATTAGAGCATAATTATCAGAATCTTCTCTCTCTAGATAGCATAGTAATTAATCGATAAGCTAGTATTTGTGCAGATTGAAGAAAATCGCTATTGTAATCACGCATTAACATTGTAGCTTAATTGAATTCATTTCTCTTATGCATTAAGACGTAATTAAGGAGAAATTAATCCGTCAATAAGTCTCTAAGAATTGGTTTTTCCGCACACATGCATAGGGTAAATCTGCGTCATCTAATTGCTTGGAAATAGTTTAATCATACTTAATCCAATTCTCTGGTAATTCCAATAGTGAAATCCTAATTATTCTTGATCATGTAAGCCGAATAATTATCTTAGAGCTGGTTCCCATAGGATTATGTGCCATCCTTAATGATTGCTTTATGAAAGAAATCTAGACTCTCATATAGGAGGGATTAATTGATGTCACTAATCTACCCATTGGACTGTTATGATGCTTGTGAACCTTAGCTCTTTCTCCAAGCTAATCATTTAAAGTAGTGAGAAATGGCCCCGGTTAAGAGGACGCGCTTCGGTGGTGCCCATGATCGCGAAGCAGGAACGAGCAATGTCAACGGGAAGGGGAAAGCTCCCATGGAGGAACAAATACCGGCCATCTCACGGGCCATCGATGAAGAAATGGAAGAGGTAGGTCCCAATTTCTATTCAAGTTGTTTAATTAACATTGCATACGATTAGTTAGGAATGAACATATCCCCGAACATGTTGGAGAAATCCAACAAAAACCTCGGCATTGAATGCATAGTACATTTAAGTATAAAGTAGGAAAGAAATGATTGATGGGTATGTTGTTTGCAAGAGGAAAGAATGTTTGCTAGGGAAAATTTAGCTCGACATGTTCATTTTATTTCCAATGTTGAATCAGTCCTGACCCCCCTACTGATCACAGGGGGCAGAGTTCCTCGTTAGGGCTCTTGAATCCACGACTTGCTTTTTATGTGGTGGATACCCACGACTTGCTTTCTATGCGGTGGGAACCCACGTCTTGCTTTCTATGCGGTGGGAGTGTCCATGACGTGCTTTCTATGCGGTGGACTTACCTAGTTGTATGGGCAGCTAGGCGACAACGGGAGGAGTGAACTCTCGCTGGAGGGGGGATGTTGTACCTCCAGAACATTGGAATTTTTATGAATAAGTTTGAGTAGAATTTTTACTAGAATTCTGTCTTGGTGTTGTTTGCAATACTAGTTGAAGGACTGTTTTAACGAACCATGTGATTCGGAATTAAACAAGGAATATTTATGTTGAACAACCTTTGTGGTAGTAATTAGGTCACATGAGGAAATGTGAGTGTGGGGGTGGAAAGTGGGGGCTTGGCTCAGGTTGCCAATGCCTACGAGATGGGTGGTCCCGATTGGTCGGGAACTCTCTGTCCCCATAGTGTTTACTCCATATTAGTATTACTCATTGCCCCTAGAATCCTCGAGAGTACGTGCCTCTGAAACATGGGGAAAAAGGCACTCGGGGTTTCTCTCCTCTTGGAAGGTGGGTCTTAGGATTGCTAGATAGTTCAAGTACGCTTCCCCTGCGAGGTGGAGCTAGATCTCCCTGCTAGTAGGCTCGAACTCGACTCACTTTGTGATGAGAGATCGTCCGCTAGTCGAACCCTGAACCATTTTGTTTGCTTCCGCAATAGATCTAGTGGCCACCGGGTTCACCATCAGATCCGCCATTAGAAACGGCGGGGTGGGGACCTCACATTATTACACGAAAATGCCAGCCTTTTACATAATCTTTTACACATCAGGGGGGTCAAACCGGTACGAGTACCCTTCCAAAGATACACAATAATCAGCAACATACAGGGAGAGGTCGTCCTCTACATCAAACAGGGGTGTGCGCCGGCTATAAGGTGGGGAACTTCTCATCTAGCCATCCTGTGATCCATGGCAGAATGACATCCATGAGATACTTCGGCTTGTTCGGATCGTAATAGTTTGGCTCATATGTCCGAATGCAGCAGCACGACTCATATTCGTTCTTCAATCATTTGTATCTTGTGTCGTCCACAAGGAGTGTGCTGGCTTCATTAAATTGAGGATGCTTGCGCCAAACTGTTCACAGGAGCTTTAGGAAAATGGGCTTGTCACCGAACTGCCCCAAAAGGCCTGCCCTTCATAGAGGAAGCCCATTTTTCACAATGGGATTGGTCAAAAATATCTGTGTCAAGTAAACTAAGTTGTTAGAGTAGGTATACAGTTCAGAGTACCAAAGTCTAAAAAACAGCAAATGGAGTATCAATTTGTACAAACAGTACCAAATCCTATACACGATAGTACCAAATAGTACAAAACGAACCAATAGTACCAGAATATGTACAAATTAGTAGCAAAGGTAGATATAGTACCAAAATCAACCAAACCAGTTTGGAAGTTAAGGGATTCATACCTAAAAAGAGACTTTGCATCTTCATCAACTTAGGGAAGCAAGCATGCAGTATGGTCATCAGATTGTGTCTTTGGCTGCAGGACCAAAGCATCATGTAGCATCGCCTCCTCAGGCTAAGGATGAAATCCTCCGCATCAGGTCTGAACACAGAGTATTTGTGACGGGAGACCTGCACACATCGGGGCCTACATCCCTCTGGAAATGGGATTTTTCACAAATCTTCGGGTTCTTCATACAATCCTTCAACAGAACTCCATTCGCATCCAGAATGACAAGGCACTTAGTGCTCGCCTTTACGTCTAGCGGCATTGATGTATCCGGTCGCTTTTCATTCATCCACCACCTGTCCCTCACTGAAGTACCACGAAGCAAAATGAGTAAAGGAACACCCAGCCTTTTGGCAATAGAAAGTGTGGACATTTAGCACCATTAAAGGTTACCAATTATTGACAGCATGACATAACAAGGAACGGACACATTAACATCTGACTAACATGACACCAAACATTGACAAACGCAAAATGGGATCGTATTTCATGATAAGCCAGAAGCAAGTACAAAATGCTGTTAAATAGATAATTCTTGGAGGTTCGCGGCTTGAGACCACGACCTTTGGGGTGCTTTTTACATTTCATAAGGAAGAGTTCGGAGAGTGTGGCACATTCAATGCTATAACTGTGTCTAAGGTTGTCGCCTGCCCCGCACCTTTGGCCTCCTCCATGGCTTTCGTCTCCTCCGCAAAATAAGTTGCCTCCTTCGTGCCATACTCTTTCACATCCTCCTTCGCACCCTCGGCAGGTTCCGCCTCCTTCACACTGTTAGAAAGTTCCGCCTCACTCTTTGCCTGTTGCCTGCCTGCCTTCTCCTCTACATACTTTGGAGTTGCATCCAAACACTCGGCCGCCGAGGGAACTTCCACTGCCACCTCCTCATCAGCCTGAATTTTTGCATTGTTCTTCTTGCCTATCTCTATCTCTATGTCATCAACTTCCTCAATAGGTTCGCTTTCCTGTTTATCTTTCTCCTGCACTTCAGTTTTCAGTTTAGCTTCTGTCATACCAGAGCCCACACCAGCATCAGACCCTTTCCCTTCCACTGTGCTGGCATTAGGGCCTTGCTGGCTTTCCTGCACTTTGGCTTTAGTGTTATCTTCCTCCAAACTGGATTCTAGAGCAGGCTCAGCCTTTTTGCCTTCCATCGTGTTGGCACCAATTTCATGCAGTACTTCATGCACTCACTTATAAGGATCTTCCTGGAACATGTGACTGGCATCTGACTTGCCGTATCTAGGAAGATCCTTCCAATCCACAGGGGTGTTGGTGTTGTCATGGGTGTCCGCACCGAAAGATCCTCTCCCTACATATACACAAAGATGAAAGAGAAGATTAGATCATAAATTCAATTGATATTATAAGCATGAAGTGTCCAACACAAACACCCCACTTACTCTTCAATAATGACCTCCCTGAAATCCAAGCCTTTGCCTCCGAAGGGATTGCAGTGCTGCAAAGTGCCTTCACGCACGTATCTTCCATTTTCAATACACCTGCAAAACACAGTGGATGGTACTGATGCCTGCAGGGAAGCATGAAGGTACCAACCATGTAAGAAGCCTCCAAAGCCTCCCCACAGGCAACACAAGAACCAATCACATGTATTGTGTTTTCAGGGTCCACAACATGAGGCCTTGGAGTCAATGTGTGAGTCATCCCTCTCTTCACATCAGCAGAGAGCTTGCTTACAAATTAGCACTGGTTTTGGGTTTCGAGGGACTCGTTCTAGAGCCTGGCATACTCTCTCTGCAAAATAGAATGCTCTCGTAATTTACTTACCAAAACAACCAAGATGCATGGAAGAACACATGCAATAGCAAAAGTTTATTGAAAGAGTACCAAAATAGAACAAAACAATACCCAACAGGCACCAAAACAGTACCAAAATTGACTGCTAGCAAGGAATAACACATGCATTACCAAAATATTATTGCAACAGTTACAAAATAGAACCAAGACAGTACCAAATCAAACAATTAGCAAAGAAAACATTATTAGAAGAAAATACCAATGTAGTATCAAGGTTGTAGAGTACGCAGGTGATGGAGAAGGTAGGAAAGAAGACTACACACACACACCAACACACATCGAGACACACACACACACACAATCGTTACCCTGCAGCAGCCATTCAATGAGCTGCTCTTCTCTTCTTCTCTTTTGAACTATTATCCAAAGTATATTTACAACATAGTATAGTTAGTGTCCAGCCGCCCATAGCACAATGGACATATTCTTTAACATCATATTCTTTAACACTCCCCCTCAAGCTCAGAGTGAGCTTGCATATGATGGATTCCCAATGCTTCACGAAAGTAGCAAAACTTCTCCTTTCCAAGAGCTTTTGTGAATATATCCACAACTTGATCATTTGTCTTCACATACACCAAATCAATCTCATTTGCCAAAACTTTTTCTCTAATGAAGTGATAATGTACCTCAATGTGTTTAGTGCGAGCATGGTAGACTGGATTCTTTGCCAACATGATGCTGCTAATATTGTCACAATATATAATGACACTGTCAAGATAGTCAAAACCAAATTCTACCATAAGCACTCTCAACCATGACTCTTCACATGGTGCCAAAGCTGCTCCACGATATTCATCTTCTGTACTTGATAATGCTACAGTTGATTGTTTCTTGCTACTCCAACTTATCATGCCATTGCCAATGGAAAATGCATAACCACTTGTAGATCTTCTATCCATAAAATCTCCTGCCCAATCTGCATCTGTGTAACCATAAAGACAAATCTTTCCATTCTTTTCATAAAAAATTCCATAACTGACAGTGGCTTTCACATATCTCATAATCCGTCTCACTGCATCAAGATGACTTTTACATGGATTTTGCATGAATTGACTCACAACACCCACTGCATAACTGAAATCTAGCCTTTTTATTGTCAAGTAAATAAGGCTTCCAACCATCTTGTGATACATAGTGACATCCTCAATGTAATGTCCATCATCAAACAACTTCACATTTTGATCAAGAGGTGTATCAACCGGTTTGCACGCTGTCATTCCATACTTCTCAAGCATATCCAACGCATATTGTCTTTGTATCATCCAAATTCCTGATAAAGTATTGACAATTTCAATTCCCAAGAAATATCTCAACTCACCAAGGTCCTTCATGTTGAATTCTCTCAACAAACTCTTCTTGACATGCAAAATTTGCTCAGCATGACTTCCAGTGAGAATCAAGTCATCAACATAGATAACAATAACGACGATCTCTCCATCAACATGCTTCAAAAATAATGAGTGATCAGCAGTAGACTGTTTAAATCCAATCTTCTTCAAGAATCTGGTTATCTTTTCACACCAAGCTCTAGATGCTTGCTTCAAACCATACAATGCTTTCTTCAACTTACACACATAATATGGAAACTCTGGATGTTGATAACCCTCTGGTTGTATCATATAAACTTATTCTTCCAAGTCACTATTCAAGAATGCATTATCCACATCCATTTTCCATAAATTCCAACCGAACATACTTGCCATTGCTATCACCAATTTGACTGTTGTCATCTTTGCAACTGGACTAAATGTCTCATCATAATCAAGACCTTTTGTTTGTGCATAACCTTTAGCAACAAGCCTCGCTTTGTATCTTTCCACACTACCATCTGACTTGCACTTGACTTTGTATACCCATTTTGAACCAATTGCTTTCTTTCCACTTGGCAAGCGAACCAAATCCCAAGTGTCATTCTTCACAAGAGCATCCATCTCATCATCCATAGCTGACTCCCATTCTGATTTTCCAATTGCCTCTTGAAAACATGTAGGCTCTTTATGTTGCACACGTGAAACCATGTATGCATAATGTGTACGCATGTAACCGTTGTATGTAAATCTATCAACTGGATAACGCACCCTCTCTAATCTTCTCAACTGTGGTGCACTCTTCTCTTCAACTCTTGCATATGGGGGTACATATTTCTCAATATGCTTACTGCCAGGTGTCCTCAAATGTGGTAAACCATGCTCTTCATCGAGGCTTTCATCTCCAGAACTCTCTTCAACCACTTTCTTCTTGCCTTTCTCGTCTTGCTTCTTATCTCGCAAACGACCACTCCATGGGTTGACACTTCCTGTACTCTCCTCTGCCATATGTGGTCCTGAAATAGTTCTTGTTGATGGTCCTGGATTATCAACAACATGATGCACATTCTCTTGCTGTTCATACTCATCTTCTATCATCACTGTCTTTGGTTTATACCATGGTTCATGCTCACAAAATCTGACATCTCTACTGACATAAAATTTTCTTGTCGTAGGATCATAGCACTTGTAACATTTTTTTTCAACTGGGTAGCCCAAGAATATACACTTCACTGCCTTTGGCTCCATCTTCTTTCTTGCTTCATTTGGCACATGAACATAGCAAACACATCCAAAAACTTTCATGTAGGAAACTGTTGGCTTGATCCCATAAAGTCTCTCATAAAGTGAAATCTCATGAGTGGCAATTGTTGGTGTTCGATTCATAATGTGTACTGCTATATGAACTGCTTCATCCCAATATGTTAATGGCATATTCATCTCATTCATCATGGCTCTTGCAATCTCTGCTATGACTCTATTCTTTCTCTCAGCAACTCCATTTTGTTGTGGTGTGTATCTGCAAGTAATCTATCTTCTTATGCCTTGTTCATGTAAGTAATCATCAAAACTGTATGACATGTACTCTCCCCCTCCATCTATACGTAGGCATTTAATTTGACAACCATTCTCTTTCTCAACCATAACTTTGAACTCCAAAAATACTTCAAATGCCTCTGACTTTGCATTTAGAAAGTAAACCCATGTCATTCTACTATAATCATCCGTAAATGTCATAAAATATCGACAACCATTTGGCGTAGCATGATCACAAGGTCCCCAAATATCTGAATGAACAATTTCCAAAGGACTTTGGCTAATTCTCCCCCTCTTTGGAAATGGTAAATGAGATTGCTTTTCAAATTGACAAGCTTCACAAACATGATCAAAATTCAATTTGCCAAACTTTGGTAATCCACGTAGAATTTGATTTGATTGCATATGCTTTAATCTTATAAAATTGACATGACCAATCCTCTTATGCCATAACTCTGCCCAATCATCTTGAGTGGCTGATTTGTTTGCATACATACCACTGTGTAAACATGGATCTCCAGCTTCCAATGAGAACAAGCGACCTTTCTTTCTTCCACGTGCCAATATCTTGCGTGGTTTGCCTTTGTGAAACTCCTCTATGAAGCATCCATAACGATTAAAACGGACTTGCAACCCTTGATCTGTCATTTGTCCAACTGATGCTAAATTCTTTGTGATTGAAGGCACATATAGAACATCTCCCAATGTGTTGTATGTCCCGTCTTTTTCTAGCAATGGAACTGAACCAACATGTTTAATCCGATGCATAGTATCATCACCTATAGCGACAAACTCATCCTCTTCTAACTTCTCTTTTCTGTCAAACCATTCACCATGATATGACATATGATTTGTGGCACCACTATCTAAATACCAATCATCTGTATGATGTGGCTCCACCATGCTTCCAACAACATGCTCCATAGGAAATAAATGTCCACTCGACCTATTGACATATATATTTTGATCATGACGATTGTATCCAACAAAGTTTCCTCCATGTCTGCCATAACCTCAGCCTCTTCCACCACGATCACGATTTTGATTTAGCCTTGTGTAACATTCTCTTTCAAAGTGACCATAAATGCCACATCTGTTATAATATCCATCTCTTTGAGGATGTACAAATTGTCCACCTCCACGTCCACGAGTTCGGGCTCTCCCCCTGCCTCTTTGGCTATAATCGTTGTAACTTTGACTTTGTTGGTTTTGCCATTGACCTCTTCCAACATTGTTTCCACGACCATAGTTTCCTCTTCCACCTCTATTGTTTCCACGACCTCTAGAGTAAAAAACCTGATCTCTGGAATTGTTATTTGATGTAGAAGGACTTGACTTGCCTAACTTCACCTCTTCTTGCAAACAAAGGTTTACTAACTCTTCAAAATCGGGCATGTTTCCTCGAACAAATATAGATGTATCCAATGACTTGTATTCCGGTCCCAAACCATTCAATGTCACTGAAACTAAGTCATCATCTGGAACTTCAACATTAATGCTCGCAAGATCTTCCTGTATTTGCTTTATCACTGTCACATAATCTGATATTGATCTATTTCCTTGCCATACACAATGTAACCTTTGCTTCAAGTGAACTTTTTGTGGTTCTGTATTCGAGCTGTTCATTCTTGCTAGTATCTCCCATGCTTCCTTTGGAGATTGAGCCTTCTTCACATGTGGTATAAAGAAGTCACTAATGCATAGTGAAATCCAATGCATCACTTTCCTTGAATTCTCGATCCACTTCTTATAAGCTTCTACTCCTGCTTGCCATGTTTTATGTGCTTCAACATTCTCTCTATTTGGTTCCAAACCAACCTCGGGACACTCTTGTTCACCTGTAATATAATCCCATAAACCTTAGCCCATGATAAAGTTCTCCATCCTGTAAGACCATATGCTATAGTTCTCTCTGGTCAGCTTCTCTCCAACAATCTGTGTGACTTGAGTTGAACTTTCTACCATCTTCACTCTCTCAATTTCTTTCAAAGGATTTTGATAAAATTTCGGCAGAGTTTCGTTTGTATTTGGACAATATCTCAAGTGACAATTTCAACCAAAGTGCTCATAAACACTGACAAAAAATCTCTCACTGCCAAGGGAAAATCCACTGACTCACTTTGCCACAGACTGACTCAGTACTATGCATAAATACTCTAAAACAATGTCCACATGTACCTGTATGCAAATGCAATCCATACGTTGTCCTCTACCACATATCCATACATCCACCTTCTTCCCATAGTCGCATACGACATATGAGGTCTTTCACGGGGCTAGTCGGGGGTTCGCTCCAGTACCTAATCCACCTTGCCAAGGTACCAAAGCTCTCAAGGCAAGGCTTCAAAAAACCTCACTCGACCCTCACAAAGGCTGCAGTTTTCCAAAATACATTGACCGCATATCCATACATAACCACAAAGTACTCAATCCGACAATATAACCACCTCAACTTCTTCCCACAACCTTTCTTACATAGGTGGCTGTCCATAACGGACCCACAACAATCAAACATAATCTTCGATAACACAATATCATGATGCAAAAGCTCTATGTCGCTCTCCAAAACCTATGTAAATGCTGAATTCTTCACCTGTAACCTGTAAATCTACTGCCGAGTGCAAAACTGGACATCTCCTATGCTTGTGTGAGCTGGCTGTTTGCTGCAGAAAATTGCAGATTTTGGCAAATCTGAGTATGCCAATGCGTCCGGAACGCCCAAAAACAATCGTTACCCTACAGCAGCCATTCAACGAGCTGCTCTTCTCTTCTTCTCTTTTGAACTATTATCCAAAGTATATTTACAACATAGTATAGTCAGTGTCCAGCCGCCCATAGCACAATGGACATATTCTTTAACATCATATTCTTTAACAAAGGTACTAGAAATACCAGAAGTACCAAAAGTTTCAACAGTGCCAGAGCGATTTCAAGCACCAAAAGTACCCAAGTCATACTCAAAATTACAGTATAAGACAGTAACTAGAAAGTGCCAAAATAAGTAATCAAACTACCCAAAGAGCAGATAAATACCCAGAGTACCAAGGATTGTGCCACATAGCACCCGAGGCAAATCTGTAAACTATATGAGTACCAAAATTTTCAAGGCAGTGCCAAAATGGTCAAAGAGAGAACCAAATAAAATAAAAATGTTTCAAGAGTACCAAAGCAGTATCAAGCACCAAAAGTACCCAAGTCAAACTCAACATTACAGTATGAGACTATAACTAGAAAGTTCCAAAATAAGTAATAAGAGTACCCAATGAACAAAAAAGCACCCATAGGACCAAAGATTGTGCTACATAGCACCCAAGACAATATCTGTAAACTATATGAGTACCAAAAATTCTCAAGCCAATACCAGAATGATCGAAGAGAGAACCAATTAAAATAACTAAGCACCAAAAGGTTACAAGGGAAGTACGAACATAGCAGTTAGTGTTCGATTAAATACCCAAATCAATTTAAAAAGTACCAAAACAGTCCAAAAATAAGCAAACCATTTTATAAAAAAAACTGGAAAGTACCAAGACATTTAAAGAAGATACCAAATCACTAAGCAGCATGTACCATAGCAGTCCAGAAATAGAATTGAAAAAGACCAAATGATCAAAAAGCACCAAAAGTACCATGGATTGTGGCATTATAGAATCCAAAACAAAACAAATAGTACAGTGTAAGACTCAAAAATTAGAAACAAGGAAGTACCAATATAGTACCAAGTAGTTCAAATGAGTACCAAATGAAATGAAGCAGCAGCATAAAGTACTAAGGAAAGTTCCAACATTGTCCTTAGTGTTAAATAAAAGTACCAAAACAGTTAGAGAGAGTACCAAACCAGTCCAAGATAGTACTAAAACCCATAAAAATGTCAGCAAATAAACTAGTCAAGAAGTGAAACATGCCAAATCACCAAACCTTGTGCAAAATAAAAACTTTCAACAGTCGTACACAATGCAATAAGCCAGAAATACAATACCTCCTGCTGTTCAACCTCATCTTGGAACTTCTTGATAGTTTCGGAAACCCCGTGCCGTCGTAACAAGCGCCGACTTGCTCCCAGCTCAGCCTCCACCTCTCTGATCTCTTCATCAGGGATAGGTATTTGTTGTTGCAGCACACCGATGCGTGCATCCTTCATCAAACTTTTTGCCACGCCCTCTTTACCCTCATATACCAGTAGATATGGTCCTTGTTTGCTTGAATAGAGGCCTTCAGGTCTGCTAGTTTTGATGACCTTGGATGCGACACCTGCTTTTGGAATCTTTGGAGCAATGCCTCTAAGTGAGGTAGGTAGTCATCTACTGCCCCTCTGACATCTTGCTCTGGTTCTATGCAGATGTTGCTGCCAATTTGAGTAATGCGGGCCTTATTAATTGACTGCGGAACAGTTCCAGGGGAGGAAGCATTTTGCTTCCTCCATGTCTCAACTTTACGGTCAAGACCGCCAGTCCTAAATGATATCATCTGCAACACTCCTTCCCCAAACCGGGCCCATGCTATTCTATGCCCTGTTGGGTCTTTTCTCGCTGCATCACATTTCTTGAATGCATAACCCTTAGCAAATTTGGTGGTCAATTCACCACATGAAGGGGGTCCTTGATAAACTTTGGAGAATAGAAATCTGCAGTCATCCACCAGATGTGGCTGCAAATGATTTAAATAAATTGTGCTGTTCTTTTGGAACTTGTACTTGAAAATAGATAACCACTGCTCGGATGGAAAGTCCTCATCACTCAGGTCCTTAGGGATTTTTCCTTCTAGACTAAGGCCATACTCCTCATGCAAGTCCTCTGCTGTATAACAGAACCTGGTTTGTTGAGGGTACTCCTCTATTTTATTCTTACCTGAAATTTCAAACAAATCAAAAATTATTGTGAAACAAATCCAAAGTACCACATTTGTTACTGTACATTTAATAACTAATAACTAATGTGTTTACAATATGATTTATCCATACTCTATTTCCACGAAACTTCAACAATAGTCTGCAATAACTTCAGTTTTAATCCTTAGCATATGATATACAAAGCTCTAACATAAAGCAAGGAAACTATAGAATCATGTACATTGTCTCAGCTAAACCTTTCTATCCACAAACATTGAAGCTCCACAACCACTTTTCTAGAATATCCTAGAAAAATACACTTAATACTATATAGCAAGCTGGATAATTAGCATGGTCCAAGTCAATTTTCTAATTTTTCTCTCATATGCATATGGATTACAAATGCGATGCTCCGAGGTATCAGATTTTACATTGAACATTTAAATTCAAAATTTTACACCATCTAACTAACACAAGTCTGATTCCAATGAATAGCTTACCACGTCTTGACTTGTTGGCAGATTTTGATTCATCCTCATTGACACGGTGTGAGGTCCGTTCGGAGTCGATTTCAGAAGCCTTGAACTGTTTTGCACTAGCCCTTGTGTTGAGACTGCTTTTGTTCTCCAGCTCTGTTTGTTGAGAGGCGGGGGTGGAAGAACCTTTGTTGTTGCTTCTCTCATCGGTGGGCATTCCCTCTTTAGCCTTCCCTTTCTGTTAGCATGTTGAAGGTGACGCTCTGCTGGCAGCAGCTCCCTTGGTCTTTGGGGTCCTCATGGTGGGAGAACTCACACGATAGCAGCTCTGCTACAATGCTGAGAGAGAGAGAGAGAGCAGCTCTGCTATGAGTCTGAGGGGGGAGAGAGAAAGCCCAAGCGCTGGCAAAAAGTGCTCAATTCAAATGGACACAATTCGGACCACTAAATTTACTAATTACACCACTACTCTCACACGGGCTGGCCCATTGTGAAACTACACGACTTGTATTTTTGAAATACAATTATAGCTAAAAAAATACAAATTCCAAAACTTTTGGGCCTCAAAACTTTCCCTCCAAAGGACCAAACATGTGGAAAAAAAATTGGGCCTTTTTTTGTACCACCATCCTTTGCTTTCAGCCAACAGATCAATCGAGAAAGGTCGTTCGATGGTCTAGGAACACTCTCCTATGGTCAAAACGACTATAAGCAATGATTTAAGCACTCAAATTTGCATTTACAGCTCACAGACAGGTAGTCGTGAACCTAAACAAAACTGCCAAATCTTACACTTGAATTAAAGAGAAAAGAGAGAGGAACACAATTCAAGTTTTTGAATCAAAAATGGATTACCAAATTAATAGCTACGATGATTACAAGTTTGGAGCAGCTCGTAGCTTGAGCGTAGGTTTCCAAAGCTCCCTCTTCCTCTAAAGATAAGCGTTCCTTTACATTAAGGTTATTGACCTTTATACCTAGGGCATTCTAAATGGCCAGTGGCCGGTTTACATGGACCTTTATAAATATCATGACAGCATTACAACTCAGAGAATTGATACACTACTTTGGAATCAGGATTACACAAAGTATTACTGCACTAGCTCGGCAAAATAATAAACTACAAATGTAGTGTCCGGCTATGTGTTTGGCCAATTGGGTGCCCGTTTGATCTATCCTCAAACATTCCCCCCTTCCTAAATCATGTCATCCCTTGACACGACCTTGTGCAATCTTGTCATAGGGTTGTATTCAGCTTTGTCTGCAAGGTTGTACTTCAGCTTGGGAAGTACTTTGTCATTGATGACACTCCCCCCTTCCTTGAGTGATTCATATATGCCGTGTTGTTGATATATGATTGGAGCTTGATTGTTCAGGCAACTTATCTTCTTGTTGCACCTTGTCCTCTTTGTTGCTAGTCTTTGCCGCCATGAAGAGGGATTTTCATGTTTTTGAGTTTGTTGAAAGGATCTTCTTTGTGGTGTGGACTTTATGTTGGGTTTTTTTTCCATGTCCACTATAATTTGAGTTGTTTGCAATTGGTCACCAATGTTGAAGCACTGTGTGAGCTACTATTGATTGTTGTTGGTCACTCTCTTGTGGAATTTGCCATTGCTTGTTGTTGTAGTCCATTCTTTGTCTTTCCATTGTTTGGTGGATCTTTATTGTTGACCTTGGAGATAAAAGGTTTTCTTGATAAGCATACGTACACGTGAAATTTTTTCTCCAAGTCATTGTCGATTGATTTGGGTAGCCATTTCTTTATTGCTGATGTAGAAGAAATATATACAAGAAGATGATGTGATTCTAGATTAGGGTCTAAAACTTGGATGACCAAAGGGGAAAAATCCGGTGGAAAAAAAGATCCTTTGGTATATGCTCTTATTGGATTTGAGCATTTAGACTTGAAGTACCTGTCATGCAAGGTGAGTGTTTGGAAGAAATAAAGGAAGAGTGCCAAATATGGGACACTCTATACGCTTATGAGAAGTTTTCAAACAAAAGCATGTAGTGTAAGAGATGGAGTTGATGGGTGATTCAAGGAATAAATGTAGCACATGTGACATCAAAGGACGTCTCAATAGCTTCCACGTTTCGAAGAAGGGTTTTTGATGTAGAATCTTCTCCACTTATTCCTCACTGTGTTGAGTGTGTGAGTGTCTTTTGGACTTCCTCCTTCAGTTACCACTATACTACAATGACTTCGACTCTTATGCTCACCTATACCAAACTATGCTCACCTATACCAGCATGAAAGACACTACGTAATTATGCTCAACTCTTCCAGCTTGAGCAGCACCTAGAATAACTAAGACGCATAGACCACAGAGAATGTTACATGAAGCTTTGGGACTAGCACCTCGCTCATTTAGTGGCTTAGCTCCCCGACTCTGACTTTTATGCCATGTATTTTTAATGCAAACTTGGACTTACCTATTCAAGGCCAGAAACCCAATTTCATAAGTTCTGGAAACTTAGGCCTCTTCCATTGTGTTGGTCTTTGGATGCCACCATTTTTTCAATTAGACTGGCATACTTTGGCTCCTCTTGACTTGCTTGTTGTATGTTGTCACTACTTTGTGAAACAAGTTCTTCGGCTCTGTTAGGGACTGATGTAGCCTTTCTGTTATTTTCCATGAGAAGCGGTTGTTGAGAGGTGTGGGTTTTTTGTGATTGAGTTTCCACGAGGGATGTTGGAACCCACCTTGTCTTTGGTCCTTGTGTGACTATATTTTGCATTTTCTCCTTTCGCTTGATGACTTAATGGACACTAGACTTTGATATCCATAATTGATTTTTTCTGTTGTAGAAGCCTTGATTTTATAGGTGATGATGAGGTATCCATCTGTAGATTGCAGTAGCCTTGGTTGCAATTGGCTTTTGTTGTCTGTTGGTTATCATTGCTTGCCTTTGGATAGAAGCTTGTGCTGCATGATTTCTCTTGGTTGTTCCAGATTGATCCACACTTTTTGGTAACCATAATTGAGTGTTACCTTCATAAAATCCTTGTGCTTCGAGTAGCTTAACTGGAATCATCCATTGGTCCACCTGTTTGTGCTAGGTAGCTTTGCTAAGGTCTGACATAGGCACCCATGCTTTTTGCATTTCTCGATGCTTTGATTTTTTCTTTTGCCTTTTGTGGTAGTTCTTTCTCCTGGTTGAGTTGTTTGTCTTGTGTTTATAGTGCATCTTGTTCTGTGTAGAACTCCTTGGTTGAGGCGAGTAGATCCACGTTGTTGCTTTAGGCTTTTTGGCCCAAACATTAGCGTTTCCTTGGAAGTAGCCCTGAGCAGTGATTAACTCATTTGATGCTACCCACCCTGTCACCTTTTTTTGTTGTGGTTGAATCTGTGCTTCATGTATCATAACTGGGTCTTTGACTTGGATGTTCTCTTTGGATACTAGCACTTGGTTGATTCATTCCGGCTTCTTCCTAATGCTTTGATGTGATGGAAACTTTGGGTTGATAAAAGTTTTTCTTTGGTTTCCATTGCATTGTCAATGATTTGGCTCTTGATGTAGAGGCTTTGTTGGAAGTTTGATGTAGGGTTGTTGAAGATAAAGTCGTCTTGCAAGGTTGATATACTTCACTGTCTACCTTTGCTTTACCTTTTTTTGCGATGGTTGGTAATTCTTCTCCACATGGATTTGAGAAGCTTCATGAACTCTTACAGTTTTTATTGTTGTTGTTGAAGCTTTTGATTGTTTTTGAAAGAAGATGTTCCTCCAAATTTTTGTCAGAACCAGACTCTCTTTGATGTGATGGGAGTCGATTATGTGGAAAGTGTCCTTATACTCCTCGGTACTCAACTTGAGTACAACTTCTGCCATGCCAAAGCTAAGAATCTCCATTTTAGACCTTGTGTACACTATCTCCTCCAGCTCGGTGATTGGTGGTTTTCCCATCATTATCCACGTATCATAAGTCATTAGATTCTTTGTTGCTTCTGGATCTATCATAGCTGAACATGTGATTTTGAGTCTTGTTTCTCCGCATATGCTAAATTTGATCATCATAGGAGACAATTGATCTTCTTCTGTATTCTTGTTCTTGTCTTGATCTTGCATTTGTTGAAGATTTTCCATTGAACTTGGAAACTTTGCTCCTTCATTTGCTTTCATTTGTACTTTTTTTGTAGTCGGCTTCTTTGAAATAGATTTTGTTGATTCTTTAGGTATGTCAATGATGAAATATTCTCGTGGTTTCTCTGCTTCCTTTGTTTGCACCTTGGAACCATGCTCCATGATGTAGCTATCTGTCTCACATTTTCTATTTTCACACTCACAAACTTCATTAGCTTCATTCAATACCTTTATTGTAAATAAGGGAGTTATATCATAGCCATCTTCATCACAAAATTTAGTCAGGGTCACCTCATTCACACAAATATCAAGAGTGGCCAGTATTTGATCCCATCCAAAGGGTTTAAAGAAATCCTCTAGAAAAGGCTCTGGTACATATGCCTTGTCTTGTACTGACCTATCATGAATGCAATCCTCTTTTTTCAAACTACCACCCACAGAAGCTCCATATGTTCAATTGTGAGTTTTTTTTTGCGGCCAAGCAGGTATTTCTCCTTCTTGGTCAGTTGTGGAGTTTAGTTCCTCTCAATGGGTTCATTCCACATCTCTATAACTATGGTCCGTGACATTGATCTTTGTAGTGACATCCTTGTGTCTTAGGTATATGTAGTCATATCCCCAATCTTGTACCATTTTGAGTTGACGCATGAATGGTCTACCCAATATGATATCAAAGTTGCTGCTCTTGTCAAAATTCATTATGGCAAAGGTGTGCTCATACTCAATGCCACACGAGGATACAATGATTTGTTCTAATATTCCAATCGGTTTTTCAATGCTAGTTGCAATTTCATTCGAGTTTTCATAAGAGAAGGCTTTCCTCATTTTGTCCATATCTCTTTGGTTGCAATGGCAATTCCTGTCCCACTATCTGCTATAGCAACCATCTTTAATCCTTTTTACTCAAGTGGTAAGATGGTGTTTCCTTCTTCTCCTTCACAGTAGTCACCCACCTTATTTACTGGTACTGGCTTTGTATGTGGCTTCTTAGGTGAGGTGTCATCCAAGTTTTTGTCCACAAGCTGGTCATGTGAAGGGATTTTCAACCCCATGTTTTCCAGGTTTTTGCCCATTTGGCTTCATAGATGTGGTCTAATTTGTAGTAGCTCTAAGAGATAAAGTGTGCATTGTATAGGAGAAGACATCAATTCATGTAAGCTCTTGTTATCCATCATTTTTGGTGTGTCTTTCCACTGGGAAGGTACGATTTTAACCTTTGATTTTGTTTCAAGTTCTCCTATGAAAGATGGAAAAGTCTTTAGAGAGTGTGGTTTACTGTCTTCAGATGCAACATACCCAACATCCCCATATAGAGATCATATATCTCCTGGGAAAAATTTGTGATCCATGTTTATCTAGGGATAGGTGCTAACTATAAGGTAGCACTACCATCTTTTCAATTTTTGATTGATTCCCATAAGAATTGTGGCCACAATTCTTCTATCTCCGGAATAGGCATCACTACTTGTGAGCCCACCCCATCTGTGGTATTGGCTACTTCCCTTGTATCTAAAGGTGCCTCAACTACCGGATCTTCCTGATCTCTATTTACAATACCATGGGTTTCCAATTCTTGGATTTGTTCGCGGATTAGCACCTCCATTTTTGGAGCATCTGGAGCTGGTTCCATAAGAGCTTGGGCCTTTTGGATGAGCTACTTGCACATTTGCAACCTCGCTTTTTCATACCCCGTGTAAGGGTACGTTAGCCATCTATCCTCCTGGGTTTGGTTGGTTTTTAACCTAGCCTCATAAGATTTCAAGATCGCGTCCAAGGGTTAAAAGACTTTGTCGACCAAGATTGAACCTCTTGAGTTAGTCTTTGACTCTTTAGGTCCCTTTGCGTTTTTCTTGCTTTCTTCCTCTCGTTTATGCTGTTATTTTTTTTTATTTAGTTAAGTTTCCAAAGCAGGTTTCTCCTGCAACCTCTTTACTTTCATTTTATCTCGTTCGGCTTTCCACGACTTTCTTTCTGTTCTCACCGATAAGTTTTCAATTTCTGTTTGAACAGGTAATGTGGCTTTCTCAGCTGGTTTGTTTTTAGCAGCTTCTTGAGCTTGAGCTTGAGTCATCACATTTAAAGGAATGGCAGGTTCTACCTCGGATCCACTTGAAGAAGGCATTATGCGTACAAAGTTCATTGTTGTTTTCCCCCTGTAATTTGGATTTTTAGCACAGTGTTGGCGTAGATGTTCTATCCCACAACGTTCACAGAATACAAATAATTCAATTTGTGGACCCTTGTTTGACAACTTCGTGCCCAATGATCACCTCCACATTCATAGCATGGACCTTCTTGTTTTCTAGCTAGTGATCCAGCTAATGGTTGTTCTTGCCTTGTGAGGATGTTCTTTGAGCCATACTCCTAATGATTGGCTATGAACATGAGCGTATTTGCATCCAAGGAGTACTGATTTCTTGTAGGTTATGGCACATGTGTTGGCTGAGTGTAGTTGACCATCACTCTACCATTACTCAAAAGAGATGGTTATTGCCCTAGCACACATTGTGTCTTTGGCTAAGTGCTACACCATGGAGTGGGGTAATCCCCTCCACAAGTATTGCATCTCCTCAATCGAGGTTGTCGTACAATTGGGTTTTGGATGTAGCCTTGGTTTAATCTTCTAATTACCCCCTCAACCACTTGATCAATGATTGGTTACCAAGGGGTTTGAACATCCTTATTTGTTGTTGATTTGCTCTTTGGAGATGAGACACTACTAGTCGTGTTGTCTGTATCTGCAGCCACCTCTCCATAGGCCTTACAATTGTCAACTAGATATAGAGATTCTCTAGTGACTTGATCAAACGTTGTGCATTCTTTTAGATGTAGGTCCTTTTTTAGAGTTTCATTCCTCAAGCCCTCTATGAAGAGAAATGATAATATCTCATCTTGTGGTAGCTCTTGTGTAGGACATCTCTCTCCATATTGCTCGAAGCAAAGCAAAGCTTCATTCACTCTCTTGTTTGCTTTTTGTTTAAAAGTGTAGATTTGGGACCCTGTGTTGTGTTTGATTTCCCTTTTTGAAAACTCCTCTACAGAATTGTGTAAGAGTTGTGCTATGTTGGAAAATTCATCTCTATTTAGTGGTTGTCCCTTCTAATGTCAATCCAAATCCCTCATATTGAGTATGGAAATCTGCAATTGTTCAGCCCTCAACACTTGTTTGAAGAGTGAGACATGAACATATGGATACCCTAACCCACTGTACTTTGTCTTGACACATTGAGCCACTTGATATGGTAGTAATCATTGGGGTTCAGTCACCAATCTAAGGAACTTGTGATCTCTTGGACAAACGTCTCTCGTCCTCTCCTCTAGTCTTGGAGAAAATCCTGGTGAAATCCTCTCTGATATGTGCTCTGGCATCATTTTTGGCTGAAAGTAAGTAGAGATTGGAGTACCCTTGTATGTATACCGTTCTAAGTCAATTGGATCGACAAGATTGTACTCACGTCTATACTTATCTACCATCAAAACTTGCACTCCGTTGGCATCCGTATACGTAAATGCATAGAGGTTCTTATGGGTGGTTAACTCCTTGGCAATGGGTTCTACACCTTGTAGAAGATATATGGATCTCCATTTGTGAACCTATATAAGCCATCATGAGCGTAATCCGTTGAACTCTTATGGCTTCGTTGGTTTTGATGAATCTCACGTTCAATTTGTTAATCAGAGGATGCCTCTCTTCTATGTATTCTCCCAATCCCCTTGTTGTCGGCATGGCAGTGTTTCTTGCATTCTTCATGCATTAGGAAAAATATGAACCCTCTAGGGTCCCTTTGGGATTAAGGTTAATTAGAGGCCAACCAATAGGAAGAGGGTGGTAGACACACTCTATACCCTCAAAAAAGTAGGGGGACAAGGTAGCCTTACACCTCTTAATGGCCTCTTACCTAGTGAGAAGGTAAGGGAGGTGGCTAGGGGAAAGGGGGAGGGGGGGGGGGGACCACTTTGACCTCTTTTCCCCCACTTTTTGGCCCGGATTTAAAAATACACTAAAAATTTCAAATTTTCAAAAAAATTCAAATTTCAAGTTTTCCCTCCTTAAAAGGTCCCCTAACCTATTTCATGGTCAAAAAAGTATTTTTGACCTCCAAAAGTAAAAAACGTGTACTAAAAAATTCCAAAAAATTCAAAACATCATTTTCACCCTCCAAAGTCTTTCCAAACCTATTCTATAGCTAAAAAGTGATTTTCTCTCTCTACAAATCCTTTTCCAAGCTCTCTATGGTTGCAACAACCACATGCACCCCCTATAGTCCAGCATTATCTCTCTACAAGCTTTCTCCCATCTCCATTGTAGCACCAAGAAAGCTTCTCCCCCATCTGAGCTTCCCCTTGTCCACCACATAGATCCACACCAAGCTAGCTCCTTTGCCTTCTCTCACCTCCATTACAGCATGAAACAAGATTCTACTCCTTCTACTTTCATTCACTTGCACTACATGGAAACCTCTACTCCCGAAGGTGGAAAAAACATCAACTCACATGACTTGCATACCACAAGAACAGGAGGTGTGAATAGTGCATGGGCATTGGAAGGATTCATCCCCAACATTAAAGATAGAATGGTGAGAAAACTACCCTTGTAGCTTACATTCAGAGCTTAAGATCATCTCCATCTTTAAGTTTATCATGCTGGAGGGAATTAACCTCTTTATGGCTTTCAATGTTTAGTCTTCACACCTCATAACATTGGGTGGTGCTATTTTGTTGATGGCTTTGGTGCGCCATCTATAGTTTTGTAGCATGTGATTGAGTCTCACAATGTAAGTAAGTTGTGTTATCTATGGAGAGTCATCAAAGATTTTTCTTATAATTTATTCTTTGTATAGTTGTCATTAGATTATCATAATGATATCATTTTGTACTTTATAACTTTGTGCTCACATAATCTATTGTTTACTTACAGAGTCAACTTTTTTGGAGAGGACATGAGCAAGCAACCATGTGCAGAGATGAAAATCACCCTACACTACCATGTTAAAAGATTTTGATAAGAATAGTAGGATTTTTGTAGAATCTTGAACCAATAGGTACTCTCTAGGAGCTCTTAGAAAAGCCATCCCTATAGTACTACTATCTTCCCTAGTGTCATAGACACACAAATACTCGTGTATATGAATCTCTAGATGAGAAAGACAAATACTTGTAAGAGAAGCCTAACATCAACAACATTGTCTCCATTTGTAATTATTTTTATGAGGCTGGATTCCTCTATAAATGCAATATAAATATTTCTTTTTGTTAAATGGTGTAGCACTGAGTGAGAGTATTTAATTTAAATTACTGGAGTTTCATATATATTTGAGAAATATTGTTGATTTTTATGGATGTTCTGATTTGCCTGTAAGATGTTTGAAGCCTCAAGTCTTAATCATTCCACCATGAAGAAATTCATGCAATATTTTGATTTGAAAGTTTAATCACTAATGGTTATTCTTATTAAAGTGGATCATAACCTTTGTCAAGATGTCCTCGTTTGGGGATTTTGAATATATATCAATAGCAACATTTCAAAAGTTGAGAAAGCTAAATTCTTACTTTCCAAAATGTTATTGTTTACATACTATGCCTATGCCAAGCTTGACTTAGAGAAATGAAAACTTGAGATGGAGGTGTAGATATATAGGGGTGACTTATTATTGATTCTTGTTTCATCATATATATTATAAAGCCATTGAGTTTCCACCTTTTTGAGTAGTGTTGACAAGTTTTTGGTATAAACCTTCTTAAATATCCTTATTCATTGGCTATTGGTAGTTGTTTATTTGGTATTGCTAAAGATCATACCAATAGCTATCACCTTGTGAACTTAATTGTTGAATTGCGGATTTCATTTTTACTATGTAGCTCATTTGGATAGAGAAAGTGTAAACATAAATTATAGATACATGCATTGTTAACATAGAAGATATGTATCACTCGAACCTATATAACTACTAATCAAGAAACCTTTGGTTGGATACTATAACAATAGGGGTCACATGTGGTTTCAAATACCAAAGAAATGGCTTAACCAAAACATTCCCAAGAACACGAGGTGAACACAAGGAAGTAAACATTGGCTCCTTGTTTGGTTGATTTCTAGTGCTAAATGTTCTGAGTGCACAAAATTTGTGAGTCCTTTGACCTTGGGAGTTCACTAAAGTATATGTAACATAACACATGTGTTCAACAGAAGGGAATTTATATTCTTGTAAAGTTACATAAACATGTGTAGGTAAGGCCTATAAGGGCTACTTTCAATCCATTGTGGTGAACGCACATGATATAGGAAAATTTTACATAGTGAATACTCCGGACATCAAACACTACACCTCTATCTCATGGCCATACATTAAAACAAAGCCCCTATTTGTCATTTTGAAGCCCCACGGACCCTCAACAAGAGGGACCACAACGGCGGGCAGAATGGCCATCCAGGGACAAATAGGGGCCAAGATATTTCCAAGAACAGGGGATGGACACAAGGAAGTAAAAAATGGTTGATAAGCATGATACAAGATTTAGGTATCTACCATTTGTGGGGGGGGGGGGGGGGAGGGCTTGCTATGAACACATTAAAATGCCTAGTTCTATCTCATGGCCATGCATTAAAAACAGCATATACTTTTCATTTTAGGGCCCCAAAGACCCTCAACAAGAGGGGCCACAAGGGCGTGCAAACTGGCCATCCAAAAGAGTGCTCTTACACATCAACAAACAAAAAAGTCCAAATATCTTCTCATTAACTTTGATAAACATACATCTGTGGACAACTTCCAAGGAGTAGTGCAGTCATAGTTCTTACATCCATTCCATGACATGGTATGCTCATGGGGTGACCTATCACATAAAAATATATTTGGCAGGAGTGCCCTCATGTTAGGAAAGGGTGTGTTGCTGATGAAAATTTTTTGCAGTGTTGAACTTTTAGGCTGTTTTCAAGAGCTTCTAGTGTTCAATTGGCTCCGAATCTATCTGGGCTTGTCTCACATAAATTTGTTCATCTTGTCACGCTCTTCGACCATCGTGTGATGCAAAAAAATCATATCCTACTCGGATTCTCCAAAAATCAACGTGCAAGTTGGCAATTTCTTAAAAAATGATGTAAAACAGACATTTCTTACTTTTTTCTTAATCTACGGGCTCGAACGAGCATTAAAACCATGGAATCTGAAAATACTCAAAGAGCCAATGTTTTTTATTGGGTTAACACTAGAATGGTAACAGGACACTTTTATGTCCTTGGACACTTTTGTGTCCTATTAAGTGACCATTTTTCTTGAATTATTTGAAGAGTATGAAAATGAATTTATAGGTGCTATATATCCACAAACTTGCCTTATGAGCTGAAAAAAACTTAGCATTTTTTTTTGAGTATCGATCTCACCATTAACCTTACTCTTGCACAACATTTTTGAACCTAAACTGTGTGAAAAAATGGGTCCTGTTTTTGGCTTGTTTTCAATTTTTGGCAACTATATCACTCTAAACTTCATGTTTATGAGGTTTAGATGGCTAGAGGTTAGGCCTTCATAGTTCTCAACATGTTTTGATGCTTGTAGGGAGAGCTAAGTGTTAAAATTGGAAGTTATGACCAATTTACAAGAAATGCATAATCGTGTTTTTTGGCCAAAATTAGCACTTTTGTGATTTTTTTGGTGGCTTTCTTGATATCCAAATTCAATTTTGATTGTGTAAGTGTAATTTATAACATAAAGCTAATCTTCCTTGAGTTTTGGGGGACCTAATATGCTATATAGCATAGTATATGATGATGGTTGAGTTTTTTTATTGCTGAAGAATACGATACATTTTAGAGTAGCAAGTATAACTTTCTCAATATTGTTAGTTTCTTAGGCCAATTGTGTATATTTTCTAGGTAGTAACCATATCTAATCATAGACTACAAACTTGGCTAGATATTGAGTAGTTTTTATGGGTTTCTAGAGGTCATAATGTTAAACCCAGTTTTTTCATGTTTGCTGTATTTAGCACTTTATCATTGCCCCCAAGGTTCCAATTGTAAGAGATCCATTATCCTTTTGACATGCTCCATGGATCCTTTTGAATCCAAAGGCACAAAGGGAACTAAGAAAACATGTATATAGTATTTGTATTGAGCATGACTATAGAAACTTTGATGATAGGTCCGCAGAATGGCAAAAATGCAACTTTTTTGTACCTATTTTTTTTGCCCAAAAAAAAATTAGTGAGGTAAAAGCAGCCATATGTTCTGGTCACCAACCCATTGAAGTTAACGGGGAATTTTATCTCATGTCCTACAAAAATCCCCACTCTTATTTACATGCAATCAACCGTAAGAAATTGTTGTTTTGGGCAAAATGCCCTGGTCCATCAAACTTGGAGGCTTGTAGTGACCAAGGGATGAGAAAAATTACAAGTTTCTCATTTTTTCTATATGTAGTAGTTATTGAACTATAAGCTCATGAAAGGATTTTTCAAAATGAGTGGATCTACTATGGTTTTGGAATTTTTTCCCAAAACCCTAAAAGGACACTTTTATGTCCTGTTAGGTTATCATTCTAGTGTTAAGGACTGTATTTCCTACATACAAAACTTTCTCAAAATCTCACCCTAACACCTTCAAAAATGGCTTCCAAGGAGTTCCCTCGATCAAAAATTGAAACTCAAGGAAAACAATCAGAATGAACTCCTACACTGTGTACAAACTTTAAAATAACCAAAATTTCCTTTTAAAAAAAGTTATTGCTAAAATTTTGAAAATAGACTACCCTTGGACTTCCCACAACAATAGAAATCAAAGGGTTCAAGGAGAGATCTGGTGTCACAAGTGCATGGTAGGAATCTAATCGAGGTTTATTCCGTCAAGATCTCTTATACTTTATCATGTCTTCTCATGTACAATCTTACCAAACAAAAACAAACTTACACTTTAAATGACTACAAATCTTATTTAACTTATCAAACAATCTAAAATATGGTAGACCTAGAGTGCTCTTACACATCAACAAACAAAAAAGTCCAAATTTCTTCTCATTAACTTTGATAAACATACATCTGTGAACAACTTCCAAGGAGTAGTGCGGTCATAGTTCTTACATCCATTCCATGACATGGTATGCTCATGGGGTGACCTATCACATAAAAATATCTTTGGTAGGAGTGCCCTCGTGTTAGGAAAGGGTGTGTTGCTGCTGATGAAAAGTTTTTGCATTGTCCTACTAGGGATCTCTCCATGTTAGCATAATGATTTTTGGTGTAGTGGGAGCCACATTGCCACTGAGGAGAGCTTTGTGCCACCGTAAAAGCTTCATATTATGCCAGTTCTTTGAGCCATTCTTGCAAACAACGCCACTCAACTAGCATAGCAAGAGGTCACCTTGTAACAAAAACATGTATAAATTCAACATTTGCAAGTTGTATAATAAAGACACTTAGGATGAGATTACCATCCCTAATAAGCATGGATTTGAAGCACCTACCTGCAAGATGTAACAAAGAAGACTGTTTTAGAGGAAAAGCGGTGACACTTGGCCTCTCTAACCTGCAGCCTTTCACTATTTGTGCATAAAAGCAACTTTGTGCCAAGCACTACAAAACAAGTAGAGGCAACACCTTAGACTTCAAAGTCTATAATAAGAAGAACACAATCAAAGGTAAGAAGTATATTGTTACCTTGCATAAAGGGGTGTTTTATTCAAATATGTGATGGTATTGGCAAGATATTGAAGAACCATCAACATTCATCTCACCGATGGTACCACGTTCCTGGGATGACCTCTGCTCACCCTCACGTGCGGCCTTCGGTGCAAACGTTGCGAACAAGCAAATATGTATGCATACAATTTGTGATGTCCTTGAGCACCATGGTAGCTGTTGCGTGAGGAAGCAAAAAATGAAAAGAGAGAGGGGGGAGGGAGAGAGAGGAACATGGGAGGAGACAAGGGGGTAGTGGGAGAGAGAGAGAGAGAGAGAGAGAGAGAGAGAGAGAGAGTGGAGGAGAGAAGGGGGCAGGGAGGGAGAGGGAGGAACATGGGAGGAGAGAAGGGGACAGTGGGGGAGAGGGAGAGAGAGGGGAGAAGGAGGAGAGAAGAGGACAGTGGGTTAGAGGGAGAGAGAGGAGAGAATGAGGAGAGAAGGGGGCAGGGAGGGAGAGGAGAGGGAGAAAGAAGGGAGGAGGAAGAGAGAACAAAGGTTTTTTTTTTGGGGGGAGTTTTTTTTTTTGAAAAATTGGACTTTTAGTGCTTGTAAGTTTAAAAAAAGGTACAAAAATAATTTTTTGATATGGATATATGTTGGGGGGGGAGTTTTAAGTCAAAAATAAGTAAAAATATTTTTATTTTTTTAAGTCAAATTTTGGCTCTTAGTGATCCACGTTTTTGATGATGTGGCCACACCTCTTTACTCCCTTCACTTTCAAAAAGGTAGAGAGAGAAGGTGACCTCCTAGGTCCACAACCTACATGTGTCTAAAAAAAGGCTAGAAAATCCTACTCAAAACTAGCTTCTTGAATGCCCTTGTCCCCTTAACCCTACACACAATTAGCCTTAATTCCTAAAAATTAGGATTCCTTACAAGGCCCATGCAAGGTCCATATTTCTCCTAATGGTCTCCGAGTGGAGTAGAGAACCCTGGTGGTGGATGATTTGTCATGGTTAAGTCTCACTCAAAACTCTCAAGATAGTCATTGACAAGCCCACTTTGGCTTAGTGCAACTTATCCCTTTTTTCCCCTAGTAAGGTCTCTCAAAAGTCAAGAATTTGTGACTTTTTTGGTTTCTAGAAACTGGTCGTGGGGTACCTTAGAAGTTTGGATTTAGGAAACCTGGCTTTCTTAAATTTTGATAGTGTGTAGACAAGGTCATATGCACGCTATATACCACTTTTCATCAAATTATGAGGTTGAGGTACATGGATCGCGATCCATGTTCAACCACATCTGGACATGATCTCTTGGGAGTTTGTTCCTGACTATGCCCACAAGCTAAATCTCAAATCTTTTTGGATTTGGACTTGTTTTGACAGGCCAAATGCCCAGTACTAGGTTTGCACAACGGTTTTCACTATGTCACCTGTTTTTCTTCCTTTTGACCCAAATTTTCTCAATTTTTTTTCAAAATTGGACTTTGGGGACTTTTGTTCACAATGGTCTCTACTACAGGCTGAAAAAGTTTCTATCCAAAAATTTCTTAGGGGTACATGGATCGCGATCCATGTTCCACCACTTTTGGACCTGAATTTTTGGTGTGTTAATAGCTTATGATGTTTATAGCTTGCTCACCAAGAATTTTTGGATTTGGATCAGTTTTACCCTACCAAAACTGATTTCTACAATCTACTGTGACAATTTTGACAGTGTTCTTGTTTTTGCTCTTTTGACCAATTTTTACAACTTTTTGGCATATGGTTCTTTTGGGAATAGTGTTTGTCTATGTCTCAGCTACCTACTCCTCAAATCTCAGCCAAAAAAGTTTCAAAATATTTTCATGAGATACATGATCCATGTTTGGAAGCCAAACTGACATTTCTTGGTACCAAGATCGACATGTTTACTAGATGCTATGATATCAAAAGTTTTGGATTTGGACCAGTTTTTGTCATTCAAAAGCAAGTTTTTATGTCTGTCCTACAATTTTTGACTAGTTTCTGTATTTGGCTATTTTGACCAACTTTTTATATTTTTTTGACATGGTGTCTTTTGGGAAGTTGTTCCACTAGTTATCAAGAATGTACTTGTCAAATATTAGCCCCAAATGTCAAAAGGTACATGCATCGCAATCCATGTTTGGTAGCACTTTTTTATGAATTTTGTTTTGTTGGTTCTCTATGCCTTGTAGAAGCCTAATCTCACCCCTTTTTCAATTTGGATCCCAAAATCGCAAGATTCGTCCAATTTTGTGTCTGAATCCCTGTTCTGACTATTTTTTCCCTAACAGTCAATTCTGATGTGAATTTTGAATTTTTCTTTCAAACAAACTTGATCAAAGTAGTATCCCAGTGATGCTCACTATAATTGATCACTTTTTCCCAAAAATGGTCTCTAAGGTACATGGATCGCGATCCATGTTCCTCCACAAATTCTGGCCAAACTTTCGAGTTTGCTTCTAGAGAGTCTGCTAATGCCCTTGATTCACAAATTTCTGAATTTGGATCACTTTTGCGGTCTCTACCATCAAATTTTCATAATTTCAAAGTTATGATCATTGCGGCCAAAATATGGTTTTCACTCTTTTTTTCTCAAACTTTTAGCCCAAATTTGATCGTTGTAGTTTCTACTTACCCTACTCCTAAGTACTGAAATGAAACATGAAACAAAAACAAATAGAACGGTATAAAATAAAGTCAAAATAAATAATGGAACAGCACTTTGAAAGAATAGAGAAAATCGAAGAATGAAATGCTTTTGGCTGTCTCACTCACAACCCTCTTTACCTCTCGAGAATAGATTTAACAAGTCCTCGACTTCTAGACTCTATCAAGTACTAAACCCCGTGTCTAGCTGCTTCACTGCTAACATGTAAATGGAATGGAGAGACAAATCTTCTAAAAGAACTCTCTAAACACGCACTAGGCCACTCACCATCTAAGGATCATATCCCCGGCAATAGCGCCAATGTTAGCGGGTCACCCCAACGAACGTCTGCAGCATAGATTTTTGGCACTAACATAACGTCAATACTCAGGAAAAGTGACTTGGATAAGTTATGTAGACTCTATGAGATTGTCAATCTCACGAAGTAAACCTTTACAAGCAAACACATCAACTCAACAAGCAAACCAACACTCAATGATCAAGGAAATCTATCTATGTCCTTTCTCACAACTCTAGGTCATCACACCATTTTGGCACTCGAACGGACTCGAAATGCAACGAAACTTTAGGAGGAGGTCTAGGACACCTGGGGGCACTATCCTAGCAAGTCTGGTTGCAATCCAACAAGGTACCAAAATCACGATCCATCATGAAAAAGATCCTGAAAATTGCAACAGATCATTCCAGAAAGGTCTCCCTATGGTCTAGGAACACTCTTCTAAGGTCAAAACAACTATAAACAATGATTTAAGCACTCATCTACATTTACAGGTCATGGACACGTTGACAATCCTTAGCTTGAATTAAAGAGCAAAGAGAGAGGAACACAATACAAGTTTTTGAATCAAAAACGGGTTACCAAATCATTAGCTGCGATGATTACAAGTTTAGGGTAGTTCATAGCTTGAGCGTACGTTTTCAGAGCTCCCTATTCTTCTAAAGATAAGCCTTCCTTCACATTAAGGTTATTGACCTTTATACCTAGGGAATTCTCAATGGCCAGCGGCCGGTTTACATGGACCTTTACAAATATCATGACAGCATTACAACTAAGAGAATTGATCCACTGCTCTGGAATCAGGATTTACACAGAGTATTACTGCACTAGGTCGGTAAAATAATAAACTACAAATGTGGTGTCTGACTATGTGTTTGGCTAGTTGGACGCCCGTTTGATATGTCCTCAAACATGTGGCGAATCTAGTATCCTTATGGTAAGTCAACTTCCCTTTCCCTTTCCCAAAACAAATATGGGTATCAGTCGGTAATGCGGCTATATGATGTTCGTATGCAAGCCATTATTTCTCCTTAGATTCAGACGACATTCGATTGGTAACACGGCTAATACAGTGTCGTTTGTTAGAAGCATCTATTTTTGCATAAATGTGGCATTCGGGTCGTTAACTCGGCCGTATGTAAGTCATATAATTTGTATGTGCATGTGCAGTTAATTTTTTGAATATTAAGTATATGAAATACTTGGTTGGTAATGCGACTGTGAAGAGTATTTCATATACAAATGTTTGAATTGTTTGATTTTTTGTTTTTAAGTGCCCCTATGAAATTATATATTAGCTAATTATATTTTAAAAAATTTATTCATCAATCATCGCTATTTTAAATGCTACATTTACACAAATTATATGCAAAAAAGTATTTGCACACAATTTTCATGTTAAATATTCATTTTTATCTTTTGAAAGGACCTCAAGCATTATCGCTATTTTTAATGCTTCATTTACATAAATTCTCTGTAAAAAAGAATTTGCACACAATTTGCATGTTAAATATTCTTTTGTATCTTTTTAAAGAGCATCAATTATCATCGCTATTTTGAATGCTACATTTACATAAATTCTATGTAAAAAAGCGTGTGAACACAATTTGCATGTTAAATAATTATTTCTATCTTTTTAAAGAGCAAGACATTCTTTGCAATTTTCTAGTCCGATTTGTATACTTCCAATGTTTTACATGTTTTTGAAGTCTTCAAGTCGGTGTGTGCTTTGTTTGAACTAGTATGTGCGCACGGAGAAAATCATAGGTTAAAATTCAATATATGTTGAAATGTGCCAAATTATTAGCATGTATTGTTTGATCTGGATTAAATTCTTATGAACCACATGTTTGATCTTCATTTTACACGTGTTAAAAATTGCAATTTTAAGTGAAGATTGTTTTCAATTTTTAGCAATATTTCCTTACACATTTCTTAAGTCTTCAAGTCGTGGTTAAGGGTTTTCCTGAAATACTGTGAGTGTGTTAGTGCCATTCACAACCATGAATTTGTATTTGATATGCTGGAATCAACAACTCATAGTATTCGACAATATGAAAGTATGTTGCAGAGACTTAAAGGAAGATATCCCACCTAGATGCGACATGTCAAAATTAGAGCTCTGGGATAAATTGTGGGAGGAATAGAAGGTAAATATGAAGCGTGTGAAAGTGCAGGACCAAGCAGCCTTACCCAAGATATTGAAGATGGCCCAAGATGTGCAAGCAGCTTTGGGAGGTTGATCTGATGCGAGCGGCATTGGCACAATCATGCACATGGCTTTGAATTCCAAGTGCGCTCATCTTGTCGGCATCCCTCACGAAGCCTTGGTAGAAGGTATGAGGGTTGGAGTAGGCTCCGTTGATGTGTAGACATTGTAAACCTTCAAAGGCATCGCAATTTTTCCAGACCACATTACATATGTGGGATGCTACAAGGGAGGGAGTGAGGGAAAATTTGACAGCTTTCTAACACAGCAAGGAATACAAACGCTTCACCCCTCCATTGTCAGGTGCATTGGCTTTACTGCCAAAGCTCCTTGGATCACAATATTTTCATACTGGAATGGGGGTACCATGGGCGACATGACGTGCACCTTACCATTCGCTCACGGATTGTTCAGACAACACATGCATAGGCTACAACACGGCTGGGGGTCATTGCCTGCAGCAAATCTTCCTATACAAGAGATAGAGATGGTGCAGATCAAAGCAGTGATCGAGCAGATGCCAGCCACTTGTCATGCCTTAATTGATGGCGTTATAGTTGCCCACTCGGCCGGGATAGTGCACAGTGACCTACACCCATTCAACGTAATGTTGGAATTTACTCGTGCAAATAAACCTTGCATCGTCATCATTGATTAGGGGATGATGCTCAAAATGCCATTTAAGCATTGATTAGGGGATGATGCTCAAAATGCCAGCTAAGCACGCAGCAATTAATTATCTGCATCCAAGCGCGCAATCGGTCCCTACAATTTTGGAGGCACACAGAGCAGGGGATGCAGATATGGATAAGCGACCGTGGATTGCTTCAAAACTATACGATCCATGGTACACAGATGCATACACAAAAGCGAGCAACATTTATGCATTGGGCTATCCATTTGACATGTTGGCAGATTTTTGGAGTGTAGCCAGAAAAATTTATTTTCTAGAAGAAGTTTTTCACCACCCGGACGAAGATGTTATGAGGGCTATTCGGATTAAAGTAGATTGTCTGATGAAGTTAAAAGAGTGGGAACAAAGAAAAAATGCATCTGATGTGTTGATATTTTTCAAAGAACATTTAAAGACAGACCCTAACCTTGTCCAACGTCCCCTTGTTGAGCTTGCACCATCATTTTATTTGATCTAAGCATTTTTATGATATACATTTGTCTTATCCATCTGTTTTTTATTGAAGTTTATTATCTAGTTTAAAGTGGTTCACCTCCTTGAGTCAATTATCTTTAGTAATTTCAAATTTGTCGTGTTGAGTGTCGGTATTTCAAATCTGCCTTGTGGTTCAATTAGTCACATTAGTTGTGGTTTGATTTAGTGGATTCTGACGTCTTATGTAGTGGACGAGAATTTTCTATCTTGTGCATCTATGAGACTGTTGAATCGTGAAATTATATATTTGCCAACGATATTGAATATTTGTCTATCTATTGATTGCATCTCCAAGAGAAAATGGCTGATGAATAACAAGATATCGGCACCCAATCAATGCTCGATGATTAAAAAAAGCGGTTGTTAATGCATTTTAGTGCATGAAGTCTCTATCACATAGTATGTCGTCACAGCAAGCGACATAAACTGCTCAACGACTCTCAAAATGGGCAAATCCAAACCACATGCAATGGAAAGAGATCAATAAAGACGTGATGAAGGACATGATCAAAATAATATGGCCATGTGAGTACGCAGAGATCAAGAAAGGAAGGTGGAAGGTTTCTAAGTGTGACCATGATGCGATCAAAGAAAACGCTGAGAGGATTTACTTGAAAGTTTATGGCCATCCCATCACAATTCAAATTGTGTGTTATATTTTGCAAAAATGTTATATGTTCACTTTGTGCAACAACGACCAGTAGACTTTTCATCAAATGAGACAAATGTTGCCACTCGTGATATAAGGAAGAGTTGTGTCACTTTCACCCGGGATGAGCTGGCATTGATAGTGGAAGGGGCTAACCTACAGTTAACGAGAGAGAAGGATATTTATATGACACAGCTTGCAAAGCAAGATACAAAAATAACACGGCTTTTTATAGCCACCCAAACACCCCAAACCTCACAAGTCCAGATGAAGAAAAGCATTCACCACTTAAGCCAAGACATTCAAAATCTGACACATCAAGTAAATCCAACACTTGTACAAGGGACACACATCAGTCACCTTGTCTTGCATCCAGATTTGGTTCCCTCGTCTACTTCAGATGCATCCTCATCTTTCCAATGTCTAGTTTGCTACAAGAATTTTGATGGATGGAGTGGATATTATACATTGACATGTGGTCGTTATTATCACTTTGTTTGTCTTATTCATTTAATGCAAAATAGTAGCCAATGAGAAATCTATTCACAAGATATTCAACAAGGAATATATATTATGTTTGGCATGACAAATGAGTATAAATTTAAGCAAGCCCGCTAAAATACCCTAGCACAATTAGAAATTTGTCTGGTGAACAAGATGTTGCACGAGAGCAACACAATTGAGATCAACAAACTATGTATAATCGCAAATATGAAGCATTGTATATGATCAAAACACATTTGAATACAAGGTCTTTTACAATGGTTTTTGATACGACCTTTATTCTACTCTCAAGCTATATTGAATCTGTAAAGTTGCTATCTTGTTCTAACTCTGAGTGTTGTGGTTATCCTTGTAATTCAACCTCTACATCTATTATCGAATTCTCTTCTATTTCCTCTATAGTGCATTGAAATACGCCAACATTGAACTCTTCTTCGTCTTTGTTTTGACAATCATACAACCAGGTTGGCATTTCCTCCTTGTAGCCAGCACTTTTGATGTGATTCAATATCTTTTTGTTGCAAAACATATACAGTAATTTTTCCACTCTGTCTACTAATAGTCTGTTGTGAATAGTGTTGTGAACATACTTGTACATACTTCAGTTTATCTTTGAACTTGAGTTTGCTACACATTGTGCCAGTAGTTTCATTGCAAGGGAATATAAGGTAGAGTAATGCTCTCCACCATTCATCGTCCACCACTTCCATGCAGGTTGCTCTATTGCCATTACCTGTACAAAATCATTTGCAAAAGGATCTTCTTTTAATCTAAATGCACTCATTTTTTTGATGCAATCAATTCGGTCGTGAATGTTGGAGTAGAACATGTTGACCACGTGATAGAAATTGCTTACCACCTCTATATTGGACAGCAGATCTAAATTCCAATACTCCAGATCGAGCATGTAAGCAACACTATGGAGTGGACTACGAGAGCTCTTCCACCTTGCATGAAAATACTTGGCCAAAATTTTTTGTTGTTTGCCAGAGAATGGTAGTCGCCACTCCTTCTCTACTACAAACTCTTTCAGCTCTTCGGGATTTTCAAGACTCTGTTGGACTGACCACCATGTCATCCACACTTTGCCCAAGTTTAGTGCCCTTTGATCAAGGTTACGGATCGCGAACATAATGGGCATCATTACACGGTATGCATCCATTACACTCCTCCAACAAGCAACCTTGTTTACATTGCCATGTAGACATGTAATTTTATCTTTCACTTTTCTTTCTGCTCAAGCTGCCATTCATCAAAGGCCGCGCAATTGAATGTGTCAATCACAGTGCATTATTGCGAAGAAGTGATTCCAAGGTATAAAAGTGCGTGCAGAATCGAGTTTTAGCAAGAAGTTTCAACATCACTGACACGTGCATCCTATACAAATCGAGCATTGTTTGTCGGTTCAAGATAAAATTCACAACCTGACGTGCTGTATCAATTATTTTGGCAAACCATGTGGTATCTTCGCTAGTGTATCAATCCTTCAACACCAAGTTTAAGCTATGCGTATTACAACCATTGGCAAAAATGTGTGGAAAGCACTTCTTTATTAATTTATTGGCATTCTTATAATTCTTTGCATTGTCTATGACTACTTGAACGATTACATTAATCAAGACCTCAGAAATGTATTTGCCACTTTTAATTGCATTAGAACTATCAATCACCTTTATAAACGTTTCTCCCCTTGGAAAAACTAGCATTACATTGATCAGCGGTCTGAACATTTGACCAAATTATTTTGCCAACACGCTCTTTGACTTCAATGTAACATTTTTCCAAGAAAACATTTTGTATCGTGTGAAAAGAAGGAGCTGAAAATCCTGGGCCAAACTCACCGATTTTCTTCAATGATTGTTGTCTACCATAACCAAATCACTTCCAGTAAAGAATATTACTTTGACGAGTGCAGTTTGTGCTTCTTCTAGAGACTACACTCAAAAGATTTGATGTAATGATTTTTGACGCATTTGACCAAGTCCACCTTCATTGTGATGCTTAAAAGGAACACTGCATGGAATTTCCTCTCACTGTGCAGGTTGTTCTCCAAGGTTAATTGGCGTTGTGAGCGGGATGGAAACACACGGAACGCCTCTATAACGACCCGACACACACTCTTGGAAGGATACACACACACACACACACACACACACAATATGGGGCACCACTCGGCTTACACAACACACCTGGCCGAGACAGGGAACACACCGATGGAGCGAGAGGAGAGAGACTATCCGTTTACCCACTCCACACACACACAGAGACACACACACACACACACATCCAAAAACTCAGCTCAAAAGAGGAGAACTTCTGATATTTAGATACAAATGAGCTTGGACCAACACCAATGGGGCAAATAGCTCACACAGTATGGGTAAAATGTACTAGATACAATCACAAATTGGAGCAGAAGCTTCGCTCATAGGAGAAACTTACACAGCCAAAACAGAAGAAAAATAGTGAGGAATTCGGAAAAATGGACAGCGCCATCGCCTCCAGAACAGCCCAAAACCCCAGTCTACAATGTCAAAGTGCTCAAATCCGACCTCGGATGAGTAGTTTATGGCCAAAATAGGCTCCAAAATGAGCAAAAACACAGTTGTGGCTGATCCTCCTCTTCTCTCCATGTTTTTTTTTGTCTTCTCTCTGTTTTTCAGTCCCCACACTTAGCTTTATTACTTTGGCACCCTTGGCCTTTTAGTTGACCTCAAACGGACCCCGAACAGGCCAAAAACTGACCTCACAGTGCATAGTTGTCCCCTTTTTGCATCATCCGCACACCTGACACTCAACTTTTTCCAATAATGCATCCCGCCACCATGTGAAGTGGCCCCAAAAAATGGTCCTCATGATGACCTTTCTACATAATTATCACAAGAGAACACCCACGTTGTGTCCGTACTCATCCATGTGCAAGTATTGACCCCATTCGACCTCTTGACGCCACTAGATGCCATCTGACGCACCTGCTTACCACATGACGTTGTGTCCGTACTCATCCATGTGCAAGTATTGACCCCATTTGACCTCTTGACGCCACTAGATGCCATCTGACGCACTCGCTTACCTCATGTCGTTGGCCCGCGGATAGCTTCCTCGAGAAGTTTTGTGCATCACCAACTCCTCATTATTATAGAAAAAACACGCTGGTACTGGTAATAGTAAAAATCGATGCACTGTGTACATGTTGTCCTACCTGTACACATGTGGGCCCCAGATAACCACCTGGCTCTGGAAAATGGGCAATCCTTTATTCGATGCACCATGCATGTGTATGTACATATACGCAATCCCTTGCTCCAAAAAACTCCTGACATAATTTTCCCATCCCCTAGCCTACTAGATCATTCATGATCAGCAGCAGCAAAAAGCGATATGAGACTCGCCGCCTTGATCCCACACAAAAACACTTTGCATTCCTTGCATCAAAAACTTAATCAAGCTTCCACTTGGTTCCCAAGGAAAATGCTTGGAGGTGCCATATATCAACCTTGCATTAAAAAAAACATGAATTACTTTGGCATAGACCGACATGTGTAAATATATCTCCTTCTCCATAGCTGAGAGGTCTCCACTAATCATTTGTGTCATCAATTCCTGCTTCTTTGACAATTCAACCTTGGTTTGCATCAGCCCTTCAATCACTTCATAAGCCCCTTCACTTTCATCTTCAACCTCATTTGTAAATGCGACTAAACCAGACTCCTGGATTTCTTTGTCCATCAAAATAATTGCACCATCAACATCCTCATCACTGCTGGTAGTACTATCACTTTCCTGATCAGTCACTGTGGAATAGTATTCGTCACTAGACTCATCCTCATCTTCATAAAGCTCCTCTAATATTTTCCTTGTGTCCATATTATAACGCTTCTTGGCACCTGTCTTTCCATAGAGGCTAATCGTACCACGTCTCCACTCTTGAACAGCTCCCACTACACGTAACCATGGCCTACCCAGTATAATTGGATATGCTCCCAACCCCGTTGGCATCACATGAAAATCAACCACTGCCTTTGCATCATATTCTTCCACTTCTAAGCTCTTTACAACACCCAAACATTTTACTTTCTGATTGTTTGTCAATCTGATCCGAAAGCATGACACCCCAGTCACTGTAAGACCCATCTTTTCAACGCATGAGTGTGTTATGACATATATTTGGGCTCCACCATCCACATAACCTTGTCTCATATTTTTTCTTTTGTGCCACACATCTACTATTGTACAAATGTCTGGTAGATCATCCATTGCCAACACCTTTACTGAATCTCTCTCTGACTCTTTCTCCATTGGGTTAACCATCCTCTTCCACTATCGCTTTAGCTTAGGCACCATCTCTATAAGCTGCCCAAAAGTAACATCTGCCTTCCTGCTTATCAGATCCTCCTTCAAGTCATAGCTTAATTGCCTATCCCCTAGTGGAAAATCTGACACATGAAACTTGCGACGAGCCCTTCTTTTCCTCTTGGCCTTGACATCCTCGCCTTCATGGTGAAGCGGTCCGGGGCGGGCAACAAGAAGAGCAACCTCTAGACACCCTTCAAGGCTCCCGTGCTGCTCAATGGGGTTGGGTCACAACACAAAACAAACTAAAACAACAAACCCCCAGCCAAATCCTAACTACACAAGGGGCACCACCTAGTTTAAGAGCGAACCAGGACGCAAAAGAGGAGAATCGTTAGAGCAACCCACAAACAAGCAAGGAATTTATACTAACCCTAACACCAATGGAACACTCTCACACACTAAAACAAGAGAGAGAGAGAGAGAGAGAGAGAGAGAGAGAGAGAGAAAGAGGGGGAGAGAGAGAGAGAGAGAAAAGAGAGAGAGAGAGAGAGAGAGAGAGAGAGAGAGAGAGAGAGAGAGATGGTGCTCGGGCTGCTTTGAAGTGTATCGTTAATGATCAAGCAAACATAAATATATATATGTAAGAAAGAGAGAGAAGGGGGAAGGGGGTGCTTGTTGCACTAATGCCTTCTTACAAATCTGTCATGACCAATCAAAGTGAGATTAGTATTTGTTCAACATAGCCTGAGTAAATTACACTACAACACATCACAAGAAAAAAGCCGCCCCAATCACTGTCTTAAGGCCAGGGGAGTCCTCTCCACCCTGCCGCCCTCTTACAGCATGTGGGATTTATGGCTAAATTGATAACAATACCCAGAGACAAGCTATCAAGAACTTAAATAAAATACCAAGACACTTACACATCATTATTGTCCATGACTTCACGTTGGAAGGGAGACAAGGTATCCATGCTTAGTCCAAATTCACCCTCCTTGATTCAGCAAATGTTGGGCTTACACTAGTAGGAGAAATGATAGATTTCCTACTCTCAATTTAATGATCACTCTCTCTTACAATGGCATAGAGTTCCCTTGCTAATCACCCCTAATACAACACATACATATGCCTAATGCCAATGAGATTCCACTCAAGAGCTCCTTCTCAAGAGGTTGAGCTTGGCTTCTCAAGCTATAGCATAGTGCTCTTTCTTCTCCCCCCTTTTTTGTGCTAGCTACACCCTCCTTTTATAGAAATTTTGAAGGCTAGGGTTACTCCTCTAACCATGGTTGGGTTAGATTTTCCACAATTTATCTAATTTCTTTTGCTTAGAATTATCAAGAAGTTGGTGGGGAAAGAGAGAGGAGAGAAATGGAGGTGATAGGACTTTTCATAGTGGGTTAGTGTTAGTAGAGTTAGTATTAATTTACAAATGAAATTGGATATTTACAATGGGAGTATCCATGTAGGATACAAATAAAGAAGAAAAACTCTTAAGAGGTAAGAAAAGGTGGATTTCTTACAAGGTTGATGCTCCAAGTGTCTTGAGTAGGGCCAATTTTGACGCTTGTTGACGGTCCACTAGCTTTGACGGTACATTTTTTCTCCACTCTTGACCTTCCTTGAGAGACAAGGTAATTGAAGCTGAGTAATCAACCACCATGATGCTGTCTTTTAAGAGAAGAGGCTGAATTTTGTGGTTTTTTTTATAGATATGGGTAATTTGGAGGAGGAAAAATGAGACTAGGTGGTCAATTTTGGAATGGAATTGTGTGTGGGAGGTATGAGCTCACCATGGTTTCTCTTATTCTTCAAGGTTGAGGAGAAGGTGAGTAGGGTGCAGAGAGGAGTGGTGAGAGAGATGGGGATGATGAGTGGAGAAGTGTGTGTGAAAGAGGAAAATGATAAAGTGGAAGAGAGAGTATGGCTGCATAGAATGGGAAAACTGGGGTCCACTAATAAAATCATAGCTCACATCTCGTAGCTCAAAAAAATATGAAAAAATTTGAGGCAAAAGCTCAGCCCACGAGCTACAACTTTTGTTTGTATCACCTTTTCAAATTCGGAGAGCAAGTGATCTTTAAAAATTCAGCAAAACCGACCGTTTTTTTCCACTGCAAAAGGTCCTTGTGGGGTCCTTCTTTGGATGATTCTTTTGAATACCTCCAAGAGTGAGCCCTCCATAGTGCATGTATGCATGCAACCTACCCTTGACCTTATTTGGTAGGTCTATAATTGAAGATATTGTTGAGATCATGATATAAGTGAATAGTACAACTAAGAAAATCAAATATTGAGGGGTCTAAAAAATATGTACATGTCAAATATAAATAATATAAGTGGAAAAAATATAAAAGGGTCAAAAGAAATCTCTATCATTATGAGGCTACCATAAAAAGATAAATATTTTTGGTGTTCTAATTTTTTAGAAAAAAAAAAATAGATGTAGGAAGGGAAAAATCACAATAGTGAAAAAATATACACATAAATAAAACTAGTTTTTTTGGATTTTTGTTGGGGTGGAGTTACACCAAATATAAGAGAAGCTTACATGAAAATATTTCTATATGGAATAAAGAGTATGAAAAATGGTAAGAAAAATTGTGGTAATGGTGAGGCAATGTACAGAGCATAAATAACACACACCTAGGTAAAAATATTTAAATAAATACCAAAATAATTATGAAGAAATCTTTTATTTAGGCCCTATATACAAAGAAATATTTACATATGCATGGGCCATAATATACTTATATTTTTTATTTTTTTTATTTTTTTGGCTCAACTAGCCCAATACCTAGCTAATTGAGGGTTTTTTATTTCAGTAAGGAGATATGGGAAAAGTTCCCTAACTCACACGCACCTATATACAGTGAAAGGGTGAGGGTAACCACAGTGTTTGAGTGATTTGATAGGGGGGGATAACTCACTATGGCAATCACAGAGAGCCGAAAAACGGCTATCAATGGCTCTTTCCTTTCTTCTTACTAGGACCTGGGGCACTTCTTCCTTCCTTGTCCTCTGTGGTCCTCTTCCCAATAGGCATCACTAATGTATCCTCTAGCTTTGATGCCTTCCTCAAGGTGACTACACTTAGCACTTTTGTCTTTCCCTTTTCCTCCTGGGTTAATCCACTGGTTCCTTCATCTCCCTTAATTTCGATGCCATAATCATTTGACCTAGTTAGCACCTATCTTGGCAATGGATACATGTCTCCCCCCATCCTTGGTGGCTTATCACATTGCGAGATGATGTGGCCCAACTCTCCGCAATTATAACATGTGGGTGTCTGCCTCCAAAACCTACCATTGCTTTGTCCAACACCATTCCTAAGTCTTTCTTCACCTCCTAGCTGATTTGCAAATCTCCCTCAACCTCGATTATTTCCCACTTGACCTAGCATGTTTAGGCTAATATTCTTCATTAAATCTACCACTTGCCTCATGTCTTGCCTTAGCCCATCATCTTGCACTGTTGTAGTGACCACTGATGGCATAGCTTGAGGAGTTACAGAAACCACTGGTTCATGATGAACCCCTGGCATGCGACCTTGTCAAGAGTCCATAGGCTTAAATTCAGACCTCATTGGCAAAGACTCCACCCCTAACTGGCTCATTTTCCTCAGCTTCCACTCTTTGTTCCTTGCTACCTCTAGTGCATCTTCATATGTCCTAGGCTTCTCTAGCTCCACTCTCCAACGTATATTCTCCCAAAGACCAACCAAGAACCTGTCCTTCTTCATCATGTCAGGCGGGGGTACCTGTGGTGCTAAGGCCTTCCACATTCAGTCCCATGCCAATGAAAACTTACGTATGTACGTATCTACCGGCTCACCTTCCTTTTGCACTAAAGCTTATACTTCTTGCCACACTTTGTCAGGATCTTCTATCTTCACAAACTCCACTTCCAATCCATGCCTTAGATTGTCCCAACTCAATCTTACAGGTGGATCAGCCACACGCAACTCCTCTTCAAATGCTTTGGACCAAACTCGTGCATCACTCTTTAAACAAATCTGGAGAAGACGTAACATCTGCGCCGGGTCATGAATCTAGTTACTAATGCAAGCAACCTCCATCTTTTCCAAAAATTCTTCAACATCTTCATCACTTCTTCCATGAAACTCCGAATAAGAGAAATCCATGGCTACCCAAGCTACGATGCTTTGAAAACCCCTTTGAACACACGTGCAAGAACCCAAAACTTTTGACTGACTCAATTCCCAGAAACTTCAATGGAGCTCAACTTTAGATAAGGACAAACACATGCACATCAAATGAGTTTTCATTGTTAATCATCGAAATTGCAACAGGAAAAGGACATTCCAAGATCTCTCGTAATCTTCTTGACCCGAACATAAAGACTATGCGCTATTGGAAAAAAATCTTCCTGGACACATGAACATTTATCTGGATTCTTTGAGTTAAATGAAAAGGAGTGAATTGAGGGCCATTTTGATCATCCATTAAAGTCAACCATGAATCTTCCAAGAAGGCACACCTGACTTATCCTCTGATTTTGCCAAAATTTCAGCAGCATAACAGCATAAATGGCTTAAAAGACCAAAAGACCAGCCATCATAACTTGGAAAAATTTTGACAGAGTTTCCCCAGAAGTAGAGCAATAAGAACCCAAAATATAGATTGTATATGTATGCATAAACTGCCAGCAATAGAACCCGAGCATCAATTAGGAATCACTAGTATATAGGCTATGGCGAGGTCACAAAAAGGGTGCTCCAGCTACCTGTATCACCGAAAGAATCTCCACATTTGAGAATCCCCCAGCTCAATAAAACCTCACGCTATCGACCCTCACACGAAGACTTATGCAAATCTCGTATAGTCAAGTCTCATAAATGACTATCTTCCAGACCAAGTCTCAGAAATGGTTAGGACTGCCAAATAAAACCAAATATGGCTCCATAAAGGCGTAGAATGGAAGTTTCCACAAGTAACGTGCAGTACCAACAGACAATGCGCTCAAACAGGCGCCAACTGATGCATACCCACAACTACTCCAAGTGACACCACTGCTAGTATATCACTGTACTCCAGCTACCTGTACCTGTGTGAATCACCGTACCTGTACCTGTCCCTGTAACCTGTAACCTGTAGTCTGCAACCTAGAATCCGGAATCTCGAAGCTTGAAGCTAGAAGCAGAAGGTACTCGAAGAAGATCCTCTGTGGGGGCGCCAAAAGAATGTGAGCGGGATGGAAACACACGGAACGCCTGTATAACAACCCAACACACACTCTTGGAAGGATAAACACACACACACTATGGGGCACCACTCGGCTTACACAACCCAACACCACTCTTGGAAGGATAAACACACACACACTATGGGGCACCACTCGGCTTACACAACACACTCGGGCAAGACAGGGAACACACCGATGGAGCAAGAGGAGAGAGACTATCCGTTTACCCACTCCACACTCACACAGAGACACACACACACACACACAAAAAAAAAACTCAGCTCAAAAGAGCAGAACTTCTGATATTTAAATACAAATGAGCTTGGACCAAAACAAATGGGGCAAATAGCTCACACAGTATGGTTAAAATGTACCAGATACAATCACAAATTGGAGCAGAAGCTTCGCTCATAGGAGAAACTTACACAGCCAAAATAGCAGAAAAACAGTGAGGAATTCAGCAAAATGGACAGCGCCATCACGTCCGGAACGGCCCAAAACCCCAGTCTACAATGTCAAAGTGCTCAAATCCGACCTCGGATGAGTAGTTTACGGCCAAAACAGGCTCCAAAATGAGCAAAAACACAGTTGCGGCTGTTCCTCCTCTTTTCTCCACGTTTTTTCTGGTCTTCTCTCTATTTTTTCAGTTCCCACACTTAGCTTTATTACTTGGGCACCCTTGGCCTTTTAGTTGACCCTAAACGGATCCCGATCAGGCCAAAAACTGACCTCGGAGTGCATAGTTGTCAACTTTTTGCATCATCCGTACACCTGCCACTCAACTTTTTCCAATAATGCATCCCGCCGCCATGTGAAATGGCCCCAAAAAATGGTCCTCATGATGACCTTTCTGCATAATTATCACAAGAAAACACCCACGTTGTGTCCGTACTCATCCACATGCAAGTATTGACCCCATTCGTACTCCTTACGCTAATAGATTCCATCTGATGCACTTGCTTACCTCATGTCGTCGGCCCGCGGAGAGCTTCCTCGAGAAGTTTTACGCATCACCAACTCCTCATTATTATAGAAAAAACACACTGGTACTGGTAATAGTAAAAATCGATGCACTGTGTACATGTTGTCCTACCTGTACACATGTGGGCCCCAGGTAACCACCTGGCTCTGTAAAATGGGCAATCCTTTATTCGATGCACCATGCATGTGTATGTACATATGCGCAATCCCTTGCTCCAAAAAACTCCTGACAGCATCACTACAGGATCTGTGTAGTTAATATTTGGCTCTGAGATCTCTTGACTCGCAGCCACAGAGCTATATATCTGTTGTCTCTTGCCACCCTTTTTTGCGAGCTCTTCTCTCAAACGCTTTGCAACTGCAGGTGCCTGAGGATGTTCACTTTTCTTACAACTCTTTTTAACGCTACCCAGAAAAATGATCCCTAATACGCGGTGCACCGCCTAATTTTGTTGTGTGACAAAATCTACATTGCCACTCCATATATCGACTGCATATGTTGTGAGCATAATCCCACTCTTTGCCACGAGCTTTTTTATTCTTTGGCTTCTTTGTACCACTTGTGCCCACATTTTTCTCCATTGCTTTTAAATTAAAACTGAAGACAAAAGAATCAAATGTTCAATTTTTATATATTAAAATTAAAAAACCATTCAATATGAAGGTAACCATGATGCACAATATGAGATCTTCAATGCACGCTAGTCAATCCACATATTGATCACCTATATTGTGAGCAAACATACACATTGCAATACAGTCTATGTGTGGCATAATAACTACAACAATGCTATGAATTTCTCAATGCAATTATTATTATAATGATTATTTATATGTCCACTTTGATTTGCAAACAATAAGGCACATCTAATTTCAATTGTTGCTACAAAAAACAAAAGAAAGTAATAAAATATATGATTGGTCATTTCATGCACTAATAATCTATTGTAATACATAATGCACTCTCTATATAAACCAATCCATGAGCTAATGCAAATAAATCTTCAATATAGTCACTCAATTGAGGACTACTTGTACCCAATGAAGGATTGTAGCCCCCATGCAACCAATTCAATATATAAAAGCTATTTTAACCCAATTAAGAATTATAGCTCTTATATTGTGGAGTGACAGTGTAAATAAACTCAAATCTATGATGGTGAAAAATGCAAGACTTCATGGATCTTTATATGCCCAATAGACTAGTATAGGACATTCGACCCTTGACTATGGACTCCCGAAGGGCTAACCGGCTCTATGGGTTTTTGCAGGTCATAATCAAAGTCACGTTAACAATTAACGTGATTACGTGATTTTCTTGTGTAAATACTAGAGTTATTGATGTAATCACACGATCGTGATTACGTTAATGAAATCCCTACAAACAACTGGCTTGTCAAGTTCAATGCACACGAGGCTTCAATGGTGGTTTCTCTCATATGGAAAAATTATGGTTGTTACTTGCAGCATTGGACAATGAGCAAGTCACTTCTCGAATGTGCCGACGACAGGGGTATTTTTCATTCTGACTAAGGGAGAAATCTGGGGATCCAATATATATATTTATGCATGGCATAGTGGAGATAGCTGGCTCTTTATCAAACTACAAGATAGTTTGATGTTGTTAGTCTCTAGCCTCAAGGCTGAATAAAAATATGCTAGAGCTGGTGAAAGCATTTTAATTTAGGGAGATATATACAGTTGAATTTGTGATTTGAGCATCTGGATTCCGTAATATATTGATATCCATGGTTCAATCTAATGCAAGTCTTCTTATACCATCTTCTAGTTGTATATCTACTATTAATCCTTCCTCCATACGTGACAAAATTTTGTTGTTGCTGACATCAATTTCCTGTGTTACAATGTGGTAGTTGTTAACCTCTTATTCTATAGCATGTGCTACCTTTTCCTTCTCTTTCAGTTTATTTAATTTCTCTCCATGCCAATTTTTCTGTTCAGCCCTGGCCCTGGTATTCACATCGTGAGTGACTTCTACAATCTTCACCGCCTTTGGCTTTGATGGAGGAATAAGCAAAATTTCCTTCATTTTATTATCTATAAATTTGTTTGGCTGGAGCACCTTATCATATCTCCACCTTACCCTTTTCAGAGTTTCAATGTATTCTAACTTTGAAAATTATCTCAAAGATATCTAACCTAATTCACTAGTTTTCCTCTTTAATTTACCTTCAAAAACAAGGTTTTTTGACTAAGATAACTAGCTAAATTAATTTTAGTGGCTAATCTAATTATCATGGCTTTTTACTAATGTATTCTAGCTCTAAAAATTATCTCAAAGCTATCTAACCTAATTTACTACTTCCCCTCTTTTATTTACCTTCATAATCAAGGGTTTTTGACTAAGATAATTAGCTAAATTACTTTTCTATAGCTAGCCTAATTATCACGGTTTTCTAATGATTTATTCTAACTCTAAAAATTATCTCAAAGATATCTAACCTAATCACTAATTTTTTCCTTCAATTTATCTTCAAAAAAAGGATTTTGACTAAGATAATTAGCAAAATTAATTTTTTGTGGCTAAGCTAATTATCATAGTTTTTTAAACATGTAAACTAACTCTCATAAATAGCACATAATTAGTTTTTCTAATTCCTCCCTTTGATTAATGGCTAAAATTAGTCTTATTTGACTTAGATAAATAGCTATATTATTTATCTAACCTCAAGATAATTATCACGGATTCTTAAACATGTAAATTAACTCTAAAAAATATCATATAATTATCTAACATGTTTTTCTAATTTCCCTCTTTAATTTATGGATAAAAATAGTTAATTTTAGCTTAATTAAATACTTAGATTAATTGTCTCTTAGTGAGTAATGTACTTCGTGTTCCTAACAATATTTTCTAACTATGATAATTAACTTAAGAATTTTTTAGCTAATTAAATAGACTTTCTATCAATTGCTTGATTAAAAACAACTAATTTTTGTCTAATTAATTAGAAAAAATAAAAAAAATTAAGAGATAATTTTCCTAGCATCTAGACAGTATAATATAGCTCTAATATTTATCTTATACTAATCTAAGTTTAATTAGTAAAATTACCATTAATTTATGACCAAAAATATTAATTTCAATTCTAATATGGCTTAATAATTAATTAAATTAATATTCCTAATCTTAATCTAAGTAATAAGCAAATTATTAATAATAAGAGAGTAATTTGAGTCTAAATAAGTTTAATCTTCTTAATTAATTAGATTAATTAAGATAATATAGATAAATTAGCATAATTTTGCTAATTAAAAAGAAATTAAGCTAATTACCGTGGATAATCAACTGGAGTTTTTGCTCTCTAGTGATTTTTGAGTAGAGTTCTCTCTAGGTGAGAGAGAAATGGCCAGGACTCCGAGTCTGGCCAAAATTGTGAAGCAAAGGGTCAAATTTATAGGTTTATGGGCACTCACAAGCTGAAAATGGTAGTAACTTGCATCCCAAGGAAGCCCTATAGTTCCACAAGCGCCCCCTACTACTAATTCTAGATTGGGCAAGTTCATTATTGCCCCACACAGTCCCCCCAGATACACAAAATCAATTTTCTGTTATTATCTGACCCTTTTCATGATTTGAGCCCATCTTAAAAACCTTTACAAACCATTTGTATCATCTCAAAAACCAGGTTAAATCAATTCCATAAAAGATCCATATATCCACCTTGTCAACATGAACGCGCTCGGTGTAACAAACCATTCAGAGCAATCGGTGTTCGACAAGTATCATGTATTCCAGCTTTGCTAATCTCAACATGCTCGGCGTGTTCTTACCATTCCGAGAAATCTGCATTCGGCACAAACTTCCGCCATTGCACGAGAGGTACCCTCTCTGTACTCTAACTTGGTTGATCAACATTATGTAAAGGGTTTTAAGAAGTATCATACCAAGAGTTCTTTTGGCTTCCTATTAGTCCCCTACAGTAATACTTCCATATCTAGGTCATTTTTCAAGGAAGGCTATCTTATGTACAAGGAATGTGAATTTGTTTTTTTATTATAACTATCTCATTCTCAAGGTTCAAATTCTTGTCTTGCTATCGAGAACCTCTTTCTGATTTGCTAGATCAATCCTTACTTTCTTGATTGAATGCTAATTTAAGTTTAGATTCCATAAGATTTTTTTTTTTTTTAAATGTATACCATTATAATATATAAGTAACTCAAAGTTTTACATTATCGATTTATAGTGGTTTACAACACTGCCTATTGTTGCTGACCTCTAGGATTGCTAATTGTGGCCAAGCTAGTGGTTCTTTTATCTTCCTCATTCATTAAGGTTGGTTCTCCCATGATTGCATAAGATATGTCTCCTCTTGCTCTTTTTCTACCTCGTCCTCCATTTCTACCCCTCTTAGATTGTCTCCTTGATTTTGAGAAATGGCTCTAGCAGTAGTTTGAGGAGTTTTCTCTTTTGGATAATTATTTCTATAGTGCCCCATTTGCACCTGAGCATTTGCAAAGGTCTGCTCCAATTTCATTGTTGCAGCTACTCCATGTTGTTGATATCCTTGGTAGAAAGTTCCATTGGATCTTCCCCTAAAATTGTTAAAACCATTATAATTTCTGGTAGGGTTGGTTCCTTCAGCTGCAAGAGGCTTGGCCCTAAGAAGGGCATCCTAAATTGATGTAGGTCTCATGGCTTCAAGATGTGTACTCAAGGGTTTATTAAGGCCTTAACAGAAGCGGGCAATTTGTTGCTCCATGGTCATCTTGGGAGCATAGCATCGTAGAGACACAAACTTGGTGTAGTACTCCTCTAGTGAGAGTCCTAACTGGAGTAGACCTAAAAAATGTTCATCTTGATAGCCTGATGTGCAGGAGGGAGATAGCGTTCCCTGATTGCCTGCTTCATTTTCTCCCAAGATGGACTACTTATGGGATTATCTCTGCAATGTTTCTTCCACCAAAGTTTGGCATCTTCGCTGAGACGGAACATACCCAACATTGTTTGGTTTTTTGAAGCAGTTCGTGCAGCTTTGAAATAGTCATCCATAGCATCTAACCATGCTTTGGCATCTTTCTCTAAATTGGGTCCCTCTCCCTTGAAAGTAGGGAGTTGAACTTGCTTTAGTAGTAATTTTGTCTCTTGACTAACAGTGTAAAGGCTATTTATACAATATTTCCCTGAGATTGAATTAGTGGAATTTAGTACCAGATGAGATCTTTCTTACTTATAATTTTAGCTTATCTCATTCTCAAAACTTTTGCACACAGGATGAAGACCATTGCCAAACCATAAACAAAACTGCTTATAGGATACCCATGAGAACCATAGTATGTACAAGAGCTAATACAATCCATGAAGATCCTACTATGTACAAGGGTGACGACAATCCTATACTAGAATCTTGTGGACTATGGGTGGATCAGATATAGGATCAAAATATACAACATCGTTTGGTACGCTAAAACTAGGGTCTACACCTATGGGTCTAATTTTACCTGGGTAGATTACTTTAGACACCTGATCAAACACCCACTAATTTTGTGATACTTAAGCACCATCCACTACAAAGGTTTCCTCTAGATTCTCAGTCCCAATGAAAAAGTATACTTTAATCACTTGAAGATCTTCAGCCCATTTGAGTCTCTTCATATTTAGTTCTAAACCCTCTAATTCTCCCGCATCAATGAAGAAAATTCCACCAGATCCTGACCAACTGATCCTCCAAGTGGAAGGAGAAAATCTCTTATCTAGCAATTTCATCGCGCTTTTTATGTACTTCACTGGGTTGCCCACTTTGGACAAGAGAGGCAAAGTCAAACCATCCTTATAGGGCCCCTTTGAGAGTCCAAATTTTCCCTAATGCTTTCTCTCCCAGCCTTCCTCTCTCCCTCTCCCTCTCATTCTCTCTATCTCTATTCTCTACCTCTTTCTATTTTGTCTCCCTGTTTCTCTCTATCTCTATCTCTCCCTCTCCATTCCCTCTTTCTCTCTGTTCTCTCCCTCTCTCTCCCCTCTCTCTCTTCCCCCCTCTCATTCTCTCTATCTTTATTTTCTGCATCTTTCTCTTTATCTCTATCTCTCCCTCTCTCTATTTTCATCTCCCTCTCCTTCTCTCTATCTCCCTCCCTCTCTCTTTCTCCCTCTTCCTCCCTCTCTTTCTCTTTTTTCTCTCTATCTTTCTGTCTTTCTCTCCCTTCCTCTCCCTCTTTCTCTCTATCTCTATCTCTCCCTCTCTATTCTCTCTTCCTTTCCCTCTCTATTCCCTCTTTCTCTCTATCTCTATCCCTCCCTCCCTCCCCCCCCCCCCCCCCCTCTCTCTCTCTCTCCCTCTCTCTCTCTCTCTCTCTCCCCCTCCCCCTCTCCCTCTCCCCCTCGTTCTCTCTATCTCTATTCTCTCCCTCTTTCTCTTTATCTCTATCTCTCCCTCTTTCTCCCTATCTCTATCCTCTCTTTCTCTCCCTCTCTCTCTCCTCTCTCTCTCTCTCTCTCCCCCCCCCTATTTCATCCCTCTCCCTCCCTCTCTTTCTCCTCCCTCCCACTCTCCCTCTCCCTCTTATTATCTCTATCTTTATTCTCTCCCTCTTTCTCTCTATCTCTATCTCTCCCTCTCTTTCTCTTTTTATCTCTCTCTTTCTCTCTATCTCCCTCCCACTCACTTTCTCTCTATTCTCTCCCTCTCCCTCTCCCTTCTTCTCTTTCTCTATCTTTCTCTCCATCCCTCCTTCTCTCCCTCTCCCTTTCTCTCTATCTCTATCTCTCCCTTTCTCTATACCTATATCTCTATCTCTCCCTCCCTCCCTCTCTATTCCATCTTTCTCTCCCTTTCTCTAGTCTCTCCCTCTTTCTCTAGTCTCTCCCTCTTTCTCTCTATCTCTATCTTTATTTCTCCCTTTCTATTCTTTCTTTCTCTCCCTCTCTATTCCCTCTTTCTTTCTATATCTATCTCTCCCTCCCTCCCTCTCTATTCCATCTTTCTCTCTATCTCTATCTCTCCCTCTCTTTTTTTCTCTCTCTAGCTTTCTATTTTCTCCCTCTCCCTCCCTCTCTTTCTCTCTATCTTTCTCTTTATCTCCCTCCCTCTCCCCCCCCTCCCCCTCCCTCTCATTCTCTTTATCTCTATTCTCTCCCTCTTTCTCTCTATCTCTATTCTATCCTTCTTTCTCTCTATCTCTACTCTCTCTCTATCTATCTCTATCTCTCCCTCTCTATCCCTTTCTCCTACTTTTCTTGTCTTTCTCTTTCTATTTCTCTATCCCTCTTTCTCTCTTTATCTCCCTCTACTCTCTTTCTCTATCCCTCTCTTTCTCTCCATCTCTATTTTTCTCTTTCCCTCTCTTTCTCTCCTCTCTATCCCGCTCTCTCTCTCTCTCTACTTTTGATTTTTACTTTCTATTTTTTCCTCTCTCTACTCTCTATGTCTCCACTATATTTATTTTAATGTACTTTTTTCTCTTTTTTAAATTCCTTCTCTCTCTAATCTCCCTCTCTTTCTCTCTCTTTACTTTCCTATCTCTATTCTACTCTAATCTTTCTTTTTCTATTCTAATATTTAATTATTCTACACAATCTCAAACAAACTTAATCCACAGGCATAACCATTTACAAACAAAGGGCATTTTTGAGTTCTATGATGATTGGGGGGGATTAATCTACTCTACCTAAACAACCTATAAAGAAATCCATAATCCCTAATCCAAATTTAATCATACAAGAAAATGGATGAGGTATGTGCATTTTCTCTATCTCTTTTTGTTATAATGATTGTGTGTGTGTGTGTGTGTGTGTGTGTGTGTGTGTGTGTGTGTGTGTGTGTGTGTGTGTGTGTGTGTGTGTGTGTGTGTGTGCGCGATACAATAGGGAAAGAGGGGGGAGGGAGGTTATATGGTTACCTTGACTTATAGATTAGGTTATGGATTAGGTTGAGCATCCTAAGTAGTTTGCAGTGAGCCTCCCTCCACATAAACTCCTTCAAACACGATGAAGAGGGGGAATGGGGGAACACACCCGGCACAAAAAAGATTGCCTCTCTATAGCCCAGGGCGTACATAGCACCCCAATCCACTAGAGTTCACCTTTTCAAAACTCATGACACGCGTTGGCGGGCCACCGTTCGCACACACATCGACGTGCAAACGTGCACACAACAGCCAACCCAAGAACTCACACACACTCTATCTTGGCTCTCTACAGGCTCACCGGCTCAAGGACCTGGCAAGTACCCTACTCTGGCAAAAAGCATGAAAAATGGCTTATATAGAGGTGCCCCTTTCAATGTGGGCATCTGGTCTCTGATTGGTCCACTTTGCATCCACATTTTGGTAACTTTGGGAGGAGGTAGCCGCCTCTGGCTTCATCTGCTCTCTCACTCTTTTTTTGCACTTGAGGGGGGTTAGCAACATCGCTAGTGCTCCCTGGCATCTTTTTTTATTTTTTTATTTTCCCTTCATTTTTACCTCTGGGAGGTCTAGCCTTGCATTGCCTCTTTGACTTTCTCTTTGACTGGCCCCTTGCTTGACCCATCCTTCACCATCCTTCCCTCTCTCTTTCTCTATCCTCATTTTCCCTCTTGGTCCTCTCTTTTGCTTTGCTTTTCTCTCACTTTGACTGCCTACTTTGGTCGCCCTTTGGGCTTCCTCTCTTTCCCTTACTCTTTCTCTTGGCCCTTTGCTCTGCCCGACCTTGAAATGGCCCCTCCCGCTCTTTGCACATGGCCCTCCTCTCACTTGGCTCATGACTTTGACCCACTCTCTCTTACATTCTCTCTAACTTCTCCACAGGAACTGCCCCTCACCTCACCCTCTCTCTTCTTCTCTTGGGACTCTCTCTCTAGCTCATCACTTATGGGGCTCATCCTCTATCTATGCTCAGGACCACTAGAAATATTGCTAGTGGTGCCCTGGCCTTTGCTTCAAAAGCTTGGCAGAATGTGAACCTAGCCCGCTACAGCAAGCGCGCCATGCCATGTCACCAGTCCAACCATCGACCTCCCCCACGCAGGTGTGCGCCAATGGCACCGCCCCTCACCGACCGTCGCCGCCAAAACAAGCCAACTCAGCCCCTCACGCCATTGCGCAGAGCCGCCATGTCTTACCTCCATAGCCACACCAGGGGAGACATGTCTCTCCTTGCTTCATATCACATGAGGGTTGTCTTAGTTTTTATAGGCTTTCACTTTCCCTACATACTGTGCATATAGGATTTGGTATGCACCACATGGCAGTCAGCAACCCCGGGGGATTCACCATGGAAAACTTACCACACCACGTAAGTGCAGGGGAGGGGTTTTTGTTTACAAGTCACATAAGCGTATAAGTTAGGGGTATGCCCAATAATTTATCTCCCAAGGTTAAAAATAAGGGAGGGGGTATCATATCTATGGGGGTGGGGGGACTGACCCAGGTTGATTACTTGTAATGATTGGTCACACCGGCGTGCACTAGAACTCAGATGAATTTTAGGGAAGTTTTTTATCAGGACACACATCAATTTTTTTATCAAGCCGGTCATATATAAGGGTTGATTTGGAGCAGGTTAAGGGTTAATTTACACCAGCTTTGAATGGGTCACAATTGGACGAGTAGCCAGAGTGCAGGCTGATCGGGCACATAGTTTGAAAGTCAAACTAAGATACATTGAGAGTACATCTAGTTATCCAGAGAAGAGGTTCCTTATACATTGTCAGTCACTATGCTACACACACTTTGACTAGCTTTACTCAGTTAGATCATGTGAGACCTAAATTTTATATGTAAGATAGGGGTATGCTAGTTTTCTTCGTTGATTGTCGTATAAGCATAGAAAGGGGGGTCATATTTCCTAATATGAGTCGTATATAGGGTTTTTATCAAAGTTGTCCGCTCGCAGGTGGCGTCCCGTTTTGTATATAGAGTGAATCCCCCGGGTCAGCGACGCTCACCCATTAGGGTGACCTCCAAAGCCCAAAAAAAAACATCTCTTCATGGTGCCTCTTTCAACCTCCTCCAAATTCTTGCTTGCGGACAAGATTCCCAAGCTATAGGTGAATCCCGAAGCTTCATATGACTAGTCTCGAACCATACCAACTTCATCACATTCCCTCTTTACCAAGGCCTCGAACCAAGAGCCCAAAAATTGGAAAAAAACATTTGCATTCACCTGCTCGGCATTAGCCCTCAACTTTGACCCGTCATAGTCCGCTTATAGGGAATCCAATTGACATGCAAACAGTTTTTGTCTACTCCACATGAAGTGCATCTCCCTGTAGAACTCTATCGAGGCTCAAGAAATGCCAGATGGCACGTCCTCCAATGCAGTCAGGTGGGCACAATCCCGACCCTTGGCAAAGCTTCAACTGACCATAACTTTCTCTTTAGAGCTCTAATTAGCAATATGAAAGGACCATCATGGTCCATAACTCAAGCACTACACACCTATTTGCTAACATCTGGCCCTATTCGTCAGGGATCTACTACACCTTCTAACTTCAAACTTCAGTATCTTGCACATCGGGGCTCCGTTTGATGAGCCATTTGGACTAGATTCTAGAGAACCTCAAACCCCACAATCTAGAGCACAAACATGGTACTTATGGCACCTTTACCTATCATACCATTTGAGACATCCTGGAGCCATTCTGGCCTAAAAAACTGCATTAGACATACATTCCCACTACCACCGATCTACCCAGGGACTCCATACCTGCTCTAGCCTTCTGCACTGCACCTGCCTATAGCCCTCACTTGGCATAGACCACTTTCCAGCTTGGACCAACTTTGGTTGCAACAACGATCCAAAATAGTTTGTGTTTATGTGTGTGTGAGAGAAAGATGAGAGAGAGAGAGAGAGAGAGATGGGGGAGACGATTGAGGGTGCAAGTGCGATGGTGGGGGAGAGTTTGAGTAGAGTATGCTACAAATACATAGTATACTCTACTCCCCCTTTATTTTCTAGGATCCATATATTATCACAACTATTATCGTGCATATTATTGTGCTTATTACCTCGTGCATTATTGCGCCTATTATTACGTAGGATTTTCAAACGGATACAAAAGTTATTGAGGTAGCAGGGGGGGTACAAACCACCTCCCTCTACCCTTAGATTGTATGATAACCTAACTATAATCTTTTTATTTTTTTAATAATTTCTTTTTAATTGATATTTAGTTACTTTTGTACTAACATACTATTGACATATTAGCCTCTCTACTCTAGTAGTTTAACTATTCAAACTATAGGGCACATGTTTATTTGTTTTAATTTTAAAGATTTCTTTTTAATATTTTATTCCTTTTGTACCATTTACTATTGAAAAATTAGCCATCTACTCTAGTAACTATTCAAACTAAAGGGCACATGTCTTTTTTAAAGCTAGAGGTTCTTGGAGTTTTTAATTTATTGTATTTTTTTAAATTAATCTTAATACATTCTTATGCATGTGCAGGATGATTAGGATTATTGTGGCCCTTTGAACAACCCCAAACATGATTAATGGCTCAAGGACAAACTCCATTATCCTTGCATTAACTACAAACGGACAATCCCTTGCTTGAGGCACATTGCCTTGGAGCACGTTGTCGGATTGTGTGCGGTCTAGCTAGGAAGATGTGGAGTTTATGGCCGTGAGAGTTCATGATCAGAATCACAAATACTTTGTGAAAAAATAGAATCACCAACCCTATTCCTAAAGATGATTTAAACTCTAAGAGCGTTCGTGTGACAGAAAAGTCACAAACCCCCTTTGCAATCGTGCTTGGATTCTGCTTGTTTTCGTAGTTGACATTATGATAAAATGGATCACCAAATCACATTCAATTTTACTTTAAAAGATAATTGAAAACATTAAATTTTTATCCATGAAAACTCAATGCTCATACAAGCGTAAATCACAATCAAAACCCAAACCTCTTTCATGGAATCATGTAGTCTCGTCCCCAATTACATAGTCGTAGCATCAATCAGTTGAAAGGAATACACGAGCTTCCACCTTCACGGAGATCATTTTTTTATTTTTCAAATATTTATTTTCTTCTACATTAAAACCCACACACCATTTTGATAAGGGGAAATCCTAATTCACTCCCTCACAAGCTCAAATACAAGATTCCGAAGAGGCAGGACTGCACTACACATAGATTGAGCAACCATAAAATCAATTGCACATTAGAGAAAAATTAAAAGTTTTTTCACTAAAAGGCAGAGTTCTGGCTCTTCCCCATGAAATTTTCAGCTGATGTGTCAATTGTTTTGGCCATTTTTCCACTTTGGACCAAAACTAGGTCATTTTCAAGTCATTTTTTACCCAAAAAATACCATTTTTTAATGTGAAAATTTCCAAACGGAATCAAAATATCCCTAAATTTGTGGGATCACTTGCATAAGAATAGAAAGCATGTATGTACATCAATTCTCATCAATCTTCCATTTTGGGTCATTTCCCATGCAATTATGCGACAAGACCTATTTGCTGCTATTTTTGGCAGTTTTTGCCCGCATCAATCTTTATACGCAAGTGAGTGTGCCAGCATGAAATGCTCTGAATATGTACATCAAAAAAAAAATTTAATCATATTTTTCCGTATGAAAACATGCAACGGCACCACAGCTAGGGCCACACTTTGAGATAGGCATGTACATGATAGCAACCGCAGTAGCTGCTCTAGCATATTTCACAATATGTACATGATTGGTTTTATTCCCATGTATCAAAAGGTGTCAAAATTAGGGTGAATGTTTTATTTCACATTGTGCACGTGCCACAACACTACATCCCACCATACCAATTCTTGTGAAGAACTCCCTGGCTTCATTTGCATCTAACTCGCCTCTATCAGCAACTATCTTTCCCACACAGCCATAGTGGCAAATTACATCTTCAAGAAAAAATTTACAAACATCTTCTATAGTTTTTGTCCTCAATGCACACCCTTCCACTTGATTCCTCAAGTCTTCTCGTGCAAGTACCAAGTATCTCATTTGCCAGTGCATGACTAATAGATACATAGGATGCAATCCATCATGGTGATGTACATTAGAATACATTTGGCATGTGACACAAGACTCCACAAAGTCTACTACATCCTTATACATGCCTTTTCACCAATATATTTCTTTCACTTTGGAAAAAGTATCCCATACACCTCGATGTCCGGTATGTAGGCTTTCATGAAGCTCTTTGATAATTTTGAGTTGAGAGGCTTATCATGTACTACTCGCAATGGAGTACCATCTCTTCGTTTAGGATGTTCCCATAAGTAGCCATCCCTCAAGAAGTATCCATATGCCTTCTTTCTGACCCTTTTAAATTCTGCTTCAGTCCAGCCAGCTTGCTTTTGTAAAGACCTCAGGTGGCAACCTATGAGCATCCAAACATCCTTGTAAAACTTCTTTAGTGAAGTTACAATGCATATATCATCAAAATTTGCATGAGAAGTTGTGTAGAATTTTGTGCCCACATTTTCTTCCTCATCAATCATGTAAGGTCTCCACCTTTCTAGCTGCAAAGGAATAATTTCAAAGCATTAGAAGAAAGCATTGGACATACAAACAGGTAAAACGTTGTCTTGAAAGCAGTTAAAAATTGTATTTTTGGAATCTTAAGCACATCAAACCCAAGGCTAGAAATTTTCAAAATCAAGTTCGGACAAAAATTGATCCCGCTAGTCCCCGCGGAAGATTCAATGTCAATTAATTTTCTAAGAAAAATTGGATGGTTGCAGTAATCATTTAAGCATAGACTTTACTAAGGCCTCCCATATATTTACCATATATTTACCAATTAAGAAAAAATAAGTAAAAATTTAGCAGGTTTGATTTTTAAAGCTGGCAGGTGCTGAGAGGGGTCATGACTGACCTGCCAAGGACAGGAATAGTAGTAGGGGGCGCTAGGACAGTTGTAGGGCTGCCTTTGGATGCAAGCTACTGCCATTTCGAACCTGTGAGTGCCAGAAATCTATAAATAGGACCCCCTTGCTTCACAATTTCACTTAGACTCAAAGTCCTGGCCACTTCTCTATCACATAGAGAGAAACTCTACTCAAAAATCACAAGAGAGCAAAAACTCTAGCTGATCCACCATTGATAATTAACCTAATCTTTTTTAGCAAAATTATGCTAATTTATCTCTATTTTATTAATTAATTAAGAAGATTAAACCTCTTTACATTATAAATTAATCTCTTAACTCTAAATATTTTGTTGATTACTTAGATTAAGATTAGGGATATTAATATTTTTAATTATTAAGCCATGTTAGAACTGAAATAAATCTCTTTAGTCTTAAATTAAGCATAATTATACTAATTAAACTTAGATAGTATAAGATAATTATTAAAGCTAGATTAGATTGTTAAGAAGTTGAATTATATCATAATTTTTTATTAGTTTTTGTAATTAATTAGATAAAATTTAGCTATTTTAATCAAAAAACCAATATATTACCTACTTAATTAACTCAAATATTTATAAGTTAATTATCATAGTTATAAAATACTATTAACAACACAAGATAATTACCTCATTGATAGAAACTTTATTTAAGTATTTAATTAAGCTAAAATTAATTGTTTTTAGCCATAAATTAAAGGGTAAAATTAGTAAATCAAGTTAGATAATTACGTGCTATTTGTCAGAGTTATTTTACATTCTAAATAAGCTACGATAGTTATTGTAAGGTCAAAAAATTAATTTAGCTATTCATATAAGCTAAAACAGATTAATTCCAGCTAGACTTAAAAGGGAGAAACTAGCTAATTAAGTTAGATAATTATGTGCTATTTATCAGACTTAGTATACATCATAAGTAAGTCATGATAATTATCTTGAGGTCAAAAAATTAATTTAGCTATTTATCTAATCCAAAATAGATTAGTTTGAGCTGAAATCAAAAGAGGGGAAATTACCTAATTAAATTAGATAATTATGGCCTATTACTCAGAGTTAAAATACACCATAAGTAAGCCATGATAATTATCTTAGGGTTAGAAAATTAATTTAGCTATCTATCTAAGCCAAATTAGACTAATTCTGAGTTAAGTAAGTTAGATAAATATGTGCTATTTAGTAGAGTTATTATACATCATAGGTAAGCCGTGATAATTATCTTGATGTTAGAATATTAATTTAGCTATTTATCTATGTCAAAATAGACTAATTGTAGCTAAAAATAAAGAAGAGAAATTATTTAATTATGTGCTACATATCAGAGCTAGTATACATCATAAGTAAGTTATGATAATTAGTTTAAGGTCATAAAGTTAGTTTAGCTATTTAATTAAGACTAAACAAGCTAACTTTAGCTAAAAATAAAAGGAGAAAATTACATAACTAATTTGGTAATCAAAAGATAATTACCAAAGCTAGGAAATATTCATATCTACTTGTGATAATTATAACATAAGTAACTAATATGCTTAAGTGATTATAATTGATCAAAAGTCCTATTTTTATCTAAAGATTAATTTGGATAAATAGAATCTACTGTCAATAGTTTCCAGGAAAAATTTTAGATGTGTAAATCATTGATATAAAGCTGAGGAAATTCGATCTTTAAGAGAAAATGAATATAATAAATATTAAGTTTAATATAAGCAAAATTAAAGCTTAATAAAGATAGAAAAATTAGAAAAAAGATCTAGAAATTTCTAAGAAAATTAAGAGAGCTTAGAAAAACCTTTAAGAAAGCTATAAAAAAGTTATCTTACCCATATAGCATATAAGAAATTAGTAGGTTGAGAAATTACCATCTAGGATGACATTGTAACCTTGATTGGATTAAGAAGAGGAATTAGATTGATACAAAGGTAAAGTATAGTTTTTGAATGGTTTACCTAATAAATAGACGTCCTTTCTTAAGGATAAGAGTTGTGGCACCCAAAAGGACCTGTGCCAATCTTCAATCTGATGATATTATTCCTTAAAGAGGTAGAGCGTCGCACGACGACAAGACCGGGCCTAGTAATAGGCCTACTGATAAGAACATTCAGGCCCCAGCACTGCAGCAAACGCCCAAGCAGTCCCAAGTTGGTCTTCATTATAATTTTAGTTGAATAATTTAAGTTTTTCTTTATGTATTAACATTGCATACAAATAATAGGAGTAAACATTTAGGGAAAGTAAATCTGAATAAAAATGAAAGACATCTTCCAATAAACCAACGTGCATTTGTTGTATATTAGGAAAACAATGTTGGATTAGCCTGATTGAATTAAGAAAGATATGATTGATGAATAATAAAGTTCTCTAGCCACGGATAAGTCGGTTACTGAAATTGGGCTAGTCTCTTTAGACGGCTGATTCGAGTGTTAGAATTTAGAGCTACTGGTTATGTCGCCAGTTCAGTTAGTGAAGCTAGAACAGAGTACTAAACTAGAATAGGAAACTGAACTAGAATGTTTTACTGAAATGAGACACATGACTGGAAGACTGAAAAGAGTAACTGCTAAGAAGCCAAGATTAATAGCTCAAGGATAACCAGTACAGTGTGTGAAGGGTTAAAGCTCGAATGATTATAGAAGCAATGATTACAAGGTGAAGCTAGAGGCTAAGAGCTCGTAAACTTGAAAGTATTTAGAAAGCTAAACCCAAAAGTCAAGCAACTAAGAAGCCAAGAAACCAATTACAATGTAGCCGGTCCTATTTATAGCTCCCAAGAGTTACTACAGTAACTATCTATGGTAATTACTGCTAGTGTGACTGATCCCGCTATTCAACTTTCTAAGGGGCAGTTCTTGCCTGCTATGTCTTCGCCTTCTACATCCTTCCCTCCTTTCTTGAATTTTGGTATAAATCCAAAAAAATTTAAAAAACTTAACCGCCTGACTCTAATTTGGTGTTGAAGAATCCATCTCATGTTTTGGTTTGGCCTAAACCCTAAACCCTAAACCCTTCTGGTTTACTCAGTTGTCCGGTCTTCCTCATGAGTTGGCCAATGTTCCTCATGATCATACTCTTTTGGAATTGCTAGCTTTATACCATACATCATGCTTGTTGAGTGCTTGACACCCCTATAGTTGTAATTTCAAGGATGCCCATCCAAGGAAATTCCAGTGTCTAACTGGGAAAATCCACCGTCTAATTCTGAGATGGAACTACCCAGTATCCTTCCACTGAACCCTCTTCCTCTTGCCCTTATTTTGTGTTGGTGCCTTAGAAGTCCTTGTGCCAGCATTGTCCTTCTGGATAAATCTGTAAATGGCCTCCTGCTCAAGCTAATCTCGCCTTTCAGTGGACGTCTCGAACTCATAAGGCATGAGTGGGTTGTAGGGTTTTGGTGTCGGGATCATACAGACTGCATTTGCCCTTTGTCAAATGAGTTATGGCCAATTTATGACAATGCAAGGCTGTGTGGATCCATCCCTGTTGAAGAGGCCAATTTGTCCTTATTTTGGCTTCAAAGAGAATCTCAGCCATCTCTCTATATTGTGGCCCCAATCCTGGCTTTGCAGTGATATCCTTTTCAGGAAGTTTAGAACATTCCACAGTCAGTTGAAGCAACTGATTTGTGATCTTCGTGAAGCCACGGAGCTGGATCCATACAAAGTTTGACCTTCTGCATTTCTCCTTGCAGATCCATAACAATATCCAGTTTAAGGGCATCATTGATCATTGATTGTCAAGATTTCCATTCCATAGTGGCTCGCTCATACCAATCCTGAAGTTCATTGGTGATGCTAAAGTAAGTGAGCCGATTCACTGGTTTTGTATGTTGAGGATACAAGGCTCGCAAGAATCTAGATAGTTTAGCTTCTTTAGCATGCAATGCATATAGGAGAACTAAAGAATCAGGCACAAAATCCAGAAAATTGAGAACAACTTAGTTCTCCTGTTGCATCATCCTCCTAGTAACTCAAACTAGCGAAAAGAGTTTTCAGAGAGAAGTTGCATGTTCTCCAACTGTCATTTGAGTCTGAGGTCCTTTATTGCTGGAAGATTGATCTTCGATGATGGTCTGCACCCTCTGATCCAAAACTCCTCTGGCAATTTTCATCTGAAGCAAGACTTCTTTCAATTGAGTTCTAAACTCCTTCTTACACCTATATATGTAGGCCTCTTTTCTAGTAGTACAATGGACTTTTGCTACCATTGTGGATAGACTAGCATATCATCAGAAGTTAGCATCCACTCAGGGACCCTTTCCAGTAGTAAGCTGGATTCTGCTGGGATGCTTAGGTAATTGACACATCTCTTGATCATGAAAGGCAACTGATTTCCAGTGTGAAATCATTTCCCTAGCACCTACACACGGCCTTTAAAAGCGTTCCATGTCAGAGATAAGAGTGTCATACTCCAAATACTTCCTAGTAATAGGAGCTTTCTAATGTCTTAATCTCTTGTTTAGTGTGATGAGTTGTAAGGAGTATTGCTCATCAACCTTTAAGGATTCATCCACAGCTTTTTCTTTTCCTTTGTCATCTGGACTGTGTTGTGACTTATGTACTGGAGAAGCTCCAGTGTTGCCCTTCTATCTACAACTTTGATGCTGATCATCAGACCGTTGGTCCCTCGACTGCTGGTCTGGCTGGCTGGTCTGGCTAGTCTTTGTTGGGTTCATTGCCCCCTATGTGACAGGTGATCCACCAGTTCCAAATCCTATGGGTGGGGAAGGAGGAATGTCATCATTATCATCAAACTGGGATGTCCTCCACTTCCCCATCCTGCTCTTCTTCCCTCTCAGAATCCTCATTAGGATCAATCTGCTTTTCAATATAATCCATGATGGCTTGGTTTGCTAAAGCGGTGTTGTATTTAGAGAGCTTGTCTTGCAGATCACTCTGCATGGTCTCCATAAGTGCATTCAGATTGTCCATATTCAGAGTGACATTGCTTTCTAGAGTCAGAATATTAGCAAGGTTATTATATATATATATATATATATATATATATATATATATATATATATATATATATATATATATATGTAAGAGAAGCCTTTACTGCAGTTTGAGTTGTCAGCAGTTCTTTGAAGTCTGCTGGCTTTATTCGTAGCAGAGTCTGAGATCTATCAGCATCTCTTAAGGCTGCTGCCTTGTCTTCCTTTAATTACAAATTTTCTATTTCTATCATCAATAACTTAGTTTGCAGCTCATTAATTGTCCTTACTGACTAGCTTTCAACAATAGTATGCCTGAGTTTTTGTGCAGCCACATCCTTCTCAAGTTTTTGAATCTGTTGCTGGCTACCTTCCAGTTCTTCTTTTAGCTTAGACACTTCATCAGTGGAAGTTGATGCATCCATCATCCATCCCAAGGCATTGGCAATGGTATTCCATGATGACTCGATAAGCAGGAGCATCTAATCTTTTTGCAAGCAGCATAGCAAACAACTTTTCTGACACATGTGGGGTTGTTCTTTAGGCTAACAGACTCAGCAACAAACTTGTAGACGGAGGGGACGTTCAGTCCTGCTCTACTGGAACCCCTTATGCACTAGCCTGTTGTTTCTTTTTGGCTACTTCATCTTCTTTCAAAGCCAAACTTATCTTCTCTACAGACGCTGTGGTCGGCTTTAGCTCATTAGGCATTTTGAAAGCATAAGCAATGGCGTCAAAAGTTTCTTTGACTATTACACCATTGACAATAGCACTACCATCCTCGGCACTAAAGGAATCAAGAACTTTCTTGATTACAGCCGTGGTAAAGGGATGCAAGCTACTGCCATTTCCAGCCTGTGAGTGCCAGAAACCTATAAATAGGACCCCCTTGCTTCACAATTTCACTTAGACTCAGAGTCTTGGCCATTTCTCTCTCACATAGAGAGAAACTCTACTCAAAAATCACTAGAGAGCAAAAACTCTAGCTAATTATCAATGGTAATTAGCCTAATCCCTTTTTAATCAGAAACATTATGCTAATTTATCTCTATTTTCTTAGTTAATTTAATTAATGAAGAAGATTAAACCTCTTTACAATATAAATTACTCTCTTAACTATAGACTCAAGATCTTAAAAGGTGGACAATTTCTTGACAAAGGGGAGCTATGGTGCTTGATTCCTTCAAAAAACTCCACACACACACACACACACACACACACACACACACACACACACACCTCCCTATCTTGCCTAGAAAAAAGTCCCCAAAATTGGCAAAAGGAGGGCTCCTTATAGGGAAGGATTTTTTGTTTTTAGCAATTTCTCTCTCCACCGGACAAGTGTTTTAATATGCATGCACGAGAGCTCCACTTTAGGTAGGGTTGCTCCTTGATCGGTACTTCAAGATTATCTTTCCACCTGGGAAGGACCATCTCTTTAACATAATCCAAGTTTTGTAATCAAGTTCTCTTAATCAAGTATTAAGTCTTGTAATCAAGATTAAGTGTTGCAATCAAGTTTCAAGCTCTTGTATATTGTGAGCACTTTCTCTAGTGTTGCAATCAAGTTTCAAGCTCCTGTACATTGTGAGAACCTTCTCTTGCTCTCTTCTAGCTCGAGATGCACTCATAAAACTTTGAACATCTATTCTAGAGGTAATCTAGATCCCATCAATCCATCAACCAAAAGTTTGGTTCCTAGTTCCAGTCACACCTCAAGGAAGAACCATTTTTGCCTCTAATAAATTAAAGACCATCTTTGACCCTCTCCCACATTCCACCTACTACTTTGGATAAGGAGCAGACCAAGGAGAAAAAGATCAATGAATCAAATCCATTGCCAATCTTAGCAAGGAGACTGATTGTCATGATGATGATGATGAGATGGAAGATGAAATATTCAAAGATGATGAAACCAACACATCTACAAATGACGATTCAATTTCTCTCTTTGTTGATTTAGGAGCCATGGGTTTAGATCTAGATAATGAAACCTGTAGAGATCTTTTTGAGGATGATTTATAAACAGTTTGTATATTTTACTCTATGAGAATTTTTTACTATGTCGCCTCTCTCTCTCTCTCTCTCTCTCTCTCTCTCTCTCTCTCTCTCTCTCTCTCTCTCTCTCTCTCTCTCTCTCTCTCTCTAATTTTATCAAGCATGCTAGTTTATGTTAATCAAATGTGTGTGATTAATTAAATGATCAAATATGTACTATTTGTTTCACTATCCTTGGAAAGATATTAAAAAGTAGGTTCTAGATCTCCAAACTCTGACAAATATAAAGTTGATTTGTAGAAGTTATGGCCTCCCCACTGAAGCTAAAATGTGGGGAGAGATTCCATTTATAAGATGGAGTTGTCACATCAAAAAATGGAATCTTCTGGAATATAAGTAATCTGATGGCATGCTATATATCAATGGATTGATCTCGATGAGTACATTCTAAATCCAAAAGTTCCAACAAGTTTCATTTGTAAAAATTTTATTGTGCACCCGTTTTGGACAAGAGGGAGAAAGTCAAAGTCCTTATAGGGCCCATTTGAGAGTCCAAAATATCCCTAATCAGAGAAAGATAGAGAGAAAGAAAGAGAAAGATAGAGATAAAGAGAGGGAGGAAAAGAGAGAGAGAGAGAGAGAGAGAGAGAGAGAGAGAGAGAGAAAGAGAGAGGGAGGGAGGGAGATAGAGAGAAAGAGAGAGATAAAAAGAGAAAGAGAGGGAGAGGAAAATAGAGAGTTATAGCTTTAGTATAAGGGTTTAAATCTAGGGTTAGGATCAGAGTTTAGATTGAGGGTTATGTTTATCATTTAAAATTAAATAGAATATAGAGATAGAAGATAAAGAGAGAAGGTGACAAGATAAAATAGAGAGAGAGAGAGGGAGAGAGAGAGAGAGAGAGAGAGAGAGAGAGAGAGAGAGCATAGAGTAAAGAGAAATAGAGAGTGTAATAGTAGATAAATCTCATATTGCTCTCTCTACCCTATCTCTCTAGTCTCTACCCTCTCTCTCCATCATATTAGATAGATAGAGAACAATGGGAGTAGAGAGAGAGAGAATTAGGAGTATCTAATCCTTTCTCTCTCTACTCTATTGCCCTCATCCTACCCCTCTCTACCTCCCTATATGGAGAGGTAGAGATAGATAGTTGGTGATTAGAGCGTCCTAGATCGAACACCATCTAGGGTGGACGACGCCTAGAGTGTAGTTACTTGTGTACATTTTTTTGTAGGCTAAGGCGTCCCAGATAGAACACCATCTAGGGTGGAAGGCGCCTCCAATGGACCCGACTCTTTAGCATGCATGGCCCTCTTACACCTATGGAGGTGCCAACCCATCTACCATTTGAGAGTCTTACACGATTCCATTTGACTACTGCTTCACCTGAGCATCGTTAATAGTCCAGAAGTGCTGCACGCACTTCTTCTGGCAGCATATGCTGACGTTTGTCTCAAGGCAGCGAGCATCGTGAGAGGCAAAGCGGAGGGGGATCCTATGGCTTTTCTTGTTTTGGGCAGGGGGGGAAGGGGGGGGGGGGAGTTCCCTGTTTTAGAGCATGTTGCCTCCAACGAAGAGGATGAAAATACTAACACACTTGTGCCAGACACGCATGGGTGCTACTACAGAGTAAAGTATGATGGCAAAGTGGACTTTGGTACAACACAAGGCATGAAATTTTGATGCCATCTTTAGATTCTTATGCACTCAATATATAAGAATTTTTTTGTAAAATTTAGAGAGCGAGAGCCCAATCATGCATGGTACATTGAGGAAGTGTTGCATGCTCGACTCCCAAATGCCCCTAATGAGAATTTTTCAACACAACGGTTGGAGGGCTACATTGTTTTTGTGAAAAATAAGCAATTAAGAGAACAACACACAATAGCCAACCAAGGTGAAAATCCAAGCAGGAGCTATCATGGAGGCAACATGCAGAGTGGGAGTGGGCAATGCATGAAAACGACGAACAAGCCACAATGGGCTCATCTTATAGACAACAGCGTGAAGCTTGGGCCAAACAAACTTCCACACACTATGGTTCGGGAGGCAAAGCATCTTGGAAGGAAAAATATGTAATATTTATAAAATTGGAGCCTAAACCTGTTCAAAAAAGGTTTTAGTTTATGAATTGCTTTTGTTATTGCTAACTTAGGAAATTTAACTTTGAGTCGCCCAATTAGGGAGATTGTTAAGTATCAAGAGCGGCACATTGAATTCGATACTTGAAGAACCATCACATCTCTCGCGAGCAATTCGACTCAGCAGTCAGAACTCTATAGGCAGTAAGTCTAGACAAATCATATTGTGTTGATTTTTTTGAGGTGTTAATTTGTTTAATTTGGTTTTGGTTAATGTAGAGTCATGGTATGAACCTATGGACAAGGAGAAGGAGGACATGGACATATAGAAATTAATTGTAGTCCTATCTGAAAGTCTCAATGTGGCACAAGAAAAACACTATGAGCATATGTATATACAACTGAACTAAAATTTCCATCTTATTTGTATTTTTTAAAATTATTGATCTTTTTCACTTTAAATTGTCAAGGTAAGGTATATTAAAACTCTATTGTTTATTTTTTTGGTACAATTTTGCAAAATGCAATTGATGTTTTATATTATTTATGCAGGTAAAAAAAAGGTGCTCATTTGCGCCACCCTAAAATTGGGTGGCCCAAATGAGCACCTTTATTTTTGAATAGTTGTATAGCAATAATATCCATGGTAATAGACATGGCAATATACATGGTAATAGTCGCAGATATATATTCGTGACTATTATCACGTATATTACTAACAAACAATTGCCGTACCTATTTTCGCTTCTATTACCGCTAACGTAATTTTTTCTCTCTCCATTTTCATTTGTTAATCTGCAAAAATAGGGGTGGTTCTCAATTTTTCTCTTATAGTGCTTAGTGTCGCATTAGTTTAGTTGTTTTAGTAATATCCGATCCACTTAGGGTATGATGCTTAAGGTAAGCAGTTGGGTTGTTTGAGTCTACTTAGGATGGTTAGGTAAAGCGACGTTCACTTTTTTGGCTGCTCGGAGTTGGACTTGTGAAGGTGCTTAGGGCTAGACATGTTTGACTGCTTAGGGCTAGTTGGTTAGGTTCTAGTTCTTTGCAATTTGGCTGCTTCAAGAAGTTGCTAAGGGTTAGTGGCCTTTGATTTGGCTGCTCTCAATTGGCATGGTGTGCCATAACTTTAGCCATTTTAGTAATCCCCTTAGGGTCAAATGCTTAGTGGTTGGGGTGTTTCAATCCGTTTAGGGCTAGACGCTTAAGTGTTAGTTCTCTGCCATTTGGTTGTTTCAAGCCACTTAGGGCTAGTCGCTTAGGGTTAATAGCTTTAGATTTGGCTGCTCTAAATTCTCTTAGTGTCACATTAGCTTAGCCATTTCAATAATCCGCTTAAGGTTAGTCGCTTATAGGGTAAGAGATTGGGTTGTTTCAGCCCGCTTACGCTTAGTCGTTTAGGGCTAGCCGTTTAGGTGTTATCTCTTTGCAATTTGACCAATTTAGGAAACTTAGCATTAGCAGCTTTAGATTTGTCTCTTTAAATCAGCTTAGTGTCACATTACTTTAGCCATTTCAATAATCTGCTAAGGGTTACCCTCTTAGGGTAACTGGTTGGGATGTTCCAGTCTACTTAGGATTAACTGTTTAGGTAAAGCAAAATTTGCTTTGCCGACCGCTTGGAGTTGGCCTTGTAAAGGTGCTTAGGCTTGGACTTGTTTGGTTGCTTAGGGCTAGCCATGTAGGTTCTAGCTCTTTGCAGTTTGGTTGTTTCAAGCCGCTTAGGGTTAGCGGTTTTTTATCTAGCACGGCTCTCAGTCAACTTAGTTTCGTATAACTCTAGCTATTTCAATAATTTGCAGCCACTTAGGGTAAGAAATTGGGATGGTTTAGTCTACTTAGGGTTAGCCACTTAGGGTTAGCAGCTTTAGGTTTGGCTGCTCTAAATCGGCTTACTGCTGCATTAGCTTAGACATTTCAATAATCTACTTAGGGTTAGCTGCTTAGGGTAAGTGATTGGGTTGTTTTGGCCTGCTTAGGATTATTTTTTTATGTAAAGCAAAAAGTTGGCCTTGTAAAGGCACTTAGGTCTAGACGTGTTTGGCCGCTTAGGGCTAGCCACTTAGGTTCTAGTTCTTCATAGCTTGGTTGTTTCAAGCCTCCTAGGGTTAGCGATTTTTAAGCTAGCTGCTCCTAGTTGGCTTAGTGTCGCATAACTCTAGCCATTTCAATAATTTTCTTAGGGTTAGCCGCTTAGGGTTAGCAGATTTAGATTTGGCTGCCCTAAATTGGCTTAGTGTTGCATTAGCTTAGCCATTTTAGTAATCTATTTAGAATTAACCGCTTAGGGTAAGCGGTTGGTCTGTTTTTGTTCGCTTACAAATAGCCACTTAGGTGTTAGTTCTTTGCAATTTGGCTATTTTAGACCACTTAGGGTTAGCGGCTTTATATGCTATGCAACCTTCTTTGCCACACTTGAAAATAGTTTTGCTACTAGAGCTAACTACAAAAGCTCCTCCCCATGAAGTAGCATTCCTCCCTTGCTTCTTCGCCTCGGATATCAAAGAGTCGATTACATCTTAAAATTCTGGTCTTGGATCCTTCTCCTCAATGTTGGTCATTATCTGGTCAAAACTAGGTGGTAAGGTTGCTAAAAGAGTTGCAATTTCCTCCTCCTCTAATACTACATTGTTTACGTAAGCTAGTTGTTTGGTCATGCTTTTGAGGCAATTGACCAAGATTGCAATATCTTTGTTATGTTCCATTTTTAATTTGTATAGATCCTTCTTTAAGTTCACTTTGCTCTTCTTCTTCCTAGCTCCAATGTCTTTTTCTAGTGCTTCCCAGAGGTTTCACAATCATCAATAAAGTGTACATAATTGTCATGTAGTGCAGTGATTATGATTTCTAATGCCTACTCGTCCTTGGCTTGATTTTATGTGCTTGTAGCTTGTGTCTGTATGTATGCTCCAGCAATGGATAACGGATCAGTGATCATTGTCTTCACTACTTCCCACAACTATTTTTTCATAAAATAGCCTTTCAAATTGGTTTACCAAGTGTGAAAGCCCTCCCTATTAAATTTCGTAAGTCCTCTCTCTTCCATTGTGTTGATAGAGGGGTCTTAGATTAAAAGACTCTCCTAGCCAGTGTCTACCTCTTTACACAAGCACGACTAAAAGTTAATCCCCGTAGATGTAGATAATGATATTCATTGCAAAAGCTCCTCTTCATTGGAGTGAAGCTCCTCTTCACAAAGAGGTAGTGCCCTCTGCTTTCTATGGTTGATGAATCCGTTGATGCTCAAGAGATCCAGAGAGGATTTTCCTTTGAATGCTTGTTAAAGAAATCTCAATGACTTGTCGTTGAATGCCTTTGTTCTTGAAGCTTGTGGAGAAGCTCAGATATTGGTTCCTTCAATCCTTGAAGTTCTTGAACCTTTGGCGTTTGGGGCTCAAGATCTTTGAAGCCTTTACTCATAGAAATGGGGTCCAATAGAGGCTTAAGCTTAGGGGAGGAAGGATAAGACCGGTGGCCATGAGAAGGTTCCCTTTTTAGGGGATGATTCAGTGCGCAGCATGGGAAGGCACGGGTGATGGGCAACCTTTTGGACAGGCACGGGTAGACTCTGAGTAGGCTGGGTCAGTTTGGGCAGGAGAGTTGGGCAATGACGTGTGAATACCCCTTGCAAACCCGATCAAAATTATAGCAAGTGCAACAACATAGTTGTCCAAAGAGCTACTCATGCAGGAGTGAGCTTGGTTACCATGCTTATGGTACATGTATGCCATATGTGGATTTGTGATTGAGACGGGTTGGTCTTGAAAATTTTTATCTGCTTTTTTATTACAGTCCATAGGTTTTTTCTTGCTTCTCTTCATCATGGTTGGAGAGCATTTATTCACTTTTGACTTGGTGTATGACATATGTGGATGAGATACCGAGTCTCTGTTTCGCACATTACCTAAGCGGCTTCATTGATGCATTTTATGCATTCTTTGTGTTGCCGATAGTTTATGGCGAAGATGTTTTGAGTTTTTACTCATTTTATAGGGGAAACCCTATAGGATTTTTCCCAAATTCTCACCATGTTTTATGCATATCTACAATTTTTCTCTCTGATGGTTTAGTGGTTGAGTGTTTGACTCCCATTTTGACACGTTTTGTCAGCCTTGTACACACTCTCGTAGGAGTGTGAGTTGCATATGCTCGTGTGGCTATAGACTTTTCCAGTCACAGATTTCACAAGTTTTTGTAGAATTTTGCATGTAGTTTCTCTTGAGGGATGTCTTTTGAGCTAGTTTTCTCACTACTTGCGTACATGATTATGTTCTTTACGCTTGATTGAACTCTTTTTCCCAAATTGTATGCTTGCATATATAGAAAATTATGGAACTCATTCTTTGCATATGTGAGCATCAATCTTGATGCGTTTGATCGTAATTTCCATGATTGTGTAGTGGGAAAATTATCTACCACTTTGTTGCTGTTAGTAGCGGCTACACATGCAACATCGATTATGCACCAAGTGAGGGATGTGCTATGGATGTGCACAATATTTCCTATTCACATTGTATAAGGTCTTGGGCTCATTGGGAGTTCCAAATTGTTTATGCTAGAGGGCTCAACTTAATCCCATAGTAGGAAGGCTTGTGGTGCATTCATTTATAAGAAAGTCTTTTATGCGAAGAGGCTTCATTCTTGAGTATCCATTCTTGAGAGCTCTCTCTTGAGAGGTCTTGAATGGCCTAGCCTTGAGTTTAATGCCTATGCTTAGAAGGCTAGTGCTAATCCTTTGTAATTAGAGAAGCACTTCTTGATTAATCTAATCTCTACTTTCTTCATTAGTCTTAATTCTTCTATATTCCATTATTTCATGAAGTAGTTTCACCTTCTCATTATTCTAGATTTGGGTGTGTGGTGATGACTTCTTGCTTATTGATCACTCATATCATTCTATGAGTACTCAGTTTGTGATATTTAACATCTCTAATTAGGTTGATTAAGTAGGTTCTTAATCTTGTGATTAGAGTATGTGTCCTATTGTTTTCTCATGTGTGGATGGGTTTATTGAGACTCAAGCACCATTCACCCTGTGTGTGTAGCTTTTGATTAAGTACCTTGATTGGCATATGGTGATTGGAGAGGCCAACACCAATGCAATTAGTGTGTGCTTGTCAAGAGAGTGCTTTGAGATTCAAGTCTATGGCAATTTGGACATTGGTGGGCTTAATGTGTGTAGGTAGTACTTGATTGATGATTATGGTATGATTAAAGTTAATGATTCATGGCTGATCTCTATTGCATTGGAAGAGCATTCTCTTGAATCATCTCATTCAATACATCCAATGATGCTCATGCCTCCAAGCTCTAGCCGTGTTTCCGATCCTAGGATTGATAATTTTGTTGGTCTTGGGTTGTGATTAGGTGATGCTACGCTATCATCCAACATTTGGTGCCGTTATCGGGAATCGATAACCTAAGCTAGTGAGTAGAGGATGTTTAGAATAGAGTAATTTCACTACTAATTTCATTGGTTTTTGAGTGTGTGTGTGTGTGTGTGTGTAACTCAAGTTAGTGTGATTTTATGATGTGTGTGCAAGTAATTGAAGCTAATTTTTGAGTTATGAATACCCCAAACCCCCAATTTCACTAATTTTATACTAATCTCCCTTACTAACTTTGCTTCATTTCCATGCTAATTGTACTAATTCCATACTAATTTTTACTAATTTTTTACTAACTTTACTAACCTAACCACTAACATTTGATGTGTAATGTATGACACCTTCACCAAGAGGCCAAGCGCCCGCAACTTGGAGCTCACAGGCTGGGAGTGTTGACCGCTGGGTCAAACAACACAACATAACTCAAGTTTCGTACCAAAGTCTTATCTTTTGCGAGTTATGAAATGCTGCGGATTATGGCTGTAAACGTCATTTGTAATGAGTAGTTATTCTAGTTTCAGAAGTCGGGGTGCAATGGCACTTCCAGATTGTAAATACAAAACCATTTGACCCTTTCAACCCCATTTTTGGTTAAACCTAAGGTAGCCTTAGTATATAAGGTACCTAGGTCATTTTGTAAAAGAGAATTTTATCATAATCAAAACTTAGCGCTGCCGTCTACTGTGTGTGAGAGAGAAAGAGAGTGAGTGTGAGCTTCATCCTCTCGCTACGCCCGCCTCGCTCAACACATTGGAGATCCGACTGCACCATTGTTGTAGGCTCAAGGAGAGCTACGCGACAATGCCAAGCATTCCACGCGAGACGAAGCGGACACGCTGACGCATCTATGAGCTATTTGTGGTCGTAAGTGTATCAAACGATGTCTGTTTTCTGCGTGCTAGTAGTCTATAGAATCGTGATGGCATAAGCTACGCATAGGTACTCATAAATTTCAGCTTCAGGCACTTTCAAAATTCTGATCTATCATCCTACGCGTTTTCCGCAGATGGGTTTAGAGTGAGGGTTTTGAGTGTAGAAGCTTAGGGATAGGTGTATCCTAGTGAGGGGATGGTGTTCCTTAAGTTGTATGAATCTGGCATGATTAGGTGAGTTACCTCCCGTATGTGTGTATGTCGCTAGGTGGTGTAGTTGAGAGCAGTAAGGCACATAGGATGTCTTCTGTGTGATTTTGGACTCTAAACAAAATTCTGAGCATACCACAGTGATCAGCACCTTAAGGAGAGTCTGTGGTTCAAATTTGGGTTCATTCTGAGCAAAAAGACATACTACGCGTAGGATGTCTAAGGCATAATTCTGAAACCAAAATTCTATTGTGACCATACCATGTTGTTGTATAGCCTTAGGCAAGCCTCCTAGGCAAATTTAGTCCAATTTGGAGTTGATTTGACTTGGGAATTCATCAGAACAGACATCAGGCTTCTGGGGAAAATTCTGGATCATTTGACCAACCTATAGGTGTCAGAATCAAAAAGTAAAAATAGCTGTGAGTTTAGCACATCAAGGGGAAGCTACAGTGCAAGTTTGGACAAAATCTGAGCAGTTAGACATCCTACGCGTAGGATGTCTCCAGCTTGATTTAGGACTCCAAACCAACTTATGAGCACACCACTGTGATCAGCACATCAAGGAGAAGCTGGGGTGAAAATTTCAAGTCATTCTGAGCAAAAAGACATCCTACGCGTAGGATGTCTCAAGGCCATTTTTAGGTCCAAATGAAATTCTGAGCATACCATTGTGTTGCTGGACTCAAGCGGAATCTCTGGACCAAATTTTGTTAAATTCTGATCACATAGACATTGATGGGGGCTTTTCACAAGCCAAGCTCCCATACCCCTCTTCTCTTGTCCCCACCCCATGAAAACCCCCTCTTAGGGAGGGAGTGATAAAAGACATTGGAAAAAGTAAGAAAAAAATAAAGTATGATTATGTAAATATATGAGAAAGGTAAAATAGGCCACCTCATGCCTGCGGGGCAGCCCATCCCCACCTTGCCTCCTTTTTCTTCACTGTTGCCCCGCCGTGTGTCCCTTTTCCTCTCCTCCACTCAAAAGGTCAACCCCCTCTCTCTTCCCCTTGTCCTTTCTCCTTTCTCTCTCCCCTCAAGCTACCCCACCTCTCATCAATAACGCATTCTAACTCACCAATAATGCACCCTAACTCACATGCAACTTACCCTATCTTCCAAAATAGTATACCCCACCCCCCCTTTCTCTCTCCTATCATATCCCATGACCCAAATACCCCCCTCCTCTCTCTAAAGGGCGCCATGTCTCTTGTCTTGTAGCTAAATAACCTCCCCCACACTCACACACACTCAGTTTCACTAAAAAAGGTGTCCACAGACCCATCCCCACCCGGTGGTTACCTGATTTTTCTTGTGTTCACACACATCTGCACACAGATTCACCTCTGAACACACTCCTCTCTCTCCCCTCTTGTAATTACTTTATTCTCCATGTCACCTCTCACTTTTTTTCATCAACCCATCTCTCTCTCTTAGTCTCTCTCTCATGAGACTGTTGTTATGGCACATATACACACAGCCAGACAAGTGGGGCCCATAGTCACATGGCCTATGTAGATATTGATTTCTTCATTTCTAAATTCTAGAATTTCTCCCCCCCCTCCTTCCCTATATAAAGAGGGGTCACCATCACACAAACACACACAACATCACCAAAGAACACACTATGCACTGTGTGTGCCTAGTGCACACACACACACCCACACCATCATCATCACCGCAATCACCATGCTTGTCTTGAGCATGACCTCTACACCCTTGGCTATGGAAGATGAAGGGCAACTAAATGAAGGATGATGGCCATAATCCTCGTGCGAGTCTTCGCCATCAACTCCCACCTATCCGCCATGTGCTCTACCACTCTCTCCCTTCTCATTCCCCTACCCTATGCTCCCCATTTCATCGCATTATTCTCTAAATAAAGCTTGAGGTTTTGTGAGTATGTTTTCTTGCAATGTTTTGCCCATGTGAGGTGTGCGGAATCTCCACCTAGTCTTGTGTTTTGGAGTGAGCTTGTGTATGTGTGAAGGGTGTGCGGATTCACCATCCTTTTGTGGTGCCTAAGTACTAAGCCGCTATACCCCCTCCCTCACTCTCTCTCTCTCTCTCTCTCTCTCTCTCTCTCTCTCTCTCTCTCTCTCTCACTTGATCTCATTCCCTTTCCTCTTCATCATTACTCCCAAGCATCCATCTCTCTTGGATGAAAACTTTGTTATGGTGGTGTGTTGTTTGCGTCCTAGCCGCTGAAGCTAGGTGGTGCCCCCTGTTTGCTTTACCATGACAGGCTTGAGGCGTGCCATTCGGTCCCCAGTGTTTTAGAGGCCGTCGGGGTTCGGGGTTCGCTTTACTCCCGTCATTTGGTGCCCCCACTGAGGATCTTTTCATGAAACCCTTCAGTTTACAAGACTGAAACCCTTAAACTATTGTGAATGGATGAATGGCTAGCAGGATTTGCTAATTGGACGACAGAAGAAGAAGAGCTCCAAGCACAACTAGACGAACTCCGCATCTCCATCGAAGCTCGAGTGCCAGGCGTAACGATAATCGATTTGCAGTGGGAGAGTCAACCAACACGCCAAACCCAGTGGATATACATAGGCCAAGTGCCAAGAAGAAGAAGGAGAAGGTCGAAACCATGTCCGCAACCTACAACCAACCCACAACAACAAAATGGAAGGAGCTCTACACAATAGAGAATCAACACTATTCTACTTTGAGAATCGGGTAACTCAAGTCACCGAGGTAATTATCACAGTCAGTTTTCAAGTCGCACCTGATGCTGCAGCACAGATAACGGAAGCATTGGCTCACACTCTCACTAGAGAAACTAGGGATCTACTGAGTTTGTTTCAGGAAAGAACACCACCCTCTCCCACAAGCTTGGACAGTGACTAAGCACCTCTAAGCTTCACATGAATCAGTACAACCTACCTCAAGACAGATCACACATACCAACACGTGTACGCTCAATCAAGGTAATACTGGATTTGAAGGCTCACTACCAGCACGTCATTGACACCATTCCGGGTGGGGAGCGGTTTTTGGAGGTTCTAGCATCAGATCACCATTTGTCTTACCTTTGGTACAAGGCAATGTACCGTTTGAAGTTTTAATCTATGTCCTAGTATAAGAGGGTATACACGCCTCCTTGTAAAGAAGAAAAAAACTTTTGCAAGTTAAGCAGTGTGTCTTTCTAGCTCTCTCTCAGTAATCATGGCAAGTGTAGCATTTCCAACATTTAAAGGAAAGAAGGGGGAGGATTTGGTAACAGACTTCCTAGATGACTTTGAAGTAGCATGTGTAGTGAGCACCAAAGATACGGATGAATCCCGGGTTAGAATCTTTAAGCATCTCATGAAGCTAGAAGCTAGATCATGGTACAATGCACTTCCACAAGCAACCAAGGATGACTGGGAACCCTTAAAAACCTCTTTTAAGAGGCGCTTTGGGGGAGGTACCACTTCACAAAATTTGTGGGACAAGTTGAGAGACTTGAAGCAGGAGGGTCTTTTAGAATATGCCACCTATGAGTCCAAATTTGTGGATTTGTGGGAACGGTGGGTTGAGTCACTGGCAAGGGGGGAAGCCGCACCCAATTTCCTAAAAAAAGATCGGTTCACGCATGGCTTATGGCCGCTTCTCAAGGAGAAGGTGAAAGGTAGATTCCCGGCTACATACGAGTTAGCCATTGAGATTGCTCGCCTTAAGGACAAGAAGCTGCGAATGAAAGCCAAAGAAACCGAGTCAACAGAAACAGCAACATCACGTCGACCAGCAACTACGACAACCACCATTCCACCACCACCACCGGCTCTTGGGGTAAGAGATGACCAACAAGATATGTTGGCCCATATTACTGACCAACTGCAGAATTTGTCTGTCCACTTAATACAACAAGGGAGGAGTCAAGAAAGAGATCAAGACCCTGGAAGAGCACGACGACAAAACACGGAGTATCATTGCTACAACTGCGGAGAAGACGGTCACGGTATGTACTACTGTCCCAAACCACGACAAAACTATAATAGAGGAGGTAGGAGGAACCAATTGTCACCCCCTAGAGAAAGAACACCCCCACCCCGAGCACCACCCCCACCAACACAAATTCTACGTCCACCCCGGACACCACTACAAGCATCCATCCCACCTCTTCCACCAACCCCACCACCTGATCGCCCTGTAAACATCATAAGGCTAGAAGAGAAAGGAAAAGCCATAGTAGTGGATCCACCCAGAGCAAAGGAGAGGGACAAGGGTAAGGAGAAGGTAACCTTTTTAGAACCACTTGAAGCCATGACTGTGAAAAGAGCTAGGAGGGAGAAAGCTACACAATCAGATGATTAGAGAAGCATGAGAGGAGAAACTAGCAAGAGGCCATCCAGGCCACGACGGAAATTTGGCATCACCGACTTCCAGCTAGGGGAAAGTTCTAAGCCCTATGATCTAACATTGGATGTGGCAGAGCAAGGACCGAAGATTACATGGCCACAACTGCTACATCTTGCACCAAAAGTAAGGCGACAATGGTCTAAAATGGTAAGTACAAGACGCTCCAAAACAAAGGTAGCCGGAGCAATTTCGGGATGCAACATGGATGACATCCTTCCAATTGTCGACGTAAACATAAAAGGAACGAGGGTTGGAAACACCTACATTGATGGAGGTGCACAAATCTGTGTAATGAGCGAAGCTATGATGCTTCGATTAGGGCTCGAGGTTGACAGGCCTTCTCCATGCAAGGCAAAGATGGCAAACAACGCAAAAGTAAAGTGTGTGGGTGTGGTAAGTTCCGTGAAAATCAAAGCTTTCAACACTGAGGTAGAGGTAGATGTTTTTATAATGCCTACTAAGGGGGAGGGCTATCCACTAATTTTGGGAAGGCCATGGTTGATGGCCATGAAGGCAAAACAGGACTGGGGTACTGGCCTTCTACGCATGACCGGTAAGAAAGGGGAGACAATCTACTACGACATGAGGATTGGCAAGCAGAAGCAAATGAATCTGGAAACATCGGCAAATGAAACCACTAGCGAATCTTCCAGTTCTGAGGAGGAGACCACATCCACCGACGAAAGTGACAGTTCCATTGATGTGATGGGTATCATTATGAAGGATCCACAAAGGGTAAGCACAACTGGTGATCCATCACCAAAAGGGAAACCCAATGAAGAGGAGAGAAAATCACCTGGCCTAGGAGGAAGTAGGTTGAAGGGTATGTTGTCTACGGAATTAACACTTGAGGAGAAAGATAGTTTTTTGCAAATGTTGATGGGATTTCCTAACCTGTTCATTGACAACTATGAAAGAATCACAGGCATTATAGTGGTGGAACATCATATTAAGCTGAAGGAAGGGGTAAAACCAGTTGTGCAAAAGCTACGACGATTGGGGGTCATACATGAAAAGGCACTCTTGGCCGAGGTAAGGAAACTGCTGGAGGCGGGATTCATCTATCCTGTAGAAAACTCAGAATGGGTGTCACCCGTAGTGGTGATGCCTAAAAAGAATGGTAAGTGGAGGGTCTGTGTTGACTACAAACCACTAAATGCAGCTACAAAGAGAGACCACTTTCCTCTCCCTTTCTTGGATGAAATTCTGAATGAAGTAGCGGGTTTTGAATGCTATACCGTCTGTGATGGTTATTCTGGATACTTTCAAATACGCATAGCCTTGGAAGATCGGCTAAAAACCACTTTTATCACGCCATGGGGTTGTTTTGCATACAGGGTTATGCCATTTGGTCTCACAAATGAACCTGCCACATTCCAAAGATATGTCACATATGTTTTTCAACCGTTCTTTGGAACATCCATAAGAGTGTTCATTGATGATTTTTGTATATATAGCTCTCGTATTTCATATTTAGAAAAGGTAACTGAAGGTTTGGCCAGGTTGCAGAGCCTAGGTGGGCAATTAAATGTGGATAAATGCCACATTGGGGAGAGTAAAGTCATTCTACTAGGCCATGAAAATTCAGCAAAAGGTATCAACGCCGACCCAAGTAAGGTGTCCGCACTCATAGCCCTACCTTCACCAACGACCGCACGTCAACTGGTCTCTTTTCTACAGAAGGTGAGGTACTTAAGTAGATTCATACATCTACTATCACAACTTGTTCTACCACTGCAAAAACTCACTCAAAGATCAACTTTCACTTGGGACGAGGAAAGCGAACATCACTACAACAAGGTAAAGGAGGTCTTAGCCACTCTGCCAACTATCTCACCACCTAAGTGGGATGAAAAATTCGATGTCACCTCAAGTGTTGGTGATGACTCATTGGGGGCTGTGCTACTCCAAAAGGATACGACGACATCTTTCATGAGGCCAATCTACTTCTCTAGTCGAATGATGACAGCAGGAGAGAAAGGTTTCACCCATGTGGAACACTTAGTCCTAGCTCTTAGATTTGCAACTACAAAGTTTAGGTCATATTTGCTGCCTAAGCAATTTGTGATTCTAACCACGGATGAAATATTTCCCTATGTTGTACAACACATGGATGTGTCTGCTAGAATTACTAAATGGCTAGTTCGTCTGCAAGAGTTTGATTACACGGTACAGGTAGAAAGCACTACAAGGGCAAGTTTGGGGGGACTCATGACCTACCAAGTCTTTGAAAGGAAGGAGAAGCAATCTAAGGAAGGAGATGTCCAATTACCTCCAGTACCACCGATGGTAGAAGGAGCATACTCTCTCTACTTTGATGGAGCCTACAAGCGAGCGTCCGACAAAGCAGGTACAGGAATAGTGGTCTTTAAAGACAAAGGGACAAAGGTATTTTCGTTGGGCCAATTTTTAGATTCACATTCTAACAATGAAGCTGAGTATGCAGCACTAACCAAGGGTCTACAATGGTGCGTCTCAGAAGGTGTACAACGCCTTAATGTATTTGGGGATGCTCTACTTCTGGTAAGGCAAGTAAATGGAGCATGGACATGCAAGAATCCTAGTTTAAGGACTCACTTAAGTGGTGTCAAAACCTTGTTGGGTAAGTTTGAAGAAGTTCAAATACACCATATCCCAAGGGCTCAAAACCAAGAAGCAGATGCCCTAGCAAGTGAAAGACTACAGGAAGTGGTGGTTGGAGCAATAAAACTAAAGCTCCCTCTATTTCAAGGCAGTGATGCCTTGCCTGACATCATGCATCATTTGGAAACAGGAGAATGCCCATCAGATTTAACAAAGGGACAGAAGCAATGGCTGGCGCGGAAGGCCACAAGGTATCGACTCATCAATGACGGTTTGTACTGTAAGGGTAAGGACCAAATACTCAGGAAGGTCCCTCTCTCTCAGGAAATCACGGGAGTAATTGCTAGCTTTCACGACGGGGTTTGTGGTGGTCACTTTTCCCTAGACGTAACAAGTAGGAAAATCTTGCAGGCAGGCTTCATATGGCCTAGCCTCAACCGTGATGTACACCACTGGTGCAAAACATGTAAGTTGTGTCAAAAGGCCGGCACTAGGTCACTTATGCCTGAACCACAGACACCTATTCTCTCATATGGCCCATTTGACAAATGGGGTATCGATGCCATTGGGCCATTACCTAGGGCCAACTCAGGAAAATTCTACATTATCATGGGGGTCGACTACATGACTAGATGGGCAGAGGCTACAGCCACCACTAGAATCATAGCGGTAGAGGTAGCTAAATTTATCTACAAGCACATATGCTGTAGGTTTGGCACACCTTTAGAGATCATCTCTGATAGAGGGCCAGGTTTCGAGCAGACTTGGTAGGAGAATTAATGCAGAAACTGGGCATTACAAGGAGGCGCTCTTCACCATATTACCCTCAATGTAATGGCCTAGTTGAAAAGGTAAATGGAATGGCTTCTAAAATTATTACCAAGCAGGTAAACAATCATCCTGGAGACTGGGATAAGTATCTACTACCAGCTTTATGGGCCTAGAGAACTTCATTTCGTACATCCTTGGGATTCACACCGTATCATCTAGTATTTGGTAAGGAAGCAATCTTGCCCATTGAAGTGCAACTACAAAGTCTCAGAGTAATGGCAAGCCAGCTTCAACAGCCCAACATGCATTTGAGAAATGACATCATCAACTTGGAAAGACTGCAGTTGGATAGAGAAGAAGCAATAAATTATTATGCAGCACAAGCAGAGCATAGACGGCTTAGCTTTAACGAGCATCTCCGGAAAAAAAAATTGAAGAAAGGAATGTTGGTGCTCCGCTACGACACGCGCAAGGATAAGAAACTCCTACTCCGATGGGAAGGTCCTTCCATCGTCAGGAAAAAGTATGCCAATGGAAGCTACCAGCTTATGGAGGCTGATGGAAAACTTCATAAAACCAGGGTAAATGGTTGGCGACTTAAACCTTATTTTCTTCGATTTGACCAGGCTCCACCTATTGACATTCCTGATGAGGACACACCATCAGCCGCCACCTCCGACGATAATGATCAAACAGATGAGCTAGAGACATGAATGCCTCTAGCCAAAAGGGGAGGGCTAATGATGGGGGCTTTTCACAAGCCAAGCTCCCATACCCCTCTTCTCTCGTCCCCACCCCATGAAAACCCCCTCTTAGGGAGGGAGTGATAAAAGACATTGGAAAAAGTAAGAAAAAAATAAAGTATGATTATGTAAATATATGAGAAAGGTAAAATAGGCCACCTCATGCCTACGGGGCAGCCCATCCCCACCTTGCCTCCTTTTTCTTCACTGTTGCCCCGCCGTGTGTCCCTTTTCCTCTCCTCCACTCAAAAGGTCAACCCCCTCTCTCTTCCCCTTGTCCTTTCTCCTTTCTCTCTCGCCTCAAGCTACCCCACCTCTCACCAATAATGCACCCTAACTCACATGCAACTTACCCTATCTTCCAAAATAGTATACCCCACCCCCCCTTTCTCTCTCCTATCATATCCCATGACCCAAATACCTCCCCCTCTCTCTAAAGGGTGCCATGTCTCTTGTCTTGTACCTAAATAACCTCCCCCACACTCACACACACTCAGTTTCACTAAAAAAGGTACCCACAGACCCATCCCCACCCGGTGGTTACCTAATTTTTCTTGTGTTCACACACATCTGCACACAGATTCACCTCTGAACACACTCCTCTCTCTCCCCTCTTGTAATTACTTTATTCTCCATGTCACCTCTCACTTTTTTTCATCAACCCATCTCTCTCTCTTAGTCTCTCTCTCATGAGACTGCTGTTATGGCACATATACACACAGCCAGACAAGTGGGGCCCATAGTCACATGGCCTATGTAGATAATGATTTCTTCATTTCTAAATTCTAGAATTTCTCCCCCCCTTCCTCCCCTATATAAAGAGGGGTCACCATCACACAAACACACACAACATCACCAAAGAACACACTAAGCACTGTGTGTGCCTAGTGCACACACACACACCCACACCATCACCATCACCACAATCACCATGCTTGTCTTGAGCATGACCTCTACACCCTTGGCTATGGAAGATGAAGGGCAACTAAATGAAGGATGATGGCCGTAATCCTTGTGCGAGTCTTCGCCATCAACTCCCACCTATCCGCCATGTGCGCTCTACCACTCTCTCCCTTCTCATTCCCCTACCCTATGCTCCCCATTTCATCGCCTTATTCTCTAAATAAAGCTTGAGGTTTTGTGAGTATGTTTTCTTGCAATGTTTTTCCCATGTGAGGTGTGCGGAATCGCCACCTAGTCTTGTGTTTTGGAGTGAGCTTGTGTATGTGTGAAGGGTGTGCGGATTCACCATCCTTTTGTGGTGCCTAAGTACTAAGCCGCTATACCCCCTCCCTCACTCTCTCTCTCTCTCTCTCTCTCTCTCTCTCTCTCACTTGATTTCATTCCCTTTCCTCTTCATCATTACTCCCAAGCATCCATCTCTCTTGGATGAAAACTTTGTTATGGTGGTGTGTTGTTTGCGTCCTAGTCGCTGAAGCTAGGTGGTGCCCCCTGTTTGCTTTACCATGACAGGCTCGAGGCGTGCCATTCGGTCCCCGGTGTTTTAGAGGCCGTCGGGGTTCGGGGTTCGTTTTGCTCCCGTCAACATCCTACGCGTAAGATGTCTCTAGGCCAGTTTTAGGGTCCAACTATACTTTTGACTATACACGAGTGTTCACAGTCTCACAGAGATCCCAAATCTTTTTTCAAAATTGAATTTGGACTCATTTTTACCATTCTAAACTGCATTTCACTATTTTGGCCATAACTTTCACAAACGGTATCGGATTGAAAAAGTTTTTATATCAAAACGTAGCCTGAGAGCGGCTCTACAGATCTTAGAGAAAAACTTGAACTAAATGCATGTCAACGGCAACCATTCAGCTCAACTTTGAAAAAAAAGTCGTTTGAGGCCTCAAAATACATCCGAAAGTCACGGGTGTCTAAAAGCGACAATTTGCGAGAATTGTGAGAAAACGGTTGCGGTTTTGGACATAGTTTCGACTTTTCCCTAACCAAAGCACTTGAACACAGTGGACTAAGTCTACTTGAACCAAGCAAAAGCTCTTAAGCCCAGAAATCATGTCTACCCTAGATTCAAACGCAACTTACACAAGCTTGGAGATCCCGACGATAGAGGAATATCCTCCCACAATGGATCTTCCAAACTTGCAATTGATAAAGATCCATCTTGTTGAGAGAGTTTGGATGATTGGTCATGAGAGTGAAGGACTATATAGATACATTGACGACAATGAGGTCAATCTTTATAGGTGCTCAGATCCATACCTAGAAGAGATAACGGATTACAAGCTCTTATATGTCTACACATACGGAGTCGACTGTCAATGGAGATCTATAGTTGTCGACAAGTATGGACAAGAATACAGAGTTGTAAAAAGAACAAATCCATAGACTGTACTAGAAAGAGGTGGATATTTGGTCAATGAAGGACCACAAATGCCTCCACCAAACACGACAATTCCTATAGGAATTCCAAGAAGAGAGCCACCAGGATTCCCTTGAAGAGCGATAACGAGAGAAGAATTGGGAGAGTCTCTGGTTAGACTTGCAGACAATCAACGAGTTAGACCATCCCAAGTCCACAAATGGGTAAACAGAAAATACTCCGGAGATAAAGATCCGAGAGATCACGTAACGGCTTTTAGAAGAGTGATTAGAGCAGAGGAAGTTTCAGATTTTGCGACACAGTTTGCGGGATTTGGATTGACTCTAGAAGATGATGCAGCTACTTGGTTCGACTCGGTAGAAAATTGGGATTTTGAGACCCTAGATGAGCTGTTTGAGTAGTTTATTGAAGAATTCTCGCCAAAAGGCATTGCTCACAACACGGTCTTGCAAATCCATAGATTCAAACAGAAAGAGAATGAATCAATACGCAAAGCATCATTACGGCTCAAGAGATATGTTAAACTCTGTCGGAGAGCGGGGTTACCTATGCAAGCACGACTGATGTTGATCTTTATCCAGGGAATGAGAGATGTGGGCCTTCAGAAGGATCTGCATATGATAAGGAGGATGACGCTAAACGAGTTCATCAAAGAAGCTCTTTATCTAGTGGATAACTGTGAAGCATACAAATAAAAGGACTTAAAGAGTCAAGGAGATGACACATCCTCTCAGCACAGTGTTTCACAGATAAGTGAGTCCATTGCCAAGCCGACGGCAGCTATTGATCAAGAAAAGCTTATCGACGACTTGGTCAAGAGGTTGATTCCTCTTGTAAGGTCTGATTCGGGAGAGCCGAAGTGGTGTGAAATTGAGAGAAAATGGACGAACCATACGGGGGAAGAGTGCTATTATAGCATGGAAAATGCTAGGGAGAGGTATGTACAACTAGTTCCAGAAGCACCTATTCCACCTAGATACATTACGGGGAATGTGCCAAGACCAGTAGGAGTTTTAAGGCCACAGCTTGTCTTAGGACAACAACCTCCGCTGCCAGGTGTTAGAATGTAGGTAGACATGAGATACATGCCAATGATGGAAGCATCAAATAAACCAACGCCAGTACCAGCTACAATGTGGTATAGCAACCAAAGTGAGTACTACCCTTTGGAGCAACAAAATGTGAGAAAAACAGATAGAGTGGTGAGGCCGGTACAACCTCCACCTCCTGGGTTTCAGTCGAAAGAAAGAAGGTATGAAATGGACGAAAGTACATTGTGATTCATTGCAAATAACGGCTTATCTAGGTCAAAGCTTGCTTATAGCCAAGAGGAAATGCTAAAAGAATCTCCTCAACCAGAGACAGATTGTCACAAAAGTCGTGACAACCACTTGGTCAAACAATGTCCTCATACGGAGATCATTGAAGTAAATGCCTATTGTCTTGAGTGTGGCATCACTCACTTGATCCCTGATTGCCCGAAAAAACCAAACCAAATCAGGAAAATCACGACAAATGTATCAGGGATTGTTCAGCTCCCTAGTAGCTCAGAAAATGAAAATGTTGTATCAATTCAAGTGGTTACGAGAGCACAAGCTCAAAAGAAAGCTGATGAGAATCCAGAGACAAAGAACACGGAAAGTGACATGAGTCCAAAGACAGATGATCGACCAAAGACAGACGCACCTAGTCAGAAAACCAAGAGCAAACGAAATAGTTGGAAAGCTAGAAAGACTAGCATGAAAGCACGTAGGGAACGAGAGAAAAAATCCTTAGCTGAGAAGCTTACCGAAGTTGAGGAGAAGATAAAACAACATGAGGAAAAGGAGGCACCTTCTCTTACACAGATGGTTAAACCTCTAGAAGAACCATCCACGGATGAGAAACCGAGAAGTGCTAGTTCAGGAGGATTTGTGTTGGCAGAGAAGGTTAATGAGATATTAGATGCCCTCTTAAAAGCCTATGATGTGAGGCTCAAAAACAACCAAACCCAAGAACACGGGTGGATGACATATCCCTATGCGGAAATAGAAAAGCAAAGGTTTGAAATGTGCCAGAAAATGATTCAAACAGCCCAAGCTTTACTAGAACGACCAGTTGCAAAACCTGAGGATGTGATTCGTGTCATGCCTACACAAGTAATCCCACCAAACCAGGAACTAAACGAGCCAGATTCTAGTCATGAGCACAGACCAAACCTCAAAGACCCAGCATTAGAACCAAGGATAGTACTGATGAATACCACGGATAACTCTTCCGAGGGATTTCACCAAGCTATACCTGAGGATTGTAAAGAGATAGATGGTCTTGACGAATTGTGGAAACAAGTCAGAGAGGCCAATGAAGCCGATGACCTAAGAAGACGAGTAGACAAGATTGGTGATGAACGAGGAGTGTTTCTACCACCAATAGAGGAATTTGAAACTAGATCTCAAATGAATCTAGACGTGAGATCGTATTGGGGCGACAAAGGATCTGTACAATCTATGGATAGTCAACCCCATTCGCTAAGAATACTACCATCCTACATGGGAGAGTACGAGACCAAGTCAGATGTGGTTGCAGTCCCATCCCAGAGACTGTCTCCCAACAAGGCCATTGATTCAAAGGGGCTAGTAGATATTCTATCTACCCCAGTCACCTGTACAATAATGTTAGCCGAGTTTCTCAGAATAAGACCAAACATGTGGGCTAATGTGGGTAAATGTCTAGAGAAATTTGGTGTAAAAACCCCAATGACTCAAATCGAGGAAGGCATCGAAGAGCTTGAAATGCCTCAACTAAATACTAGGCCAGTGCCATTAAACAAGGTAGGCGAGTATTACAAGGGAGAAGAAAGAAACACCGCCCTTCCTGTGGAATTCAATGGTGAAAAAACCATGGCAATCCTTGACAGTGGAGCTGGTGTGGCCATTGCAACCAAAGAGGTTTCGAAAAAATGGGAAAAACCTACCTTGATATCCACACGAATGACCCTGTTGCTTGCATATGGACACAAGGAAAAGCCCATAGGACTGCTAGAAAAAGTACTTGTTACTTCTTGTGGCATTGAATATGAACACACTTTTGTTGTTGTTGACTTTGGCAAGAAGAACAACTATGACATCATTCTGGGAAGACCATTCACGCAACAATTGAAAATGGTCCAAGATTGGGGTTATGACCATATATATCTGAGACATATGGAAACCATAACAAAGATAAACTTGAGGGACCATAGCTATAGGGATGTGACGAGAACACCGGTTGAGGAGTTTGATTCCGCCACAGTAGCAGGATCAGAACTTCTAGCTTGGTTAGGTAAGCCTAAAGAACTGTGGATGTGTGGAGCGTCACAATGTGGTAGCTTGAAACGTGAGGAATGTATCCTAGAACGGGTTATAGAGGATAGGGACTATATCCCAGAACCATTTCCTGAAGAAGAGTTAGAGCCTTTTGGATGGGAACACATCTTGGCTACTCTGGACGTGTGCGCCGTGGAGGATGCTCCCACAACAAAGTTTTGTGATGAAAATGGCTATGATGTCGTTCCTTATTTTACAGTGAGTGTAATCCAGGAAAACGAAGAGAACCAGACATCAACAAGCTCTCGACATAAGGAGCAAACAAAGAAATGTGGAGAATCAAAAGATAAAGAAGACGACGAGTTCTATGACTCTGTAGAACACTTCGAGCTTCAAGAAGATCAACGACCCAAGAATCAATGTCATTGCTACACGAATAAAGTGCATCAAAAGTGGATTCCAAAGTCCTCGGTGAAGACACAGCCACCACAAGCATCCTCATCCATGTCTCCTAATAAGGATGCAAAGACTCAGCTAGGAGGAATACGACCAGAGCAACAAGCTAACAATGCTCTAATCAATGGGCTAGAAAATTCCTCCAAGAAACTACCACCCACGAGCAAACAGACAGTAACTTTCCACTACCAGCCAAAAAATCAAGGGAAATTACAAGAAGTCAACCTCGATGAGGATAGTAGCGATAGTGATGAATCTTACGACATCCCCTATCATCAACTCAGTCCATCACTATCACCAACAACCATGACAGGTCAAAAGAACAGGACAACAAGTCAAAGCCAAAAAGCTCGACAAATCTGGATACCAAAAAGCCAGAGCGTCCAAAAACAAATATGGATCAAGAAGACAAAGATCTCTAACGACAAATCACAAGATACAACACCAAAACAAAAACAAGGAAAGCGTGCATGAATGGGTAAGAATATCACAAAGTCGCAAGCTTTCACAACTCAGGTTTGGGCTCCAAAGAAGTTGATTCAAGCACAAAAAAATCAGGAATTCATTTGGATTCCAAAACAACCACAGTATCAACTTTCAAAGCCTAAATCGCATCCCCAACCAAGCGTACAAGGGCCGAATCAAAGACCACTGTCGACTCACACAACAAAAAGGTGGATCCCAAAGAAGTCTCTTCAAACACAAACGAAGCACGGGCAAGTATGGGTTCCCAAATGAGCGTCAGCAACAAAATAGCCAATAATCGCAAAGAAATGGGTCCCAAAGAAGAACAACCAAACTGTTGTCAGTGCATCACCGCTTGAATTCTTACAATTCTTCCTACGATTACAGTATAGTTAGAAGAGAGCAAGTCGCTTCAATCAAGCAACGATACAGGAGCTTCAAAGACCATTACATTGCTTAGAATAGGAAGCCTCGCCAACAAATGCCAATAAGCAAATTGCTTATACCCACATCTTGCACAAGATAAATATTTTCCATGCATTGATTTTGTATGCATAATAGGGATACATTACAAGGCCTGCATATTAATTGCCCAAGCACAACACATACCCTTTGCGATTCCCTGTCGTAAAGGATGACTCCAAATAGGAAGGGGGGAGGCATGCTGAATGCGGACCTAACATTATGACTATTAGAGGGCAATGTTTTGTGAGATGCATTGAATTTTTGCATTTTATTGTGATAATTTTTTGACAAAATTTAGACTATATGTCCTCATAGTAGTGTTACACAGGAGTATGGGGACAAAATCCATATATGAGCCCTTAGGGACATGTGTATAGTGTACATAGCATTTAGATTTCTATTTGAATGATTTTTTCTTTTGTTAAGTTTTAAGATTTTCTTTGTTATTATTAAGAAAAAATTAAAAAAACCATAATCCACATGAAGAAAAGACTAACGAGAGGCCTGAGCACTACAAAGAGAAGAAGGTATAGGAAAACGATGAAACTTCATGAAGTATGTCTCAGCAGCCACTACAACAGCCGAAGAACTTGTCACAAAGCAGTGTCAACATGCAACCGCCAAGTCATAAAAGTCAGAGTCAAGTAGCTAAGCCACAAAATGAGTGAGGTGTTAGTCCCAAAGCTTCAAGTAACCGATGCATGAACCGATCTCGTTTTAGGAAATCGGGTGCAGCTTCCCCCCTTGCCACTGACTCAACCCACCGTTCCCACAAATCCACAAATTTGGACTCATAGGTGGCATATTCTAAAAGACCCTCCTGCTTCAAGTCTCTCAACTTGTCCAACAACTTTTCTGAAGTGGTACCTCCCCCAAAGCGGTTTTTAAGGGTTCCCAGTCATCCTTGGTTGCTTGTGGAAGTGCATTGTACCATGATCTAGCTTCTAGCTTCATGAGATGCTTAAAGATTCTAACCCGGGATTCATCCATATCTTTGTTACTCACTACACATGCTACTTCAAAGTCATCTAGGAAGTCTGTTACCAAATCCTCCCCCTTCTTTCCTTTAAATGTTGGAAATGCTACACTTGCCATGATTACTGAGAGAGAGCTAGAAAGACACACTGCTTAGCTTGCAAAAAAAAAATTTCTTCTTTACAAGGAGGCGTGTATACCCTCTTATACTAGGACATAGATTAAAACTTCAAACGGTACATTGCCTTGTACCAAAGGTAAGACAAATGGTTGATCTGATGCCAGAATCTCCAAAAACCGCTCCCCACCCGGCATGGTGTCAATGACGTGCTAGTAGTGAGCCTTCAAATCCAGTATTACCTTGATTGAGCGTACACGTGTTGGTATGTGTGATCTGTCTTGAGGTAGGTTGTACTGATTCATGTGAAGATTAGAGGTGCTTAGTCACTGTCCAAGCTTGTGGGAGAGGGTGGTGTTCTTTTCTGAAACAAACTCAGTAGATCCCTAGTTTCTCTAGTGAGAGTGTGAGCCAATGATTCCGTTATCTGTGCTGCATCATCAGGTGCGACTTGAAAACTGACTGTGATAATTACCTCGGTGACTTGAGTTACCCGATTTTCAAAGTAGAATAGTGTTAATTCTCTATTGTGTAGAGCTCCCTCCATTTTGTTGTTGTGGGTTGGTTGTAGGTTGCGGACATGATTTTGACCTTCTCCTTCTTCTTCTTGGCACTTGGCCTATGTATATCCACTGGGTTTGGCGTGTTGGTTGACTCTCCCACTGCAAATGAATTACCCTTACGCCTGGCACTCGAGCTTCGATGGAGATGCCGAGTTCGTCTAGTTGTGCTTGGAGCTCTTCTTCTTCTGTCATCCAATTAGCAAATCCTGCTAGCCATTCATCCATTCACAATAGTTTAGGGGTTTCAGTCTTGTAAACTGAAGGGTTTCATGAAAAGTTCCTCCATGGGGGCACCAAATGAAGGGAGCAAAGCGAACCCCGAACCCCGACGGCCTCTAAAACACCGGGGACCGAATGGCGCGCCTCGAGCCTGTCATGGTAAAGCAAACAGGGGGCACCACCTAGCTTCAGCGGCTAGGACGCAAACAACACACCACCATAACAAATTTTTCATCCAAGAGAGATGGATGCTTGGGATTAATGATGAAGAGGAAGGGAAATGAGATCAAGTGTGTGAGAGAGAGAGAGGGGGTATTGCGGCTTAGTACTTAGGAACCACAGAAGGATGGCAAATCCGCACACCCTTCACACATACACAATCTCACTCCAAACACAAGACTAGGTGGCGATTCCTCACACCTCACATGGGCAAAACATTGCAGGAAAACATACTCACAAAACCTCAAGCTTTATTTAGAGAATAAGGCGATGAAATGGGGAGCATAGGGTAGGGGAATGAGAAGGGAGAGAGTGGTAGAGCACATGGCGGATAGGTGGGAGTTGATGGCAAAGACTCGCACGAGGGTTATGGTCATCATCCTTCATTTAGTTTCCCTTCATCTTCCATAGCCCAAGGGTGTAGAGGTCATGCTCAAGACGAGCATGGTGATTGCGGTGATGGTGATGGTGATGGTGTGGGTGTGTGTGTGTGCACTAGGCACACACAATGCATAGTGTATTCTTTGGTGATGTTGTGTGTGTTTTTTTTTGTCATGGTGAGCTCTCATGGCCTCCTTATATAGGGAAGGAGGAGAGGATTTAGCAATATTTCTAATTGAAGTGAGTGTCCCACTCTGGTGACTAGGAAAATGGGGTGCATGTGACTGTGGCTCCCGTCTTGTCTCCTCATTATTTAAAATACCAGAGTCAATAGAGAGAGAAGAAGAGAAAATGTGGGTAGGATGTAGAGGATAGGAAATATTTACAATAGTCTAGCTTTGGCTAGACATAAGCTTATTAGGGAGAGAAGAGAGAGGTAAGAAAATTATAAGAGAGGTTGTCGAAGGTGGATATTTGTTGATGAGGATGGATCCTCCAAAAATGGTGATAGAATCACTCTAGACTTGCCAAGACCTCATTAAAAGAGCCTTGTCTCTTGTAATCATGCTTGAAGACTTGTAGAACCATAGCCATTCTAGAGGGAAGAAAACTAGGTATGGCCTGTGTGACCATTACATGAGAAAACTGGGGTCCACTACAAAAATCATAGCTCCGCGTTTATAACTCCAAAAATTCTGAAAAAATTTGAGCTAAAATTTGAGATCACGAGCTACATCTTTCATGTTGAACGCTCCTTCAATTCGGGGTTCTTCTTTACTTAAAAAATTCAGCCAAATAATATATTATTTGTGGCTGCAAAAGTCTTTTGGTGGTATTGTGGATGCACACAAGAGAGCAAAAGAACCTCCAAGAGATTCACAAATCTCCTCTCCAATGCAAGAAAAACTCTACACAAAATCTCAGCACAAAGCTAAGACAAGCTGCTTCCCAAAAGAACTGTTTACCTAAAGAAAAGCTGTCAAAAAGCACACCCTCTTGATCTAAACGCCTCCGAAAAGTAACTTCTGCTACGTTGCTTATAAAAAAAATTTGAGGGCTCGAACGGCTTCAAAAGGGGGGTTAAAACCCCAGGTCATCACCTGATGAGAATACCCCCAGAACGTCGAGGATGCTCCCACGAGAAAATTTTTCAAAAACTGCCTGAAAACTGCGATTGCGCGCGCGGACGCGAAAACGCAAGTAGAGGCTCTAGAAATCACCTTGCTCTAATACCAATTGTTGAAGATGATGAAACAGGAAATAGAAGGAAGACAGCAACTCAGAGTAGGAAGAAGATGGAGAAGGAGAAGACACAGAGCTTGCCTACGAGATCTCTGTAGTCTATCTCTCTGTATTAGAATAATAGAGTATATACAAACTTAGAGCTACAAAGCTTATATGAGACCCTAAGAGATAAGGTGTCCTTTCACACCAGATGTCCAGGGGGAAAAACCCATTGGGAGAAAAGTGCCTTTGGTGAAGCGCGTATACACACTAATACTACTACATGTCTACATTATGAAGACTTTTTGTGACACACACAAAGCATCCAATTTCCCTAGTGTTTGGCCTTTGGACACGGCCTTTGGACACCAACCTTTGAATTTTGGAACCTTAGCATTTTGGAAGTCTTAATGGGCTGAACCTTAGGGTCTTTTAAGCCCATTGTTTCACATTGCTCTTTTGCAGATGGTCCCCCCCTTTGGATCCCTATTTTCCCTCCTTTGGATCCCTACTGTGGGCCGGTCTGCTAGCTTAACCAATAATCTAGCTTTTTCTCCCTTGGCACTTCCCCATATTAAATGATCACTTTAACATGAGAAAATCATTTAGGAGAATTAGATATTGATTATTATGACATGGCCCAGGGAGGTCACCTAAGAAAAATGTAACCTATCACGTGAGTTCAACAAAAGGGTATTTAAAGTTCTTGAAACTTACAGAAATATATATATACAGAAGGACATTGTTTTTTCAACTTTGAAAAAAACTTACAGATTTTAAAAGAAAAGGGTACATTATATTCCTAACAAAATTTACAGATAAGGGGTTTTACAAACATGTCTTGAACGCACGTGATATGGTAGTTTTACACATAGTGAAGCCCCCGAGTGACATGGCTTGACTAATGCACCAGCTACGTTCAATCATCTAATGGAGTATTTAGGACCTACTACAAATTCAGTGGAGTATTCTTTGATGATATCATCATCTACTCCAATCTTTCGAGGAACTTAAGCAACATCTCCAAGTGATTTTTCAAGCATTAAGGGAGAACAAGCTTTTCCTCAACCAAAAGAAAAGCGAATTTTCCTTCAAGAGATTCAATACTTAGGTCATATTATCTCTCACGATGGTATCCGTATGGATCCATCAAAGTTAGAGTTAATAAAAGCATGGCCTAATCCACGGAATCTACATGAGCTAAGAAGCTTTATTGGTATGTGTGCATGCTATAGACACTTCATAGCACTCAAAAGAAGTTTACAAAGGTAAGTTGGTGCACTCTAAAGTTCTATGTTTGCAATTCATGACCCACTCTAAAGCAAGGATCGTCATAAAGAGCATATTCATTGTTCTTTTCAAATTTGTTTTGCAATTGCGATATGGGGGAGGATAAGGGGATATCTTCATGGAAGTGATGACCATGTTTCTTGAACATAAAACTCTCATCGCTCCCATGAATATTCTCCATGGATAGAAAATGATGCAAGACGAACATATGGGATTCACCCAAGACGAGGTTAACTTGAAACTTATGACGAGACAAAATATTAAACTCCCAAGAGACTTGTTGTATTTCTTAAGGTCTTGTTTAAGTAGACATTAAAACGAATTAGGAACTAAGGGATTATAGCTCAAGGAACTCAATTTAGAATTTCAACTAGGACAAAAAAATTTACCGAGAATAGTTGATGTGGATAGCCCTAGCATAACATAGAATTTTTAAGTATGAAACTTGTCTTACAAGTTTGGAAAAGAACGACGCATGTGTTTACCTGTGGGATACAACGGAGAATGGTCCTTTTTGTCTAGGACTCATAACCAATCGTATATATTTTGAGCTCTGATTCATTCAATTCCCTAAAAATGGGATTGGATGGGAGTGAGTCTCGATCGGGTGGTGAGACCCACGGATATGTCTAGAAATCAGCCTAGTCCGGGTAGGCCTGATGTCGATAGAAATGGAGGAAGGAAAATGGATCCAAATTGGAATTGGATAAGGAAGGAATATGCGATTTAATTAAGGAACTCTTGTAATTGTTTGGTAAAAAGGAACCTTTAAAGACTAGGAACAATAAATGGGCTATCCCGCAATTGTTCTCATCAGACGGACCTTTGCTTTGCTTCTTGGGATATTTATTTAAAAAGAACTTAAGAAGATAGATTATTTGTAAGCCTTTTCCAAATAATGTAAAAAAAATTAAGAATTAGAAGTTGTGTAAAGATGTCGCCTCCACACGTGGTGGAGGAGACACGATACCCGAGTCCTGGGAGGATAGGGATATGCCTAGAGAAGTATATGTGATTGCTTGAAAGATAACTAGATAACTCTAATAATACTAAAGGAGAAAGGAAATAAAATATTTTAAAACAAAAAAAGGTGAGAGTAGCCTGATAAATGCACACTTGCAAGGGTATGTAACAATTGCATGTTGCTTTCAAATGCTTGAAATGTATGAATTCTTTATTCGACATGTTTAGAATATTGTTTTCTAGTATCATCGTACTACCTTGAAAGGGTGCATTTACCAAATGGTTCGATGGAAGGTTGGATTTCATAGGGTTAATCTGTTGGTGGCCAAAAATTTGACCCAATTTTATGTTTTCCATTAAATTAAGTCAAGAACCTTGGAAGGGATTTCGATCTACAAACTTGGGAACGAGGGACTCGTGTAGTTAGTAAATACACTCATCTTAGGGCAACAAATTGATGGCTGTGTGCAATCATAATTGAGAAAAAAGCATCACTAACCTTGAACCAATGGTGAATTAGAGGACTCTCACCAGTTGACCCTTGAAGGTAGAGTTCAGATTTAGTCTAAGGGCTTTGTTTTGAAACTTGAAACGATAAGAGAAAGATATTTTGGGGTTAAAGGTTCCATATGAGAAAAAGTGAATGTTATCACCCCCTTGAGTTGGCATCGAAGAGCAGGAGGAGTCCTGTCAGAACAAGGATCCTAAGGAGCAAGGCTCGACCTAGGGGGTCAAGGAACTGAGCCAGGGGCTCGGACTGCCACTGTGGACTGGGGATATGTATTATGCTAGGCCAGGAGCCGGCCTATATATAGGGTGGTAGGGTGGTGGATCCGACATCTCAGTCTCATAGGTCTTATATTGCTATCAGAGCTCACGGGAGGGAAGGAGCCATGGAGGAGGGGAAGAGCTATGTGCATGGTGTTACATGTCTTCTCTCTCTCTCTCTCTCTCTCTCTCTCTCTCTCTCTCTCTCTCTCTCTCTCTCTCTCTCTCTCTCTCTCTCTCTCTCTCTCTCTCTCTCTCTCTCTCTCTCTCTCTCTCTCTCTCTACCGTGGACAAGCTCTCTGGCAAGGAAGGAGGGAAGACCATGGGCACAATCCCCTTAGTGAGGATGGTGCAACCAACAGAGGGCAGAGATGCTACCGGAAACTACCCCTTCGATAGTGAAGCGACCAGCTGTTGCGGGAAACTACCCTTGGGAGGGGCTAAATAGTGAAACGATCAATACGCGGGCACGCGTCCTTACACCCACAAGTGGTCGAACCTGACCTGCATGAAACCGATCTATCCCTCTTGCTTTGGATTCACCATGGCCCAAGGGGGCAGGTTTCGACACGGGCGAGTCCAGAGATTCGGATTGTACGCAAAGTTGGCAAGCTTCTCTTTCCTGCATAGTCTACCCGCCATCGCCAGACTTGGGCGACCCCTTGTTCACACAAAGCGCCCAATGTTTTGGGCTTTTACACCCTTGAATGGTTTGTTCCCACAGTGGGACTCCCGGCAGGGTCGATGAGAAGCATGCAACCCACGCGAGGAGCTAATTGCAAAAATTTAGCAAGCAAGCTCACATGCTGCATTGCATGCAAGTCATGCAAGCAAAGTACAAAAAATGACCTCAATAGAAATTTGACGACTTCCTTGCTAGTCAATTACAAAAAAATAAACTTCAAATTTACACATTATCTCATCAACTATATATCGACTCTATTACAAGGGGATCGATCAAACAAGCAAGGCCTTTTAGTCCTATTAACACTTGCATGGCTATGTTTGATTGTGGTTGTTCCCTACATTTTGGAATGGGAGGCACTCTCTTTCAGCAAGAAGATTTGGTCAGGTTATTTCGTCAATTTGATGACAGACTAGCAACGGTTCGAGGTTCAAGGAATAGGCCATGTGGACGACACGTCAAGTCAATTCTTGATCATTTTTAACATTTTTCTTGTCTATTTAGTTCCAATTATGCAGTTGGAATTTGAATTCTGGAGCACGGTTCACTTGGTCTCCAAAATGGTTTTTTCATAATCGAGCAAGGCTCACTAACTGAATATAAATAGCTATATCTAGTACAACACTCAGGATTTGGTCCTTGAGGTTTTCTTTTTGATGCATGGTATGCGCACATCTCTAAGGCAAATGTCCAAAGAAAGGATTTCCTTTTCATTCTTATATTATAATACCTCCCCACAGTTTGGAGTATGCTATGAGCAGATCAATTTGGGAGACCTTTACCACTATATGGCATGATCATTCAATGGGTACTTCTAGTATATTTAAAACAAGATTTAGGCAAAGGTGCTTGGCATGGCCGACCACTCGTTATAGCTTCAATAGACGATAGGGGGTTTCTCTATGTCACATTCTGGATTTGTATTTTTACAGAGATTTTGTCAATCAAGATGAATCTATATGGTCAAGGACAATCGTAATCAAGCCACAAGTATGAGGTACATACTTTGCAAGTATTTTTCTCCTTTCCAATACATGGTACAATTCGACAAGGTTGATTACTGTGAATGATCGCTGAGGTCCACTTTCTTTTGCTATGATATTGTAAACTGGCAAGAGTATCTGTTGTTAGCTAGCACCAGCACTCCATGAGTATTTATGTGAAGCAGAGCTTCCCTTTCGGCATTTGGCATCACGATTTCCAAAGTTTGGAATATGCTATTAGCATATGAACTTAGGGAAACTTTCCAAGATTTCTGTAGGTTTTTAAATCACACGAGGGCATCGCTACCTCACTAGAGAAGCAAATATGGCTATGAGTAGATTTAAGCAAGTTTTTATTTCGAAAACTCAGGACAACTCTCCTCTGCAGGGCAACCAGTATAGACAATTTTAAGTTTTCTTGTTTTTCTATACTTTAACTTTTAAATTGGCAAAGATTTCCTATTGTACAAAAGCAAAGTTCTTTGACAACATTTGTGAGAAGCAAGGCTTCTAACCCCTGCCAAGATCCTGCCGTTTTTTCAAATCAACAACATTGGCACACAGTTTTGGGCATTCCACAATGTGCGGATACAAGCTCACAATTACATAAGACAACAGCAAATTGTGATTTATCCATGTCCAATTGTGCAAGGCACTTCTAGTATCGGCTCAATCTGTGGGGCCTTCAATGTCTCCAAGGACAATTGTGCAAGGCACTTTTGGTATCGGCTCAATCTGTAGGGCCGTCAATGTTGCCAATGGCTTACACCTCTACGTGTATGGCATGCCAATGACATTGACATAATTCCATCTCATTACTATTTACGCTTTCGCTATAGCACTAGCTAATCTATCAAGGACGAGCTCAGTTATGGATGGTTTCAAGTATTTTTTTTATTTTTCTTCACAAGAAAACTGTCATACCTAAGTCACTCTGGTACAGTCATGACCACATGCATGCTAGGTGGGTCCAGATGTGAATTATGGTACCTCTCTCTACAAGAGCCTTGTACACACATACTATTGTACGCTTATAGGATAAGCTATGACACGGACATGGTTTGCACTGGAGCATATGCAAGGGGCATACACCACATTGGAATAGGGGGTTTTCCTTAGCCCATCATTCTCTCTCTCTCTCTCTCTCTCTCTCTCTCTCTCTCTCTCTCTCTCTCTCTCTCTCTCTCTCTCTCTCTCTCTCCAACTTCTATGCGGGAAAGGTGAAATTAGGCATGATTTTATTGAAATCTTTCTATGTCAATACGGTAACAAGAAGAGCTAAGAGACAGCAGGCAGGGCTAAGATCCATCTATTGCCACCTATTTTGGAATTTCTAAGAGCCATCTATTTGTAATCCATCAGTGATCGAACATCTCTATTTAGTTGAGTACCCATCGATTCTAATGGACAAGTCAAAGATTTGCCATTAGTAATTTTTTGGCCATTATTTTAACACTACACACTTTAAGTCTGAAAATCAAGTTGATTTTTGGAATGTCTTAAACTCATACGGGCTTATCTCTGCCAAGGTGTATAGATGAAGCCAGCATTTCAGACAGTACGGTTGTTCACAAAAACCCAAGATTATGGATTTTTGGGTCCGGAAATGATCTAGTTGTGAATACGATTCCAACTTCAGTGGATCTCCTATTTTATTTATAGCACTAAGAGTGTCTACATGATTGGAACCTTCACACTTATACTTTCAAGGACAGACGTTCACCAACTTCCAAGGGGTAGTGGACAATTTTAAGTTTCCAAAGTAACAAGGGAAAACTCAAGGGGGGTCACGGATACAGGCCAAGGGCCGGCTGCTAGTTGAGTACTTTCTCTAAAAAAGTTTAGTCAAGGGGTTTGACAATGTCGATTTTAACCAAGGGGTTTTGATTGCAAAGGCAACATCCAAGGTTACATGTGCAATACTACTTGCATTTCACTAATTTTCAATTAGTGTTCCTAAGCCTTTGTAGGCAGGAAATTTGGGTAGGTGCCTTTCACTACGGATAAGCAAATACTATGTTCAACCTCTAGGTACGCATCTAATTTTTTGTTTTATTTTTTACTTTTCCAAGTAGGATGCATAGACTTCTACGTTTTCATCCATATTTTTCTCTGGTCATGTAAGAGCCAAGAAATTTGGGATGTGGTGTACAAAATAAGTTTTTGCATTATGGAGTTATATACCCACTTGTAGGGTTTGATTTGGCACATGTTTTTGCATGGGATACAGAATGGTCTAGGAACTCAATGAGTTCGTTTTAGCCAATGTGGAGTAAGGATAATGAGGGTTTCTCTCACTCACGTCGTGGAGTGTTTGCAATTACCTCCACACCAAAGTACATCTTGTAGTTGAAGGATGTTCTTTTTTCAGACATCCTTACCTAAGACATATTCCACATGTAGAGAATATGAGTCTCTAGAACTGACACTGGCACCACTACTTCATTTATGTGTCGCAGCCATGTCCCTAGGTGCTGGCCGAATCCATTTTCTAGACTATTTTCAGCACATTGTATCAAGTACAATTTCAGTGGCCATAAATTTTCGGATACGCAGAACGACTTGTTCAGGTTACAAGTGCAGCTAAATAACATTAACAGATGGTTGTTTATGCATATAGCAAAAGTATGAGTTGTTAATGAAAAGGTTTCATTGTTTGTACCTAGAAGTGATTAATGTGTCCTTCTATTATGGTTCAAACATTTTAGCAAGGCTTGCAAATGATTGTAGTAGAAAGTATTTAGTTTCTCTTCAGAACTATTTACACTCCCCTTTAATGTGTGCTAGCAGCATCACATTCACCATAAGTATTGGCAAGTATGATCATGGATATGCAGGTTTGGATCTGTTTTGCTAAATGCATGCACACTAGGTGTTATGGACCCTAGTGTTTAACAAAGGCTGATTTGGAGCGGCATGCATATTCATCACATTAATTTCTTATGAAGCATTTTTCATTTTATGTGCAGTAACTCTATGAGATTACTTTTGGATCTACCAATCACCAAAAGAGGTCACGGCTTGGTTTGGATGCTTGTGGATCTTTCAAGTTAACCAAGATGGTTATTCATAACATTGTTGATTTCTTAGAAATATTCTAAGGAACGGTGGTCCCTATTTATCTTTCATTTTGCAAGACTGTCTTGTTTAATAAACCATGGGGAAACATACCTCAGTACTGTCAGTATCCAAGGGGATATGCAGATTAGGCAGTCCACAAAGTGTAATCCTATGTTAAAGGATATGCGAAGTGCGTACGTTAGCACCAAGCAATCCAATTAGTAAGCATTTATTGTCATAGTTGGAGCTTCATGTATAATTCAGGTTCTCAACATTGAAACTAATTATAGTGGGGTTGTTTACTGATACAAGAAGATAACAAGTCAAGGACTTAAACTTGGCGAATGAGTTACATCAGCAAGTTACTTTCATGGAAATTGAAAAGAGGTACTATCAGGATGTTATTCATGATTTCATTGAACCTCCCACTGAACCATGTTCGAGTCAAATGAACATTTGGATCCATGAGGGATGCCATTGTGGAACACATTAGTGTATCACCACTCTTGTTAAGGATCAAGGCTCGACCTAGGGGGTCAGGGACCTGAGCAAGGGACTCGGACTGGACCAGTATGGACTGGGGATCCATACTATGTCTAAAGCTAGGAGCCGGCCTATATATAGGGTGGTAGGCGGTGGATCCGACATCTCAGTCTCCTAGGTCTTATAAATCCTGTCTTGGTATCGGTCTCAAGTGGGAGGGATGTCAAGAATCATGGTATACCCATTTGGAGGTCGTGTAGCTGATGGTCCCCAGCATGGCCCTCACTTCTTTCTTTCCATGGTCTTGATTATAGACTATGATCTTCAAAACAAGGCCATGTAGAATTCTCATCTTTGCCAAATGCAAAAGCCTGTTAAGCTCCATTTGGATTAAGATTCTTTGAAGCAATGGGTGTTTTGATGTTTTTTCTTCCAATGATAAGCTTGGTATAAGGTTTAGAGCTTTCTATCACATCCTTCATTGTGTTAAGAATGAGTTCCTAAGCCCACACCATGGAGCTCTCCCCTTATTGTACCTTGTCTACATTTAGTGTATTTGTCTACTAGACTTGCGTACTTGATTTAGTTGATGCTTGCATTGACTCCACATGCTCTACACACACCCACACACACCCATGAAGAGGTATGCACGACCAAGAGCTGATTTGGGCTGATCTTGATGCCTACCAAAACTTGTGATTTCATCCAAAGCTTCCCCCAGAAGCCTATATAATGGTTCACTATGTACTAGCAATCTAGTTCAATAATCAATCCAGTTTATGCCTACTCTCTTTGTTCATTAAGTCTCTTAATTGTGCTTGGTGTGGCTTCACACGATGGTCTCACCATCATCATGAATGCTAGCCTAACCTGTCCACCCTAATCTATGTACTTATCATGTGGTATCAGAGCTTAAAACTAGATTAAGCATTAATCTAGCATCAAATCCTATCAAGTTTGCAATTGCATTATAAAGAGTTCCAAGCTAGGCCATTGTATCCCACCCTCTCTCTCTCTCTCTCTCTCTCTCTCTCTCTCTCTCTCTCTCTCTCTCTCTCTCTCTCTCTCTCTTGCTTGCAATGGCTGCAATCATATTTTCACACATTGCATTTAGGTGTAGAACTACAATTGGATTGACTGTGTGTGTGTGTGTGTGTGTGTGTGTGTGTGTGTGTGTGTGTGTGTGTGTGTGTGTGTGTGTGTGTGTGTGTGTGTGTGTGTGTGTGTGTGTGTGTGTAGCTGTTTAAATCTTAATTAATAAGACATAATTGAACTTTTACATTCAAAAGACAACTGGCCAAGAAACAATGAGCTGATTTGTAAAAAACTAACTCAGTATCAGAATTATCTAAGTACAATCATTGCAAGAAAGAGGTCCTCTTTCAGTGGGGTTGGTAGTAAAAAAAACTTCCCCGTTCTTCAGTGGGTATTTCATAACAGTAATGTTGCTTGCCAAAGAAAAGAAACCCTCCAAGATAAGATAGAGTCCTTACCTGCATCCATCCAAACAAGACAACAATTCAGTTAGCCTTGGATGTGTTTTACAAGTATCAATGGATCATATCAATTGTTATCCATGTCCATCTTACAGAATTTAATTACTTTAGGCAAGCTAGGTCTTTTATTAGAATTTGTATGTTTAGCAATCTTTATCTATTTCTTCCAAAATGAGTGGTACAATATACCTTCTAATCTAAGTGGTGAAGTCCACCAAAAAGAAGCCTTACTATAATGAAGTTTACTTGTTTAGCCATAGCTCGGTAGCTATGCATAAGCCCACAGTATCAACCATATACTTACCAATCAAATATGGTATCAGAAAAACTCCATTTTTACCAAGTGGAGCCTCATGTCACGAGCCATAGCCCAGTATTTATGCCAAAGCTGAGAGTATCAACCATATACTTACCTTCAAACTCCCAAGAATTAAGTCATTAGCATCCCATAAAGTACAGTAATATTCGACCATGTTTGGGTTAAGATACCTTCATGATTCCATAGCCATGGGTACTAGATGGGCTAAAAAACCTCAACACTTTATCCTCATATGAAATCATGAGGGGAAAGTGCTTTATAAAAGTTCAAGTGTGGCCATAGTTTACCAAAGAAAGCACAAAAAAGTATCTGTGTAAGTGTTCGACAGAGATCATCACCAAAACACAAGGTTTCAATACCCACGGTTCCTTTTATATCAATTGTACTTATAGCTCCATGCCAAAGCCGAATGCATTAGCCATATACTTACCTTCAGAATCCCAGGTTATTACCATTACATAAGGAACTGTATTGTCCGGCTATTCTAAACCTACAACGTCCTGTAGCGGTTAAAACAGAGCCAAAAAAGTTACAAGATTGTAGTTTCTAGCCAAAAAACCAGTTAAAACAGCGACAGAACCATTCAACACATTGGTTTTCTCCATATCCTGCAGCGGCTAGAGTCAGAGCCAAGTGACCAGTAGGTCATCACAAAAAATGTTGCTTCCAAACGAACCAGTTTTCCGCCAAGCAATATCTTGATGTAGCAGATGTTAAGAACGGCCATTAAGCCAAGCCACCCATCATGATTCCATCCACATACACCTATACACACATACATCCTGCCCCATATAAACACCTACTAATTTATGTAGAGGTGAAGTACTTCGGCTGCTATTTATAGAGCCATTTTCAACAAATTCTGGCAAGACCCAGCTATTATGCAGATTTTACTTTCAATCAAAAAAACACCGACTGTTGTTGTTTTTTTTTAATGCAAAAGCCTGTAAATGGTATTTTCTTGCAAATGGATTTACATAAAACCCATTCATAAGATCATATGCAGTAATGAGTTCAACTATTCATAGTTTCTTTCTACACAAAGCAGCAGAACAACCATTAACCACCAATATATGCCATAGTATTACATCTATTCCTTACCATTGACCAGCCGAAGAGGTGCCAGTCAATCCCATTATGTAAAGCCAGACAGCCCCCGACAGTAAACCATAGAGGCGTCCTAACCAGTCCAAGGTTAGAGGCAACATATATGGTGGATAAACCATACATTGTTAGTTTATAACATGCAGGGTACCATGCCCAAGGTTACCATATCAAGCATTTTGATATAATATCAACAAAAAGATTCGTTTGCAAACACACACATTTAGTCTTTCAGAGGAAGCAAATGAGAGCTTAGGTAGACCACAGTACCTGAGAAGTTTGAGCTTCAAGCTCCATAGCTTTAGGACGTTCAAGCAGTAACGACACAAAGCGGAATAACAACAACCAGAAAATTAATCTCAAGCTAAGTGAGGGCTAAGGAGTGCCCTCACCTTAGTATTTATAGGTTGGTTTGCATGCATCCTGAACACGCGAAGTGAAAGAGCAGAGCCACCCATTGCTGTGTGAGCTCCTCAGGCGTCAGTGGATATCATTGCCTGGGGAGAGAGCGTCGGTTCATGGTCCGAGGGTGGAAGGGGCCGCCTTCCCTTTGTGATGATGGCTGAGGATTTCCACTCTCTTTTTTTTGGAAAAGCGCTTATATTTTTTGTACTAGGACATTGTCCCATATCAAAAGTCGATGGCACAGTGAGATAATGAGGGCCCTATCTTGCCAATAGGGGGGGGGGGGGGGGGGGAATATTTTTTTTCCAGTAGTAGGTATTTTTCAGTATTTTAGTGTGTGTGTGGGGGGTTGTTTTTTGGAAAAAAAACCATATAGGAGGAGGAAAAAATTAACTCCATAGTAGTACCACGGTGTGTGGGTGTGGGTGTGTGTGTGTGTGTGTGTGTGTGTGTGTGTGTGTGTGTGTGTGTGTGTGTGTGTGTGTGTGTGTGTGTGTGTGTGTGTGTGTGTGTGTGTGTGTGTGTGTGTGTGTGTGTGTGTGTGTGTGTGTACCCGCCCTAACCCAGGCACCACACACAATGGGTCAGTAGTAGGCCCATTTTGTATGGGCCTACTACCTTATGAGAGGGATAAGACTCTCTTTTTGGAATAAAAGTCCAGGCCAATTGTGCCTTATGAGAGCTTGAGTGATGGTATTACGGATCTGATTGCGATTAAATCCATTAAGGCAGTATTTTTTAATAAGTACTGAAATTTCTTCCCAGGCCATGGATGGCGAAGAAGAAGAGTAGCAGATTAAGTAAAGAAGGCCAATACAGGAGCAGATAGAGGCTTTGTAGGTCCTATTGCTATTTCTTTTGATGAATTCTATGTGAGGCAATTTAAGAAGATCCTTTCTCCAGATAAATCTAAGGTCATATCCACCTGTAGATGGGGAGTGAAGGGATATTGAAAGGTTAAGAAATTGGGCTGATTTGCAGAAGCTCCCAAGAGTTGAATCATCAGGGATGGAAGTAAGCTCAATTTTTAGGTAGTGGGGGTATATTTGATCAATCTCTGAAGAGAACAACCTTTTGTTGATACTAAGTAGGTCATCCATATACCTAAAGGTGTGTTTGAATAGTGGAAGATTTTTATGGTTAGTTTCCATGTTTTTAAGACACCATTTGTACTCAAAGAAAGCTAAGTAGATGTTACACATAAGTGGTGAGCAAGAGAAGCCCATCAGGATTCCAAGACACTGATTAAAGCAGCAACCACCTGCTATAATAGTACAATTGTTTAACAACCAAAAAATGTAGGAGCAAAGTTTTGCTTCATCGAAGTGTAAAGGGTTTATGGAGTGAGATGCTTGAATCCATCTCGGTTTCTTGGCAAGAGAGATAAAGAGATGCTTTCTTTTTTTAGCATTGGTAAATGCTAAGTTAATGACCTTCGCTAGTATTGTCTTAAGGCCAAGATCCCCACTAAGTGCGATGTTTTCGTAGCATTGTGTGATATCAGCTGTAAAGATGTGGAAAATATGTTGAGGAAGGTTGAGTGTGACTTCTGTGGCATTTTTTGTAAGCCAGAAGGGATTGCATTGGATATTTAGGAAATCCTTGCAGATTTTTTGTTTCTCTGCATAGATGATTTCTAATTCTGTGAGAATAAGATCAAGGCAAAGAGTGGTATCTTTGGTGATATCTGTGAAGATATAGTTAGAGGCATCAGATATCCATCTGAATTTATGTTTGTGGAATTTATAAGTAGGAAATAGTAGTGGTAACTTGGTGTTACTGATAGTGTAGCCAAGCTGTCCTAAATGTTTGGAGATCTTGTTAGAGATATCTTGCGGTGATTTGTTGGTATGATAGAATTCTTTTCCTGATACACGTTCCCGTGCTGCTTTCCAAGCAAGTTGTTTACACATAATAGTAGGATAGTTAGAGCTTTTGTCAAGCCCTACTACTAACCAATTATCTGAGATTAGTTGAAAGTCAAAGGCTAGCTGCGGTGTAAGCCAAGAACTATCAGAAGAAAGCCATTTTCTAGGAAGTAGAGAAATTTTGTTAAGGAAGCATTCCTTAACTAATTTCATTAAGTCCGGTAGGACTGTCATCTCCAGTCGGAGAGAACTGACAAGGTCAGTGAGGCAGCTAAGTAAAGCTGATAGGGCAAGGTAAGGGTTTTTTGGATAGTTTGGTATGTGATTGAGTCATTTGGCTAGTAGCTTACGTATTGTAGCATTATCGATAATGTTGAGGTCCTGAGTACAAACATGGTTCCCACATTCTTCAAAATTCCTACAGAATGAGGTAAATTGAATGCTTATCCATCCAATGAGAAAGTCATTGTTAAGAACTAATCCTTTTATAGGATGATGATATTTCCATCCAATGAGAATGTTGTCAAGTAGTTTATGATTTCCAAAAAATATGTCAAAACACTCACAAAAAAGACTTTTAGGTAGGATCCAATCAAGAAGAATGTTGTGAAAAAGACAGTGTATGTAGGTAGCACCATAATTCGAATCATCTTTGCTGAGAACTTTTCTTCCACATGGGTTTGTAGATACCTGCAATATATTTAAGGGTTAGATTTCAGGGATGTTTCTGATTGCAAGGAATCTGACTCTCCCTCTAGTAAAGCTACGAGACTTTCCTCGATTAGATGAGGATCTAGGTGTAAAAAAGGAAGTGAAAGAGTTGGGAGTAGCTAAAGAGTTAGCTCTTTTTAGAGCAGGAGACTCATCCTCTTCAATACAAGGTTTTAGCAGATTAGTGATGTATTTGACTCCTTTGTAGTTAGCATACGTGGTGAGGTATAGACCGGGTTCCTCAGCTTTAAGTTCTTTCAAAATATCATGCATCAGTCCTCGGAAGATGTTAAAGGCAATTTGTGCAATCACAATCTATTTGGCCTGTCCACCTAGCCATGAGCAGATGAGGGATAGATGAAAGTCTATTGGTTTCTCTGGGAATAACAGTTCCAAATGGTTGAGGATATACCATATTGAATGGTCAAACCACATGATGCTTGATTCACAGGTAGCTTTGGGGTCAATAAATCTGCAGGCACATTTTACATAGGGGCGGAAGATATTCCAGATAGACTCTGTGTAGAAATCTGGGTTACTTTTTGCAAATTCCCTTGCTACCCTTAGTACGTATGTACAATCCAGTATTTGAGGGGCATTTGGAGTGATCGATAAGGTGAAGGTTAAAGGGGGCTTTAATCAGTTCTCCCTTGTCCAAGAATTGCCCACCTTTTAGAATTTTAAGTTTGTAGTTCCACTGTTGAGGCGGGGAGGTTGGCCAAGTATACCCAGGTTTCACTAAGAATAGGAGCCAGGAAGGCTTTGTTTGGTAGAACCCATAGTGGATGGTCTACTCTGAGAGATTCAATTTCTATTTGTCTTATCGGTAAGACAAGAAAGGCTTTTGAGATTTTAGGGACCATCTCAAGGAGATTAATATCATTGAGAGAGCAAAGGTTAGATTGAAATTCTTTTACTGCTTCTAGAGCAGCATTATCTCGACAGAAGATGCCACCAGTTGAAGGGATGGCGGGGTATTTGGGGTGCAGATAAAAGAGGGGTTAAGTCCACAGAGTTTTCTAAGGAAATTTGACAGCTCAGCTCCAGATGAGGAGAACAGGGCAAGCTCTTGCTGATATTGTGAAGCAAGGACAGGAAGTTGGGCAATGTATTGGAAAAGCAGATTAACACCTTCTAGTGGGTCTTTGTCCAAAGATGCTAGAATCTTTACCCAGTCATTAAATGATAACATATGCAAGACAGAAAGTTTTTTGTCCGAAACAAGAGCTAAATCATAAATAAGCTATGAAGCATCCAAACTGCTAATACATCTGAGGACCAGAGAGGAGGCCACAGAGAGGGGCTCCATGGTAAGTTCCAAACCTTGAGATAGGGCAAGAGTCTGCAAAAAAAGTGAGGTCAGGTTTATTTTTTCTTGCCATAGTATGTGATACATAATTTGGCTTTCCTAGCAAGGAAAGGTCTAGTTCTAGCAGCCAGGGCTTCTTTTGGTGCATGGTCTTTCATGTAGAGCTTAATCTGATCAAGGATCTTTGCGTGATTCTTAGGGTTGTGATTTGTACTCATGCCAGCAGTCAATCTATAACGTGAGCAGTCCTGAAACAAAGGTGATATAGAGATTAGCAAAGTGCCTAAGAGGTAAAGTCTTTTTTGGTCCTGCAACCCTTCAACCGGCAGAGTCAGAGACTATGGTAGCCGTGAGCAGGGAACCATAAGAGAGTCTAAAAAGGGCCACATAACACCAGTCTACCAATGAAGGATTTAGCGACTGTGGGCCCAATTTAGAGCTCTATTCTTACAATAATTTCCTAGGCGAGCATCCCGGTTTCCCCGGAGAGGGGAGACCCTATGTATAGGATGTGTGTGTAGCTGTTTAAATCTTAATTAATAAGACATAATTGAACTTTTACATTCAAAAGATAACTGGCCAAGGAACAATGAACTGATTTGTACAAAAATAACTCAGTATCAGAATTATCTAAGTACAATCATTGTAAGAAAGAGGTCCTCTTTCAGTGGGGTTGGTAGTAAAAAAAACTTCCATGTTCTTCAGTGGGTATTTTATAACAGTAATATTGCTTGCCAAAGAAAAGAAACCCTCCAAGATAAGATAGAATCCTTACCTGCATCCATCCAAACAAGACAACAATTCAGTTAGCCTTGGATGTGTTTTACAGGTATCAATGGATCATATCAGTTGTTATCCATGTCCATCTTACAGAATTTAATTACTTTAGGCAAGCTAGGTATTTTATAAGAATTTGTATGTTTAGCAATCTTTATCTATTTCTTCCAAAATGAGTGGTACAATCTACCTTCTAATCTGAGTGGTGAAGTCCACCAAAAAGAAGCCTTACTATAATGAAGTTTACTTGTTTAGCCATAGCTCGGTAGCTATGCAATAAGCCCACAGTATCAACCATATACTTACCAATCAAATATGGTATCAGAAAAACTCCATTTTTACCAAGTGGAGCCTCATGTCACGAGCCATAGCCCAGTATTTATGCCAAAGCTGAGAGTATCAACCATATACTTACCTTCAAACTCCCAAAAATTAAGTCATTAGCGTCCCATAAAGTACGGTAATGTTCGACCCTATTTGGGTTAAGATACCTTCATGATTCCATAGCCATGGGTACTAGATGGGCTAAAAAACCTCAACACTTTCTCCTCATATGAAATCATGAGGGAAAGTGCTTTATACAAGTTCAAGTGTGGCCATAGTTTACCAAAGAAAGCACAAAAAAGTATCCATGTAAGTGTTCGACAGAGATCATCACCAAAAAACAAGGTTTCAATACCCACGGTTCCTTTTATATCAATTGTACTTATAGCTCCATGCCAAAGCCGAATGCATTAGCCATATACATACCTTCAGAATCCCAGGTTATTATCATTACATAAGGAACTGTATTGTCCAGCTATTCTAAACCTACAACGTCCTGTAGCGGTTAAAACAGAGCCAAAAAAGTTACAAGATTGTAGTTTCTAGCCAAAAAACCAGTTAAAACAGCGACAGAACCATTCAACACATTGGTTTTCTCCATATCCTGCAGCGGCTAGAGTCGAAGCCAAGTGACCAGTAGGTCATCACAAAAAATGTTGCTTCCAAACGAACCAGTTTTCCGCCAAGCAATATCTTGATGTAGCAGATGTTAAGAACGGCCATTAAGCCAAGCCACCCATCATGCTTCCATCCACATACACCTATACACACATACATCCTGCCCCATATAAACACCTACTAATTTATGCAGAGGTGAAGTACTTCGGCTGCTATTTATAGAGCCATTTTCAACAAATAGTGGCAAGACCCGGCTATTATGCAGATTTTACTTTCGATCAAAAAAACACCGACTGTTGTTTTTTTTTTTTATGCAAAAGCCTGTATATGGTATTTTCCTGCAAATGGATTTACATAAAACCCATTCATAAGATCATATGCAGTAATGAGTTCAACTATTCATAGTTTCTTTCTACACAAAGCAGCAGAACAACCATTAACCACCAATATATGCCATAGTATTACATCTATTCCTTACCATTGACCAGACCAAGAGGTGCGTAAAGCCACACAGCCCCCGACAGTAAACCATAGAGGCGTCCTAACCAGTCCAAGGTTAGAGGCAACATATATGGTGGATAAACCATACATTGTTAGTTTATAACAGGCGGGGTACCATGCCCAAGGTTACCATATCAAGCATTTTGATATAATATCAACAAAAAGATTCGTTTGCAAACACACACATTTAGTCTTTCAGAGGAAGCAAACGAGAGCTTAGGTAGACCACAGTACCTGAGAAGTTTGAGCTGCAAGCTCCATAGCTTTAGGACGTTCAAGCAGTAACGACACAAAGCAGAATAACAACAACCAGAAAATTAATCTCAAGCTAAGTGAGGGCTAAGGAGTGCCCTCACCTTAGTATTTATAGGTTGGTTTGCATGCATCCTGAACACGCGAAGTGAAAGAGCAGAGCCACCCATTGCTGTGTGAGCTCCTCAGGCGTCAGTGGATATCATTGCCTGGGGAGAGAGCGCCGGGTGGAAGGGGCCGCCATCCCTTTGTGATGATGGCTGAGGATTTCCACTCTCTTTTTTTTGAAAAAGCCCTTATATTTTTTGACCTAGTACATTGTCCCATATCAAAAGTCGGTGGCACAGTGAGATAATGAGGGCCCTATCTTGCCAATAGGGGGGGGGGGGGGGGGGGGGGGGGGGGATTTTTGTTTTCCAGTAGGTATTTTTCAGTATTTTAGTGTGTGTGTGGGGGGTTGTTTTTTGGAAAAAAAACCATATAGGAGGAGGACAAAATTAACTCTATGGTAGTACCACGGTGTGTGTGTGTGTGTGTGTGTGTGTGTGTGTGCGTGTGTGCGTGTGTGCGTGTGCGTGTGCGTGTGCGTGTGTGTGCGTGTGCGTGTGCGTGTGCGTGCGCGCGCACGCGGGCGCATGTAAGCATTACTTTTTGTTTTGTATCTCAATTTTTTCATCTCTCCATGACACCATTCTCTGCAAAGGAATTGTGTGTGTGCATAGAGCTCGTTTGTAGCTCTCAAATGAACCCACTTATTATCAATTTGGAGCTCTTATGAGCCTTTTGAGGTCTCGGGCTCTGCTGCAACAAGCGTAATTACACAAGCTTATGTCTCCACCGACAAGGAAGAACAATTGGCGGCATGTTCTAAGGAAAACATCATAAAGTCAGCTTGTGAGATTGCGTGATCAAGCCTTCTTGCCTATTTTTGGGGCCACTTGGACAAATGCCAAATAACATGCAATTGAGTCTACTGGCGGCTTTGGGTCCGTAGCGCCTCACATGCGCTCATCTCAAGCCTTGCATCTAGATGTGAAATCTTCCCCATAATTTTGTTTTATTATTCGAGTGGGACCACTGCAGGCGTTCACATGCGGTCTCATCCTCCAACTGTGCACTAACCGAAGCACCCAAGCTAGGGGGCATTCCTACAAGCAAATGGCACATTAGGAAAGAAATGGGGTCTAGGAGAGCCTCTTTATTTGGCAGTTTAAAGAAGTCAAGCATTTAGTATTAATAAAGTAATCAAAGGACAGCTTTGAATTCAAACGGGCAAAACGGATAGTTTATTTGAATTCAAAGTTTTTCCCCAAAATGGAATTTAAAATCTAACAGGTAAAACCATATCATATAGCATATCTATGGAAAGAGCTCGACGCGTAGATTACAGATCTATGATCTCCGCTCAAATCAGAGATCATATGTGGGAGTTATGGAAGGCCAAAAATCATAATGTCCACCTCCTTTTTGAGGGGGGGGGGGGGAAGTGCATTCTTTGACCACTCTTACACGCCCACCATTCTTGCACACATGGCATACACCTATTTGTCAAAATGTTAGTCACCTCCATAAGCTCATGGAAAATAAAGAGGCCCTCCTACACCCCATCCTCTTCCTAATGATTTCCATAACCCTGTTCCTGCGCTACCAATAAACACCTTTCTTAGAGATCCTTCTCATGTAGAGAAAGAAGAAGCCGACCTTGAACAAGCAGACATTCCCATAAACGTGTTGAGCAAGCCTCGCAAACTTCCGTTTGAGCTCACAACCTGTATATTCCCATCAATTCCTTTTGTGTGTGTTTTCTAAACTTCAAAATAACCCCAATTTTGTAAAAGCCCTACCTCACCCATTTTCTTGAGATTCAAAAGGTCTTTGTGAAGAGGAGCTCCACAAAGTGGAGAGTGACTTCACAAAGCTATCAACTTGTAAAATTGTCACACAAGGACTAGACACTGCCCCAAGTCAGGTAATCCTCTTACGCACTTGTAGGAGCGCACCATTCTTAGGGATACACAATGGGCAAGCATAATCTCATGGTTTTTTTACGGCCAAGGATTCCATACTTGGCAAATAAAAACCAAGGGGTATTAATGAAGAAACATTTGTGGTCCATAGTCAAGCCATTGGGAGAAGGAGAGAGAATTGAGACTAGAGGGACTCATGCACAATTCACAACATGGGATGAGCAAGTATTGGGGATCCTTCTCACTATTGTAGGAGATAGTTACATCCACTACGAAGACGAGTGCACTACTTCATATGATGCATGGGTCACGCTTGAGAGACACTTTGGAGCTACATCCAAACACTCCAAAATCTCTCTTAAAATGCATCTTTATGGTCTTACCATGGAACCAGGAGAAGATCTTACTTCTCTTGTCAACCGAATGAAGAGCATATGCACCCAGTTGGCATACATTAAATGCTCGGTGGAGAACGAAGACCAAGTAGCCATTCTACTCAAAGCGATACCAGATGCAGACTATAGTCAGATTGTCATAGTGCTCAAAGTAAAGGATCCTGTACCAAACCTAGAAGATGTCATAAACTCACTCCAAGAGCACAAGAAGAAGATCCGAGACACAAAGATTTTAGGAGGAGCTTTTGTCACTACGTCATCAAGGAGCCAAACAATGCAAAGATGCAAACACTACAATCGCACCAATCACACATTCGACAAATGTTACAAAATCAACCCTTGTGAACATTGTGGTAAAAACAATCATGGGTCTAATTGGTGTCTGTACAAAGATAAAAACAAAGATAAAGGCAAAGTCAACATCTTTGAAGAATCTAATTAAGAAGACAACGGAGCAGTTTGCTACGTAGATGTATTCTGATGCACTCAATTTGTTCTTTTCTTACACCCTAGTTACTTACAAGTCCTCAAGGGGAGGAACTTGTGCCCTACACCCTTGTTTACTACCATTCTCAAGGGGAGGGATTTTTGCCGACACCCTACTGCCACTACTCTCTAGGGGAGGCACTCTTTTGTACACCTATCTAGATGGGAGTCTTAGACCCCACTAGAAGATACCTTTGACATTTGATGTGCTCAGACACAAATAGGGGAGGATTGTTAGGAATTTGTGCTTAAGCCCACACCATGGAGCTCTCGCCTTTCTCTACCTTGTTTAAATTCAGTGTATTGCCTACTAAACTTGCCTACTTGATTTAGTTGATTCTTGCATTGACTCCACATGCTATACACACACCCACACACACCCATGAAGAGGTATGCACGACCAAGAGCTGATTTGGGATGATCTTGATGCCTACCATCACTTGTGATGTCATCCAAAGCTTTCCCCAGAGTTTATATAATGGCTCACTATGTACTAGCATTCTAGTTCAATAATCAATCTAGTTTGTGCCTACTCTCTTTGTGCATTGAGTCTCCTAATTGTGCTTGGTGTGGGTGCACATGATGCTCTCACCATCATCATAAATGCTAGCTTAATCTATCCACCCTAATCTATGTACTTATCACATTGCTAGTCCCTATACCTTCACACCCTCACATACAAGTATCCATCCATGCACTTTGCCTTGGCCTAAGAGAAAGCTTCATTAGCTTGTGTCCCCATGCAACTAGAGAGCATAATGTCACGCTGCACTTTGCCTTGGCCTTGAACCTCTTCTAATCGATACCATTGATGGGCAACAAGGCTATCAAGATGACTCTCGTAGGGGTTTCTTGAAGATCAAAACCAAACTGCAGCCAAAAAAGCATCTTTCTTTGTAAGGCAGATGTCAAACAGACTATGATCTTGAGGACAAAGCCATGCAAAATATCTTTGCCAAATGCAAAAATCAGTTCCATTCTAGATTGAGACGATTTGAAACAATGGATGTTGGAATGCTTCTACCTCCGTTGATAAGCTTGACACGAGGAGCAAAGGCTGCTAGTCCCCATGCCTTCACCACCATCACATGCAAGTACCACATAGTCTCCAATAGATCGTCAGTGCATATTTTCTTGTTTTGAGAGGGTGCTGGATTAGCCCCTTAAACTACAACCTTCTACTTCACGCTCCCTTTGCTTGGCCTTAGTGATTGGCCGATCACAAAGCCCTAACCCCAAACTCCACCACGGCATAGCTTGCAGAGCCTTTGTTTTAATCTAGGACAGCCTCCCTTCATTCATTGGGAGAAGGTTGTGGAGTATTCATTTGCAGACTGACCTAAGGATCTGGTGGAGCTTTGCATCAAAGAAAATTTCACCAATCGAAAGCTCACTTAGTCTGAATACATACTTTCTAATTTTCCATGAGAAAATGTCATACAGAGTTCTGTTACTTATGCTCTTAATAGCTTTGAAGGCGGTGTCTACATTGAGCTAGACCCATTTCCATCTCTTAAGAGTTTTAGCACAGGTTCTTTCTCATTATATCACACATGAACTCCTCAGGATTAAAATGTTCCCATCAATTCTTTGCTTTTCTAAGCTGGTGTAAACTCTCAAGGTGGGTCATCAGGTGGGTCATCATGTAGATCAAGTGGACATATGCAGGAAATTGTTGACTTGGGGTTTTATGTGTGACTCGGATGGAGGTATTCCAGGGGCGAGAGAGAACATTCCAAGAGTGATTGCCAAGGTGGATGGTGCAGATGTTTGCTGGCATGCGGCATTTTGCCTCATATCTTGGTGTTGCATGTGGAAAAAAGACAAAAGGCATCGTTTCTTAAAGACATTTCTCTGAGTATATATCTTAAGCATGTTGGCAGCAAGGGTTTCTTTGGTGGGTGTCATGGAGAGGACAGGTGCCAGAATTCCTATATGAGCTCCCCATGCTTGCTCACTCTTATCAGCACATGAAGTAATTCTGCATACTTCTGACACCATTGAAGGAATGCTCATGGTACTATTAAGTGCAATGCAAGGACAACTTCACTTTTACTGACACAATCTGCATGTGCGCTTTGGTGGTGAACCCTCCTTGTATTTCCCTTCAAATTTCGGAATTGTGCTCCACATGCTTTCTTTTCCTTTCTCGGCACAAAAGTTTAACCTAAGCAAAACTGGTTCCAGTTCACCATCACTACCTTCAATCACAACGCAAGGTGGCCACAGCTTTCAAGTGATTCAATTTGCGATGAGTTCTTCACTAGATCAACAGGGCTCTGTACAAAACTTTGATTTCCCGCAAAGAATTCCCTTGCACTTATGATCCATGATAACTTGTGATCCTCCCAAAGGAATCTGGCATTGAAAACAAATGCACTCCAGTTTACGCTGCCATTAGATGATAAATGCCCTGCCCTGGACTGACTTTTCATGGGGGAGTACCAGCAAACCCCGATAGTACTCGAATTGCAGGAAACATGAAAGGGAGTGAAACCTTCAGATGCATTAGCCGAAGTGGACATAAATGCGACAAGGCTTTGTGCATCCTCACAAGCAGCAACATTATCACCTTGAATGTTTGATGTATAACTACTTGCGAAAGCCCCAACCCATTTCACCTTCTGCACCTTATCAAAAAAATCCACATGATAAATGATCCTCTCATCAACAAACACCACAATTCCTTCGAGACGCTGATCATGAATGTACCTGCAAAGCCAGAGCAAGAGATTTAGCTGATTGAAGTAACAAAACCACTATTCTTTGGAGTCAAAAGTCAGTACATGCATCCACTCTCTTGACAATCAAATATTAGTAAGGACTCAAATGTTTAAATTAGATCATAGTAAGGTAGCTTAAGGTCATATGCCCTGTGGCGAATCCACGATGAACACCCATATGAAAAGGCACATTGATGCAAGTAAAAATCATGGAAGCTATGGTACGGGATGGAACGTACAATATGAGGCGTGTAATACACGTTCTAGATGTATTGTTCGTGTGATAAAAATAATTTTTTCTTACAAATATTAAGTATAGATACAAATACCCCTAGCAGCCTGCAATTGCACGTGTGTGGTTTACAAAGCATTTTTTTTAAGGCCCTGTAATAAAAAGCCCCGCCCCAACCTCCACGTTTTTTATTGATAATAAGTACAGAACGTTTCAAAACATGGAGTATTGCATTTTAAATAAACTAAGCATATTTTAGCTGCTATGAAAAAAATTTCATCACCTCAAAGCCTCTGTCGTCAGCTGCGCCTCAATATTTCCATCTATATCTTGAACACACAAGTGATGGAAGGACAGCTTTGAGTTGGCAAGCAAGGCTGCGGTCTCATCTGATACATTTCCAGCTTCTACGACAATCCACGTAAGCGAGCCACGAATCAGCCTTAGCGTATGCATCAGGCTTGTCAGCCTTGCTAGTTGGAATGTTTCAGAACAAGTTGGAGTAATAACAAGAAGAGGCTTCCTCCCCTTTAAATCATGGACATGCTGCTGCTCTTCTTGCACCAAAGTCATCAAATGTTGAGCAGATGCTGTCTGTAAAGGATCTGGATGAGGCCATGGCCGAATGAGAATTTCATGTCTCCCAACATGAACCCTGCTGCTCCTTGGAGGAGTTTCCAAATTGGTTGAATGAATTGAGGGTAGATCTTCTTGAAGAACTATTTTTGACTCGGAAAAAGTCTGTACCTGAGCAACAAGAGTTAACACCACAGCCCATTAAGTAGCACACACAATATGCAATGCAGCAGAATGCAATGTTATACAACCACAACCACTAAGAAGATATGCATACAATCTTAACATGTGCAATTACTCACGCACAAAGCACAACCATATGCAAAAACAATGTGCGATGCAGCCGTTTCGACAAATTACATAATATTCTCCAGGATTGTACCCGAGCTTTTCCTCCAAGAGTAGACAATGACAGCTCTTTGGCGACTGGAATCCTCGTCTCTGTTTGGTCATTTGTGAGACGCGACACACTGAAGTCGGATCCCGAGAATGCACGGGTCTGCTTCATTCGCGGAAAGCTGATGATAGCCACTTGGCCATTAGTATGTGTTGTAGTCTGCACGAAGAGGGATCCATATGGGAGTCTGAATGAAACTACAATCAGAAGGGCTTCTCGTGAGATGCTGAAACCTAGGACCACGGCTGCAATGCATAGAAGAGTGTGCACGATGTGTCGAAACATGATGGCATGGGATGAGGCTCTAGGAAGCGCATCAAGGTCACCTCCAGTAATTCGAATTTTGACTACCTTTGACATACTGGAGCCTCTTCTCTTAAGTGCCACCTTTGCTTCTTCTGTGACTCCTTCTAACTGCTTATCTTAAACCCTTTGCAAGGTAGCAGATCAACTAAGATGCCATGCCAAACGAGCCTGAACGCATTTTCACATGGTATGAATGTATCAAGTTTGCCACAAACTCTATTTGACACATATCAGCTCATCTTTTAGTACAAAAATGAACCGTGTTTTCGCAGGAGCATTACTATCACATATGGATTGTGTTTGTGTACACGCCCATATAAACATACACGTTTCACTATACAAGGATGTTATGTTTTAAGAGAAGAAGAAGCCTACCTGGGTACATACATATGCATTGTGTGTGTTACACATTTCCTACAAGAATGTTATGTATTAATAGAAGCAAAAGTCTACATGCATTGTGTGTGCATTTCTCTATGCAAGGATGTACTGTTTTAAGAGAAGCGCAAGCTTATACATTGATTGTGGACAACCTGCCTTTGAACCCTGCCTTCCATCAGCTACAATCACATTTCACAAACCATGGCATGCAGCATCTTCTTTGTTGTTTACACACTATGCCAATGAATGCGAGCAACGAGTAGTCCTCAGGAACGACGACGTGCAGCATGCTCAGTGATTTTTGAGGTCTAAACGCAAGCATGTGGGTGCACACAGGCGCAATATGCCCATGAAGAAAATCAATTTCTCTCTCTCTCTCTCTCTCTCTCTCTCTCTCTCTCTATCTGTGGAGCTACCTTCATCGCTGAGAAGCTCGCGTCCCGGCTTCGCGACGAGCTTATACAGCTAGGTCCCCTTGAGGTATAAAATGGGGGGGGGGGGGAGGGAGGGAGGGAGGTGCCTTTCAAGGTGGTTCGATCCCCATTTACGACTTGCTATTTGCCGATGGCTTTGAAGGGTTGGTGCCAAGGAGCCTTCCCCTTAGGTGCATTTGCTGTGCACAAGGGGGACCATTCTCACTACAACCTCTGTAGTAACCAAGTGTCCTTCTAAGCCAAGCCTTCTCCCATTTGACGACACACTTTATTAAAATAAGGTGACGATCACACGTAGGCATGTTAAAACCTATAAGCCTCCCCAAAAAGTGTACCTACCTTACAATTCTACCCTTGGGAATTTCGAAAACTCTAGATCTAAGCAAAGGGAGAAGACATAAATTGATCCTTAATTTAAGAGAAGCTATAAAATTATAAAGAAATTGAAACTTTTATTTGAAAAAGCCATAAAGGAAAACAAATTATTTAAAAAAATGGTTTTAAAAAAGGCTAAATCAAAGAAACTCACAATAGTGAATGAAACCTTGTGAAGTAGCTCTTTCTTTTTTTTTAATAGCAAAACTCACAATTGTGAGTGAATTAAATTGAACAGCCCAAAAACTTACAAGGTCTTGTCATGCTCATGCTAAGCCATGACAACATCCAGGGACCATAATTACATCGGCTATCAAGGCAGCCACCCCTATCAAGGTGAGCTCTTAAAGCACCCTTCCAAAAATGACATGATTTCTTGTATTCATTTTAAGCCACACTTGACGGACACATGTCGAATTCGCTAAGAGATGCACTACCTTTCATACTTCTTCCCTATGGCGTGTTTTAACAAGCAGACACTATGTGAGGCATTGCTCGAGTGTACCTCCTCTGATTACAATGGTGCAAAATTGAACTTTTGTTGCACCGATTTGAAAGCAAGAGCAAAAGGGGGGGAGATCGATTTCAAAATCTGTATAGACACCTTTCATTTTCATATTTCATCACTATGAAACATCTTTAAGTGATCAAAATGACTTTTTATCACTTTCAGTGTAGCTTTAGACTGACCAAAAATAAAATTTGACTACAAGATTCCTAGAGTACTCTACATTTTTATATAGCAAAAAATTTGCTAAAAGAATTGTATGAATCTACAAGACAATTGGAATTACTATCAAGGCATTAAGGTTAGAAAAAGCTCCCAACTTCATTTAATGATCAAAGTGAGTTTTGGACCACACAAGGCTACTTAGGTGATTAAGATTAAGACTACTTGTGCCTTGTTGTCAGCAGATGGAATGCCTAGGATGGGGGCAAATCTTGGTCATCGATAAATAAAAGATCTCAGAATGACAAGATTATGGACCTTCTGTATCAAGGAGGAGGGGGCGGGTTGGTAGGGGTGGCTGCCCTGATAGCCAATGTAAGTATGGTCCCTGGGTGATGTCATGGCTTAACAAGAGCATGACAAGACCTTGTAATTTTTTGGGCTATTCAATATAATTCACTCACAATTGTGAGTTTTGCTATTAAAAAAAAAAAAAGATTTTTGGATGAGATCTCTCTAAGAGAGAGACATGTCCATATATTTGTATTTAACTTTTTAGGAGTCATTAAATAGTACCAAACACGCTCTGCTTAAGGAAGACAAGAGCAACTAATCCTCCATGGGTGATGAGCTAACCGCCTCCTCACATAAGCAAATGGGGTCAAATCCATTGTGATTATTAAAGGTGTATTTTAGCATAAGCTCTTTAATTTATCTTACAGAAGACGCACATGCTAGGCAAGTAGTTTTCAATTCACAAGCTATCATACCAAGGAGAAAACAAGACTGTCACTAACGCGCAGACGACGGGATTGCCTATTTATATATATATATATATCTTTTTTACGCAAGCTATTTTTATTACAAATACTAAAAGAAAACCTAAAAAAATGTGTACAAGATTTGATAGGCACCACGCCTATATCACTACTTGCAAGCAGACAATGCCAACAAAGGCTAGGAGCTTTTCTAAGATTATCTCAAATGTATGAGGGATAGATTTGATTTGTGAATTGTCAATATTGAGGCCCTTATATTTTTAGTTCAATAATCCGAGCAAAGATTGCTCCAATTGATTGATTGTTAAACAGACTTTGTGGATAGCTAAGCTCAACCTACCAACAATGATGGTCTAACATTCAAAGCTTTCCCTTTAGGAAATGAGATGCATAGGGCAGTGGCTCATGGCATTAGTACAATGTTAGATGTTCCCAAAATCTACCTTCACCTTCTTTATGATGCTATATGAAATGCTTTGCCATGAAGCGAAAATGCCTCTATCATTAAAGAGATAATCCCACAATCATACAATCATGGGCAAATGGAAACCCTACAAAGATTTATTTTTTTTTATTTTTTTTAAAGAAATGATCTTGAAGTTGACGTATACACGCACATAGGCTCTAGTTTTTTAATACTTTTTGTTTATTAATAGTTTTTTATGAAAATGAACTAGTTTCTAAAGCATCCTATAATATTTCAATGGAAAAAAAAAACTTTTTTTTGGCCCAAACTCACAATAGTGAGTGTATATATATTAAAAATAAAGATTTTTATCAATGGAAAAAATATTGTCCATGCATGAGCATCCAAAGACACTAGAAATGCATCTACAAGCTTACCAAAGAAATAAAGGAAATTGAAATAGCACAATTGTTGGGCACTTTTGTTTAATAGTTTTCAAAAAAGACGCCAAGCATTATAACAATGAGACTAGGTATGTCCCTACTATTTGGAAAAATTCCCATTAAGGGGAATCTTGCAAGATCCCCTCCCCCTTGTGACTCCATGTGGTCGATAGGAGACAACGATCTGCAGATCAAGATGAGGTGCAGGAGGAAGATAATGGCATCCAATGAAAGCAAGAGCAGGAGACGACAACGCATAGGTAGGGCCGAGGTGCAGGAGGGAGATGGTGAAGCGCGACAGGAGTAGTAGAGGAGGGGGTTGGAATTTTCTTTTTTTGCAAATAACACTCACTTGCATGTAACATATGAAGCCAGATTGAATGGTTACACAAGGTGCAGTTGAGCCAATCATTTTCTTACTCACGTTCCAACATTTAAATTGCGTTTTGGAGCAACTTAAGAGCAAGAGGCATAAGGAAATATGTGGAGATTGCACTAAATAAAATGGAAGAAGAGTCAATATGAGTATGTACACAAGATTTCATTACTTTTAACCCATTAATACTTATCTAGTTTGCATTCAGAAATGAGGATAGTCTAAAAGGGTGTGTAACATTTAATGGTCTAGTAACTTGTGTGAAGCCGAAAATAACATAGACATAGTGAGCATTTCATTAGAATAGATTCTTAATGAGCATAGCAAGAGTGCTTGGATGGAGAGAGCAACCAAAGCATAACAGCCAATGACTAGGCAACTTGAGTTGATAGACCATCTCATTGATTGTTCTAAGAATTTGGAAGGGACCATAGTACCTTTTTTGCTAACTTAGCATAGTACTTTTGGTGTCCCGTAGGATTCTTTCCTGTCGTGTGCCTTAATCGAGCCTTGGGAAATTTAAGCAAGACCCAATCATTTTCTTTAAAGGCTTGGGCTCTTCTGTGCTTATTAGCAGCAGCCTTTTGCCTTTGCTATGAGATAGAGATAGCATCCTTAATCTTTTGGAAAGATTCTTGTAGATATCGACTATACTCATCTGCAGCGGAGATCTTCCCGGGTACCTTAAGTAGCAGGGGACTTTTGGATCTTCCCTCAATTACCTCAAAAGGATCTTTTCCCCTGGAGGTATGTACAGTATTATTGTAGGCATACTCCACTAAGGGTAAGTACTTCCCCCATTGGGACCTTTGATCTACTTTCGTTACGCAGGCTTTTAGTAGATAAAGAATTGTTAAGTTAGCTATTTCACTTTGGCCATCTGTTTGCGGGTGATAGGCCGAAGAGAAGTTTAGCCTTGTCCCTAAATTCTCAAAGAGACCCTTCTAGAAATTATTGATCATTCTAGGATCTCTATCCAACACTATGGACATTGGCAAGCCCTTATACTTGAAGATTTGTATATGAAGAGGGTTTCCATTTCATGGGCTTTGATCTTCTTTTTTATAGGTATAAAATGAGCTTGTTTGCTGAACATGTCTACTATCGTCCATATTCCCTTATTCCCATAGATAGACTTAGGCAATCCAAAGATAAAATCCATGGATATGCTCTCCCATGGTGAATTAGGGATTGGCAAAGGTTGAAGCAATCCAGGTTGCTTCCCTCTATCAAACTCCAGCTTTTGGCATACCACACATTTAGAAACATACTCTTGTATGTTTTCTTTCTCATGGCAGGCCAATAGAAATATGTTTGAAGCAATCTAAGTTGCTTCCCTCTATCAAACTTCGTCTTTTGGCATACTACACATTTAGAAACATACTCTTGTATGTTTGCTTTCATGGAAGGCCAATAGAAATATGTTTCTATCCCTTTTAGGGAAGACTGAATCCCTCTATGCCTCTCATACGGAGGAGCATGAGATTCATACAGTACTTTCTCATGTAGTGAGTTAGTAACGCATAGTCTATTGCCATAGAGAAGATAACCATCTTGTAAAGTAAATCGTTCCTCTTTCTCCCCTGATGCAAGGGCTGAAATCGCATCTCTAAAATCAGGATCAATAGCATACGCATCGATCACAAACGATAGATCACTGTGAGTTGCTATGGAAACCGCATTCACTCTGGGTCGTCTTGAGAGTGCATTGGCTACTTGATTATGCTTGCCAGCAATGTGAGCAATATGAAAATGAAATTGTGAAAGAAAATTTTTCCACCTCATTTGTTTGTCAGAGATCTTGGTCTGCGTCATGAAGTACTTAAGGCTTTGGTGATCCATCCGCAGAATGAAAGGAGTCCACAATAAATAGTGCTTCCACGAGTCTAAGGCATGTAGAACTACGAGGAGTTCCTTTTCATATATGCCAGGAGCTTGCTCAACAAGGTCGAGCCTTCGACTTTCATAGGCTATGGCGTGCCCTTCTTGGAGAAAAACGTCTCCAAGGCAATCACCACAAGCGTCACATTGGACCTCAAATGGCTTTGAGAGATCCAGCAGTGTAAGCACAAGTTGAGAAACAATACGTATCTAGTTTTCATTAAGAAATGAGTATAGTCTAAAAGGGTATGTAACATTTAATGGTCTAGTAACTTGTGTGTAGTGGAAAATAACATAGACATAGTGAGCATTTCATTATAACAGATTCCTAATGATCATAGCAAGAGTGCTTGGACGGAGAGAGCAACAAAAGCATAACACCTAGTTAGATAGGCATGAATGATACTTCAAAAGGAGAGAGAAATTAAGCTATTGACAACAGTTGAGGACCATATTTACATGGAGCCGGTCCCCCCTCCAAAAGGCTTTGTATTATAGGTTTCCTACATCAAGGGAGACATTTTACAATACAATACTTTGTGTTCCTTCAATAACTTGCTGGTGCAATGAAGATGGAAGCTTCAAGCACCAAGCTCACACTTATAAAACACAACATCAATTCCCTCACGGTCTCAGACCTAGGAACTCACACACCTTCGAAGATGGTGAGAGCTAGCGGGCTATGAGAGTAGATCGAGAGGAAGGAGTGTTCTTACAAGAAAAAATTATGTCTCCTCACATAATCACTCATAATAGCTTAGCCTAGCTTAGTAATTAGCATGGTAGAGGAGATGAGCATGCATTGGATCTTGGCTCTTGGTTGGATTTGCATCACAAAGCCAAGAGTTGTTGGTGTAGGCCTCCCTTCGCACAAGCTTGGAGTAGATGATGAGCTTTCTATTAAAGCTTGAGAAGGAGATAGTCTTCCTTACTCCACACATGAGATTGTGTGAGTGTGTAAGTGATAATGCCTTGAAAAATTTTGCCCCTCTCTCTCTCTCTTTTGGTCGACCCCTGCTGCTAATTGCACATGTTGGCATCCTATTGGACCCTGCAAAGCATAGCCAATGACAATTAAGTAGCATAAGTGATAGACTTGTGACATGTGTCCCCCTTTCCCCTTTTGTGAGAGCTTTAGGTATTTAAATAATGCAATTAAACTCTCATTGGACCCCTTAGTTTGCTGGCCAATAGGAATCAGGCAAGGCATTGGGCTGTTGAATGCTCATTGGACTTCTTGGGAGTCTTCTAGAGAGCTTAAATTTCTATTGGTTCTTTTATCAAGTGTTTTTAAATGAATTAAACTAAATTTACTCTAGCCTAATTCTCATTGGTCCACCTTTATGTCCATCCAATAGGATTTGAATGCACCTTGGGGGAAACTGGGCTAGGGAGCTGACATGTCTCCACTATGCCCTTTGTGTAAAGGGATCTTGCAAGAGTGTGTGTGTGTTTCTCTCTCATACCCTACTAAAAGGGCTCGCCCCCTCAAGGATAGGGATGTGGGAAGACTTTTGAGTCTTCCCACAAGCATCCAATTTACTCTAAGATTGACCATTGGACATAACCTTTGAATTTGAACCTTAGCATTTTCGAAGTCTTAATGGGTTGAACCTTAGTGTTGGATGTATACGCCGCGAAGGACGTCAGCACAGCGAGAACTCACCTAACATATAATGTCAGCTAAGGACGAAGCTCGACCCGCAGGCGCGTGGAAGCAAGCATAAGGTGTCAACTACACTCGACCGACTCCTAACTAATTCCTACAAAGGTCTCTACCAATTGTCTAAGTCACAGCCTTAAGAGTGCAAAAGAGGAAACTTCCTACAACGCTTTTTGGAGCCGAACACCCATCAAACGATCTCGAAACACCATAGAACTTGAAGGAGACCCTATTACTACCAATAGGTCACTCTCCCTAAGGTCTATGAACCAAAATCCCGACCCAAAACACCCGGTGCAGAAACACGTAGGATGTTTGACCGAAATCTGCAGGTCTCCGTTTCTGATATCTAAAGTGCCTAATGTGTAGTTCTACTTGTTGTGAACGCATGGATATGCTGCAATGCAAAATTGGACAACGTATGCTCACCCAAACAACCGATGAAGCTCGTAGAAGGAGCTCACAAGACCGAACCGTACGCGCGCAATGTAGGTATCGGCGCGTAGCTCTCGTCGGGGGCAACACGCTGCACTTCTCCGCACTCGATTCCAACCACTGAAGCACACGTAGCGTCAAGATGAAGCTCTCACTCTCTCTCTTGTGCACAGTACGCTCTCATAGACTTCAAACTTGTTTTGAAATGACAAAATGTTTTTTCATTAAGGTCAAAAAGTGGTATATATACCTTACAACTTCTCAAACCCTAAAGTTCCAAAATCAACCATCTAATCATTCTAACTATCAAAACTGGGATACAATCTGGAAACTTCTGTAAGTCCCAATATTTACAAGGTGAAAAATCGGGTTTTCCTCATTGAATGAATAATTACAAAAAATAATAGTTCCGAGTAGTTAGATGCCGTGGGGTGTGTCCAGCTTCTAACATCCCCCCCTTCCTTGTTCATGTCGTCCCCGACATGGCCTTGATCAGCTGCCTCATCTTATCATTTCCCGCATCTTTAGTAGTGATTCGTACCTGGCATGTAGGTTAAGCATTGTTGGTCCAAAGATTTCTGTGTTCATGGTGAAGAATCCTGTATAAAATGCTTCTTCAAAAGCGTGGAGGTGATAAGATGGTAGAAACATGATTCTTTGATACAGCGCACGTATCACCTCCTTGGAAGGCTGACCTGACAGATCATAAGCACATTTGTATGTGTCCTGGAAGAAGAATATGCTATCAGCCACCTGTCCTGGCTTGAATGTCTCGAACACTTCTAGGATTGTTCTGCAGATTTTTCTCATCATAATGCATGTAAGGTCAGGAGAGCAAGTGAACAACTTTATGGCGCCCGTTAGGGTTTTCACCATGTATTGGACACTTATTCTCTCACCTGCCTTCACTCCCGACAGCTTTGGGTAATTCAGCCAAGTGGGTTGGCTTCTTTGCAGAATTTCTTATGCCTTCCACGTCCTAATTCTTGGTAGAGGATAGAAGCTGAGGTTGTCTCTGATATGTTTAGGTGCCTCTACCAAGTGGATTAGGTATTGTGGATACTTGGTAAGCCAATCCTTCCTCCACTTTGGCTGAGAATCCACGATAAGCTTCACTCCTTCTGGCCTCGAGGTGTCTGCATTGTAGAGAGGTACCGTTTGCTCTTCCCTGATTCGCTTGTTTATTGTTGCTGCTTCATATTTCAGCAATGGATATGGGAGAGAGGGTTGAAGCCACTCGCGCCTGACATTGCTGGTGTCGATCCTCTGGATGGTCATAGATTTGAAGACCCTCTGCTCCCATTCCAAGGCTTCCTTTGTGCTTTCTCGTAACTCTGCCTCTATTGCCTTACACAGATTTTCCTCCTCTTCTTGTGTTAGACTCTGTGGCTCTTGAGAGGATCCTGCTATGCTTTCCTCTTGCATGGTTGTGTCCATAGGCTCTCCCACATTTTCGATGTCGATTCCCTCATTGGCGGCTGGCCCTGAGCTTTCTGCCTCTCCTCCTTGCTGGCCTTTCAACTTCTCAATTTGCCTGAGGAGTGTTTGCTTCTCCGCTTTAGCTTGTCCGCCCATATTCATGAGGAGGTCATTAAGTTCAGCGTTTATTTTTTTCGCCTCCTCGAGCTTCACCTTTATGCTCTCCACTTTTTCTTGTAGGGCTTTTTGGCTGTCCTCCATTCTTGTTTGCATTACAATAGACCCTTCAGCCATCATTAATCTCTGCTTTTTCTCGAGAGTCAGCTCCTTCTGAAGTTCCTGCATTTGCTCTTCATATATTTGACTCTCGGAAACGATTTGAGTCGAGCTCGTAGCTCTGACTCTAGCAGGCGATGCTCGCAGCCTCTGGATGGTTTGATCTTTGACTTTTAATTGATCCTTGAGCTCAAGGATTTCATCCAGGCTTGCTTCTTGTTCTATTTTTGCTCTTTCCTTGGCATTCCTCATGGCCTCAACTTCTTTTTTTTCCTCTGCCAGCTGTAGTGTCAGATTATCCCGTTCTTTTTCAGCATCTCGCAATGACTTGCTGAGCTGTAGACACTCTTCTTCAGCTGCTTGTATTCTTTTTGTTGTTGCCTCATTTGCTTCTTTCATTGCTTGGCAGTTTTGTAGAGCCGTTGCCAAGCTGGCCTGGAGGTCAGCTTCTCTCTCTTTTTGCTTCTGGCTTTGTGCTTGCAGATAATCCCTTTCTATCTTGGTCTTTTCTTCTCTGGCTTTGAGAGTTATCATATCTTTCTCTGAAGCCATAGATTGGGTTCGCAATCCGGCTAGCTTTGTCATCACCACGTCCCAATCATTGGAGGGCGGGTGCAGGTCCACAATGTCTGTAGCAATTTCGTTAAGTTCCACTAGCCCGGATGCCTTGCATCTGTTCTTTATGCACTTCTCTTGCCAAGTAGAATGCAACTGTGGCGGCTTCTTCCCTTGTATAGCCTGCAGCTAGCAGGTCCAAAAATGTATAATAGCCCTCATGTGATTCTTTTTGTTCAGACTTAGGCTTGGCGTCTTCCTTTGGCTCAGGTTCTTGCCTTTTCTCTTACTTCTCTCCTTGACTTTTGTCTTGTTTTTTTCTCAACTGCATTATCTTCTGGTGGAGGGCTGCTGGGAGGAGGTGAGGGTGGTGGTGACGGTTGTGGGCTCGGTTTAGGGCTCTCTGGTAAAGCTGTCGATTTGCCCTTTATGTCCCTGTCTGCTTTTGTTTTTTGCTCTCTTTCTTGGCTTTCCTGTTCATCTAGTAGTTTCTGCCTTATCTGCTCCACTTCCTTCGGTGAAAGGGACATGGGGAATGTTTTCTGCTGCAGCATCAAGGATCTCAAAATTCTTGATATAATCTTCAAAACGGTCCCTTTGCACTCTTCTGGATGATCCGGACATAGACTCGAGAGATGGCTTCCAGAGTTCGTTTAAATCACCCTTGAGGGATCTTTTTGCTCGAAAACTGTCCATCAGCCTCTTGAGTCTTGCCACTTTCTGAGACCTGGTTTCCTTAGCCGGCACTTGAACAAACTCTTTCTTTCCTTTCTTCTGCTCGGGTAGCTCCTCTTCAAGTGGCTCTAGCCGTCTTTTCAACCTCGTAGCCACCCTTGGTGCCCTTTACGGCTCATCTTCCTTGTCTTCTTTCACCCTTAACCAATCGTTCTGAGATGGGGGGTCAGGCCACCTTCCTTTGGCGTGTAGTGCCCCATAAACCACCTTGGTTATCAGCTCTCCTGGCACTATGTAGGTTGGCTTTTTGTTGCCCATCTTTACCAAGTTGTCATGTATGTATGCCGCGTAGTTGATAATCTTTGGGGTGCCTTTTGTCATTGCCCAAGTAAACGTTGTGGCAATTGCACCTGGCGGCATCCTGTACTTCTGTGGCCTCTTAGTGCACATGTGGAAGTAATGGTTGTACAACTGGCTCATAATTGCCACCTTTGGGTTGGCAATGTCTTCAAAGGTGTAATTTGCCTTTTTCTCTTTGTACACCTTGACTTCATCTCTTCTTTTTGTTACGTTGTCTCCCTCATTGGAGAGGTCTAGTGCATGGGCTACAACCCGCTCCGTGATTATGATCTCTATATCTGGTCTACCTTGTAAATCTGTTACCTTGGCCACTCCATCCTCTTTGATGCTTGTTACAAACTCCCATACTCTTTTGATGTCCACCCCTACTCGTATTGCTTCGAAGTAGTTGTGGAGGTTGATTTTCTCCAAGTAGCCGTCCATTTTGCTTCGTGCAAACTCATTGAGCTCTCTTGGCAGCATTGGTAGCTCTATAACATTGCCTTCAGTGTCCTTGAACACGCCCTGGTAGATCTTTAGGTCGTTTGACTCCAACAGATCCTCTTGTATCCAGGTGCTGGTGGGATTTAGTGTTCCCTCTGGAATGACAAAAGGTTCCACCTTGTCCAGATAGTCTTTGATTGTCATCCTTTTTCTCTTTGCCGGTGACCTCGAGGCTGCCATAGATCCTGTTGCACTCAGTAGTCCGAAGTTAGCGTTTTTTCCATATCAGCTGCGAAACTGAGTTTTACTTATCCAAATGACTTGAAAATTGAAAATAAAGCTTAAAAGGAACTTGTGAAGCTGTGCATGTGCTCACAGTGCAAATTTGGCCAAAATTTTCCATCTAGTTATCCTACGCATAGGATGTCTTTTTCATCAGAATTGGTTCATATTTGACATGAAGGTAGTGTAAGGCTCATGGAACATGGCTATAGGCTTGGATTTGAATTTGGATATCAAAAAGTGGATTTTTGGGCTGATTCAAGCTTTAGGTCACAATTTGGATAGAATGTCCATCATAGGTAGCAATTGATGTCCAAATGGGTTGAAAATTGGTACATGGGCTCATTACACCATGGTATTGGCTCCCATGATGTCATTCTTTGTAGAGAAGGCTAAATTTATGCTGGAGATATCCTACGCGTAGGATGTCTTTTTCATCAAAATGGCATGAAACTTGTTCTGTGGGTTGTCCTTGGCTTATGGATCATGGCCATGTTCTTGGATTTGAATTTAGATAGGACTTGATGCTTGTATGGCTCTGTGAGGTGTTTTAGGGCTCAAAAAGTGTATCTTGAAGGTGTTGTGGGTCAAAAGTGATTAGAATGGCTTCAAACTTGACATATGGGCTCTTGATGATGAGGTAATTGGATCTGGAATGATAAAACATCACTTGCATGTCAAAAAGGTCAATTAGACATCCTACGCGTAGGATGTCTTATTCATCATTTTTTCTCCCTGACCACACAGATTGTTTGCTGATGTGTTGGTGATTGTGTTGTGCAAGTTTCATGGGATTTGGACAAGATTTGGTAGGTATTTGGACCATTATTGCCTCTATGCCTTAACTTTGCGTTTTTTCATGCATCTGAGGTCAAGCTTGGTCCAAATGTGATGAAACTTGGTGTATGGCTTGTAAATGTCATTCAGAACATGTGCATGACAAAAATTGATGAGGTTTGTGCCAAAAAGTGCCCTTGAGACATCCTACGCATAGGATGTCTCCTGGTGATTTTTTCAGTGCTGGTGCTCCCAGTGCTTGCCCTTTGCTCCCCTAAGTCCCTTTTGAGCCTAATTTCAACAAAAAAAGTCAAATAGATAGAGTATAACTCCCTGTGTGGACTTCAGAGCCTCCGAGCCATTTTTTGATTTTTGGAGTGCTTTTAGGCGATGAAATTTCTCGATGTTGGTCTCCATAGCTTCCCGATCCCTTGGGGATCCTTATCGTATGGTTTTTGTCGACTTTGGCTTCACCGGAGTTCCATTTGGCAATTTGTCGCTCTAGAAGCACCCGTGGTTGCGTTTACATACCTTTGATGATTTGTGGTGGTCTACCACCATAGGACTTGGTTGTTGATGGTCTAGGAAAGCCGCTCGTGAAGTTTGGTGGCAAACGGACTTGAGGTTGGGTCGCAAGTGCATTTTGACGCTTTGTGTGTCTGATGCCGTTCCTGGGGTTTAGTGCCGCTTCGGGTCACTTTTTGGTCATGTGGGTCATATAGACTTGTCGAGCATGTCGAGATGCTCCTACCCATGAATTTTGGTAGCATTTGGTCGCCGTTTCGCTGATTTCCCATTTGGTGGCCTCTTGCGGGTTTCTGAGAATTAGGGTTTTTTCCCGATGGTTTCCTACTGTCTTTGGCTATCCAGGACTGGTCTACTAGACTAGGGTAAGCTGCTGATGAAGTCTTGTTGCTTTCGGGTTAGCCGTTGGGCCGCAGTCTCTAATTGTAGGTCTCTTCTGCCCGCTTTGTGTGTGACCTCTACGCTAGTTTTCGCGACATAATGACAATCATGCATGAAAAACTCAAGGTGTTGAGCCTACCTCTCATGTCTGGAGCTCGTCAGGTAGTCGTGCGCGTCGTAGAAGCCGCTGAAAGGTCGATCCGCTCTAGGTGGCAGAAGCTCTCTCCACAAAGTCAATAGTGAAAATGAGCTAAAAATGGGGTGAAAATTTCTTATAATGGAGGTCCCCGAAGCACTTTTCATGAAATTTGGCATGTGCTCCTATCTTCTCGTGAGATGCGGTCTAGGCTCAAAAATTTCTTGATTTGGACTCCATTTGCCCTGTTTACCAGAATTTTGTCATTTCGGTCAAAACCTGGCCAAAACACGCTTTCCACTCCAGTCTCATAATTGCACCCCCACTGTACCATAGGTTGTCCTTTAGTCACTGGTCATCCCCATATTTTTTGTTTTTCATTACGACTGTTTTTCACCTGCTTTTTGTATTTTTGAAGTTTTTCTGCCGAAAATTAGCAAAATTAAAAGGAAAATAGCAAATCAAACCCAAAAAATCCCCAAAAATCATAATAGATCACAGACATCACCTCAACACATTATATACACTCATATGCAATTTTTATGGCTGGATTTCTCCGTTTTACCAATATTTTGCTTGAAAAATGGCTATATACACACACCTAGGGGGTTGATTTGGCGTTTGGCTCCATATACCTATAGCTTCATGCTATATAAGGGCATATATACTTGGGTTACTCCAGAAAATTTTGCAATCAAACAACAACCCTTAAAATAGTCAAAAATCATGCCCGTTTTTGTTGTTTCGATCATTGGTTCCGCATTTGAGAATGCCTCTAGAATGCCTCCCCCCCTCCTAGCCGGAGTCCTCCCGGACGACAAGGTATTGCCTCGGAGTATGTGCAGTGCATAGGTTGAAACAGTTGTGCTAATGCCTGGCCGATTAACGGGCCCTACTTTATGCATACTCGGTCAATGCATGGAAAAATTAATGCTGTGCAAGAGAAGGGAATAAGCTAGATGCTTATTGGCACTAGCCGTCGAGGCTTCCTCACTACAACAAAAAAATGTGTTATCGACGCAGATATCGACACGGAGCGTCGCTATGTACTTCGCTATGAAACCAGTCGCTATTTGCGACGTAGGTATAAACGTGTATAGCGATGCGCATAGCGACGCACATAGCAGAAAATTTTTTTCTTGGGCAGAGGGCAGGTAGCCTGGCCTGTGCCCAGTTAAAAGATGGACACAGCCACAGCCAGACTTCCTGCCCTCTGCCCAAGAAAGCGAGCAGCACCAAAATATCAACCATGCTCCCGCGCGCAGAAATTTCGGCAGAGTTCCCTTTGTTTTTACATAAACTTTTAAAAAAAACCATATCATGTATACGCCTCCTACATGCTATCCATGTAGGATCTCACATGAGATTTAAGGCCAATGAAAGACAACCGTACCAACTGAAAAGCATAGCCATAACTTAAAAGCATAACCATAACGAACCATAACCATAACTTAAAAGCATAACCATAACTTAAAACCATAATCGGCTATAACCTCTTTGATCAAAACCATAATGCAAATAACCATAACCATAAACAAAATTAATAAGAACCATAAACATAACCAGAAAGAGAAACAATAACTGTCTATACAATGACAATGACAATAATCATAACCATAAGGGAAACAATAACTGTCTGAACACTAACTGTTTGTACAAAAAAGAGACACAGAAGCGTGTCTGTGTCTCACAAAGCATATAGATGAAATCTGGTCCACTAATGACTAGGCGTCGCAACCTGCACATAGGACAACTCACAAAATTAGTATTGATATTACTTCACATATATTGACTTAATTAAATCAACTCATACATATTATCGTCTCACCTCAAGCGATCAGCGAGACTGTAAGGCCTCCCAGTCTACAGGCTCTCCTGAAGCTTTAAGATCATTCAGTACTTCATAGATGCCTCTGCGATATCCATCTGACTCCTCCTCGCATGATGGAGCTCGATGCATCACAAGATTCTGCGTTTATACAAAAATCAAAGTAATAAGAATACATGATTCATCGCGTTTTAAAAAACGCCATAGTTAAGATTGGATTAGAAACTCACAAACTCATAGCGAAAGGTGTCGAAGCCTCCGCTGCCAAGATGAGATGTCCCCCAAGTCATCTGTCGTACCTGCCCGGCCTCAAGCTGCTGTCTGAACCGCGTGGCCGCTGTCCGCTCATCCTCCCTGATCTGCAGCCCCGTCTCGTGTGGGATGCCCGAAGGCTTCGACGAGCCGGTCCTGAAAGCCTTCCGAGATGCATCTCTTTGATGTTTGATGGTGTCCCGTGCAACACCCTTGATCCACCGCGCCGAAACAACGGAAGAACCCGGAGCAGGCTGGTACTCTCTCAGGATGGTCTCCACTATGTAAGTGACTTTTTCCTTTTCTTGCTGATCCCAAGACGTCAGAATGCTGGTCGAAAACTGCAGCTCCGCGAGCTGGCGAATCCGCTGTCGCATCTCAGTCCCGACTTTATCCATGTCAACAGAACCATATCCCCGTACAGTATAGAGCTTGGAGGCACTAGGATCGTGTGCCCCCCAAGGTGTCCGTTGTGTGCCAAGAGGTGTGGCTGGGTAAGACGGGGGTCGTGAGCGAGGAGGGGTCGAAGCATCTGTGGACCCTCCTCCACAGCAACCACCACCTCCACCTGACGATCGCCGAGATCGGCGAGTGCGCCTGTGCAGCGGAGATGAGGACGTACCCGCCTCTGCCCCACCCCTAGGTGTCGAAGCGTCCGTGATGGGAGAAGAAGGCGTCGTATCCATAGGCATCTTGAACCCGGTAGGCGTCCCCCCCCTAGGCGTCGGACCCTCGGGTGTGAAGCCCGGAGGCGTAGTACCCGTGCCTTTGGCTACCCAGTACTGAGAAGCCTCTGCCATCTGAGCAGGCGTCATCCGTGTAACGAAGCCCATGAATGCATCCGCACTCATGGAAGCGGGATCTGGAATCTCGTTTTCCATACTAAAGTCCTGCACAAAGAAAGTAAAATAAAGCGTCAGAACACAGTTGTTTAAATTAACTTTAAGCTTAATTTTAAATCAAAGTCTTCACACAAACACTTACAGGCCTAGGCCTCGACGAGTGAGGCATCATCGATAAGATCTTGCACCGTATCATCGTCTATCTCTAATTGCAAACATAACTCTACCCCAACTCGTTCTGGCAGATTGTCTTCATCCATTGCATCTTCATCTATAAGTGTCAATTCAGGCTCGTCTGCGTCATCCCTCGTATATCTGTCAGCTTCCTCTACCATACCTTCATCCATCTCATCTAATGTCACAATAGTATGGACGTCGTCTGACTGAATTTCCTCCAGGAGATCTTGCCCTTCAAATACTTGTTTATTTCTTGGAGCAACCTGAACCACAAACCACCATTGTCGCTCTCGAGGGTTCGGTACAAAGACCACTTGCTCGCAATGTTCGGGGAGAGCAAATGTGTCGCTCGCATCTGTCCAAGTCTTTGTAGAATCTATTTGCACAATTTTGTTTCCATCTCTGCGTACCGTTGCATTGCGACCAGAAGTAATCACCTTGAACCACTTCACATCCAACAAAAACATCTCAAACCGCCTGAAGCTTACTTTCAGGATATCTGACACCAGACCACAGTAATCCAGGTTGCTAGTGCTCTCATTCGTGTCTCTAGCATTGGCCCTGCTCTTTTGCATGAAACTAACCATTACCCCACTGTCAAACGTGTTTCTTCTGCTGTCAATTTGTTGTGTTCTGAAATGCTTTCCATGCGACCACAGTGCCATGTATGTATGGTACTTCCAGTCACATCCAATGGTCAGCTCTTCCTCTTCTAGAGATATGGGTTCTCCGATCTGTCGAGCTGCTCTCACTGTCTTGTCCAACTATGCCATTGTAGGGAATTCAGGTAGAGGAGCGAGATAGTCTGGCAAGGGTAAGCCTCTAGTCGTTCGACTTCGCCTGAAATCCTGTCGCTCTAGATTGCGTCTCTCTTTCTCTTCTTCGTACCTTTCAAGCCATTTTTGCATTGGCGTTGAATTTAGTATACAGAACTTCATAATCTTTTCTCGCATGGCCAGGTTCATTTTCTTCGGCACCCCTTGCCCTTGCGGCTCCTCTCCCACCAGTCTTGCATCCTCCTTAACAATGATTATGAATGTTGTTTTAATATATATATATATATATATATATATATATATATATATATATATATATATATATATATACTCCTCACAATGTAAACTACCTCGCATTCTCTAGTCTTGCCCAATCTCCGTACACCTCGGTCCAGAGGTGTACGGAGATCAGGACCACCGGGTCAAAATCTCGTCTTTATTGGTCAAATCCTATATGGGTAGACACATACATGCACTCCCAGGTGTACATGGCAATGCATGTAGCAGGCAAAACCCCTTTGCCTCTTTTAGTTCCATAGTTTCTTTTTTGTCTACGTACCCTATCTCTCATTCTTTCTCTCTCGATCTCGCTCTCGCTATCTCTCTTTCTCTCTCTCTCAATCTCGCTCTCGCTATCTCTCTTTCTCTATTTTCCTATCTCTCTCTATTTCTCTATTTTCCTATTTCTCTGCCATAACTTCTGGAGCTCCACTTCCCTATCTCTCTCTCTCTCTGTCTATCTATCTATCTATCTATATATATATATATATATATATATATATATATATATATATATATATATATATATATATATATATATATATATATATATATATATAACTCTCTTTCTCTATCTCTCTATTTCCGCTAATGTCGTCGATATACGCGTGGAAAGGCATGGCCGTCGATATAGACGCGTCGATATCTTCATTTAGTGTTGTAGTGCCTATTTTCTTTGCAAGTAGCAGCTGTAACTCTACTGCTCTTTGTTTAATTGTCCTTTTGGCAAGAGGCAATTGCTTTGCCGACGCTGTTGATGGAGTCGTAGCTGTTTCTGAGGATAGAATTGGCTGGAATGTAATATCTATGGGCCTTATGGCCTTGGCTTTCCATTGGTAAATTGTTGTTGCCGACTTTTGTAGATGGTTTGGCACTTTCTTGTTTGCCACTGGTTTGTCTTTCATCGGCATCCACATATATCGGTTCTCCTGGTTGACATGCAGATGTCTGCTTTCCATTGTTGCTTGTACCGTAACGAGTTCCTTTGGCTTTTGCTTTGGTATCCAAATGTGAGTGACTTTTGGGTTATGGCTAAGCATTTTCTTTGGGATCCATATCTATTTTATGACCTTGGTTTTGGGTTGAACCGTCTTTGTAATCCGGTTGTTACATTGTTTTTTTTTCCGCCATTGCATTTCTATCCTTTCGTATCCATACGTGTTTACCTTGTTTTGGTAGCCTAGATTTTTGCATTGTGGCCGGTGACTTTAGCTGTCTGTAATTAGCATGGTTGGATTTTACCTGGTTGTTGGTCTCAGGTTTCATGTTGATCTTTGATGGCATTTGTGCTTTTGTCTTTGTTGCCAGTGATTGCATGGCTTGCAGTTGATCATGATGGTATTGCTGAGCAAAAGCTATCATCTGTTGTTCATGTTCGTGCCGAATTTTGACCACCTTTGCTTTCCAATCTATCTGCACATTGTATGCTTTTTACCAAGGTTTCCCTAGCATCATTGGGTGTTGTGTGCTTTCATCTGTCACCACATAGAACTTGTGTGGGTAAATATATTGATGTATCTGTACATGCAATATAGTCCATCCTAATGTTTTCAATGGGTGTGATGTGCTACTTTCCAGCGCTTGGGGAGTAGGATGAAGTTGATCTGTGACTCTGAGTTGGTATAATCCGTAAGAGATCAAATTTGCTTGAGCACTCAAATCAAGCAAAGCCGTTGATTCAACTTGATTGTTGCCCACTTTGACTGTAATTATTGGCTCCATTGTTTCCTCCTCCAAATTCATCAGTCGAATGGCATTGATTTTCAATGGTGGTTTACTTTGTTGTTGTTGTCGCAGAAGCCGTCTTTTTGCAATGCGTTCTTGTGCTTCGGCTTGAGCTTCCTCCCGTACTCTCTCTTTTTCCTTCAGTCTTTGCTTTCCTTGATGAATTTGTTGGAGCATCTCCTATGTGAGTGGTAGATGATATTTTCTCAGTTGACATCCACTAATCCAGTTTGGCATTTCTTCACCTTCTAATGTAGCAAGTTTGACAGCTCCACTGTGTGATAGATCACTAATCACAAATGGTCCCATCCCTTGATTTTTAAGTTTCTTGGCATGTTGCTTCAAGGTATAAACAAGTACGTAATCACCTGTTTTGAACTCTTTGGTACGCACATGTTTGTCAAAGAATTCCTTTTGTCTTCTCTTTTTAGCATAGATTGACGCGACAGCTCGTAAGCGGAGTTCATCCAGCTTTTCAAGATCATCAATCCTTGAAGAGAGCTCATGCCCTGTCCATTCCAAGCTTGTTGCTACTCGTAGAGTTGGAATTAAAAACTCTATGGGTAGTATAGCATTTAGCCTAAACACCATGTTGTATGGTGTTGTTCCTATTGATGTTTTGTAAGCTACCCTGTATGCCCATAGTGTTGAGTGTAGCTGCTGATCCCAATCTGTTCTTGATTCTGACACTATCTTAGTGAGAACCGTGCATAGTGTTTTGTTAGTGGCCTCAGCTTGCCCATTGGCCTGTGGATGATATGGTGCTGATTTCCTATGTATGACCATGAAATCCTCTAGCAGATATTCAATGACTTCATTGAGAAAGTGTGTTCCACGGTCACTGACAATTTCTATTGGTAACCCGTAACATACAAAAACATGCTCATACAAAAATTGTACCGTGGTGCATGCATCAGCTTTTTGTGGTTCTTTGGCTTCGACCCATTTTGTGAGATAGTCCGTAGCCACAATGATATATTGGGTATGGGTGCGATATGCAGGGGGTGATATAGGTTCCACAAAATCAATGCCCCATTTTGCAAATGCCCTTGCCCCCATCATTGGCCTTAGTGGCATCTCATCTCGTTTTAGTGGTATCTTGGTGCGTTGACATGCATCACAACGCTTTACAAACTCTTCAGCATCCATGTGTAATGTAGGCCACCAAATTCCTGCGGTTAAGACAATTTTTTTTGTCTTATCGCCTGAAAATGGCCTCCACTTACTCCGCTATGTGCATGTTCTAGAATCAGCAGGTATTCACTTTCACTTGCACAGATTCTAAGTTGATTGGCCTTTCCCCGCTTATAGAGTTGATTCCCAATTAACTGAAAGTCACGTGCTTCAAACTCTATAGCTTTTTCTCGTGCTCTTGTAATGTTCTCAGGGAATGTCCTGGTGGTTAAGAAGTCAATGATATATTGACTCCATGCAGGTGCTATGGTTACCTGAAACAATGTTGCGTGATCCACTGGTCATTTGGCACTACATATAGTACATTTGGTAACATAAGAATGTGTGTCCGCATACATAGTTGGCCAATAAACCCCCAACTGTTTTAGTCTCTGATGTGTTTTCACTGTTGAACAATGAAATGCACAACTCTGGACATGTGCCTCTTCAAGGTAGCACTTGAATTCTTCCGGATTTATACATAATTATAGGATTTGGTCAGATCCAAGATGATACAGCCGTCCTGATATCAAGTGGAAGTTTTTTGTTTGTCGAATTGTTTGCTGTTTGGATTTGCATACCCTATTATCAAACTCACTTCCGAAGGAAAGTATGCTAACAATTTCCTGAGACCATTTGGGTACCATTTCAATGTTGAAAAGATACGCATCTGGTATGTCATCATCTACTGCATTAGGAGCTTCCCCGTGGTGTATCCTTGAAAGACGATCTGCTCGCAGATGGGTTTTACCCTTTTTGACCACCACTGTGAAGTCAAATTCTACCAATATAATAAACCAACGTACGATTCTCCCTGTATTGCAAGGTTTATTTACTAGGTACAAAAGGGCTTGATGATCTGTGAAAAACACAAATTTGTTTGCAAGCAAATAATGCCGAAATTTCTTTACAGCATATATCATTCCTAACCCTTCCCTCTCGATGGTTGTGTAGTTTTTTTCTGCACTGTTTAACTGTCTGAAGGAGTACGAGCGGAAGTGCGACGCGAGAGAGAGTGCGAGAAGAAGAGCACGGCGATATGGTGAACTCGCTCTACTGTAATGTGTAGAGCATAGTGAGTTCTTATTAGGTTTTTACAAAAGAATATGTGTACATACCTGGCGGCCCGCCCACTTACCTGGGCGACCACATTGGGATTTATACCCCAACAACCTCCCACTTAAAGTCCAATGTGGTACTTTAAGTGTGAGAGAAGCTACTATACAAGCTAATATACAAGAGATGTAGAGAAGTGATGTACTACCCTACACCTAACTGCTTGCGAAAATGCGCAAAGCTCTCTGAGGGAAGTCCTTTTGTAAGTAGATCAGCAGGATTTTCTGTGGTGTGAACTTTGACAAGCTGAAGTTGCTTATCCTCGAGCATTTCCCTGATGAAAGGATACTTCACATCCACATGCTTTGTCTTTGAGTGATAAACTGGATTGCGAGCCAATTGTATAGCACTTTGACTATCACAATATAACACAGGCATCTCTTCTTTGATTCCCAAATCTGTTACTAGTCGATTAAGCCAAATTGATTCTTTGCATGCCTCTGATGCTGCAACATATTCAGCCTCTGTAGTAGACTGAGTAACACAATCTTGTAATCTAGAACTCCATGATACTGCTCCACCAGCCAATGTAAAGACATACCCTGACGTAGACCTTCGGTTGTCTAAGTCACCTGCATAATCTGAGTCTGTAAAACCCTTTACACTTAGATCCTGACTCCCATAGCATATACGCATACTCTTTGTAGCTTTCAGGTATCTCAATATTCCTTTCACTGCCTCCCAATGTTTCTTATCTGGGTTTGACATGTATCGACTTACTACTCCCACTGCAAATGCAATGCCTGGGCGAGTAGCAATCATTGCATACATCAAACTACCCACTGCAGAAGCATATGGAATCTTATCCATTTCAGCCTGTTCTTACTCAGACACAAGACAATCTTGTTTGCTAAGTTTCACATATGGTGGCAATGGAACACTCAGTGCCTTTCCCTTCTCCATATTGAAACGTTGCAAAACCTTGTCAATATACTCTATTTGAGATAACCAAATCAACTTCTTTGATCTGTCTCTCTCAATGCGCATACCAAGTATATGACTTGCCTCACCCATGTCTTTCATGTCAAACGATTTTGCCATCTTTGACTTCAAAGCTGAAATTTCTTCCAAGTGCTTGCCAGCAATCAACATGTCATCCACATACAAAATAAGGATCATCCAGCTACCATCCTTAGCCTTGTTTGTATATAGACAGTGATCGAACTCACTACGTTTGTAGCCTTGAGAAAGCATAAACTTGTGGAATTTATGGTACCATGCCCTCGGTGATTGTTTTAAGCCATAAAGACTCTTTAACAACTGGCATACCCAATCTTCCTTGCTTTTCTCAACAAACCCTTCTGGCTGCTGCATGTAAATTTCCACATCTAAATCACCATGCAAGAACGCTGTCTTGACATCCATTTGGTGCAACACCAAATCCAATATGGCAACCAATGCAAGAAAGCATCTCAATGTAGTCATTTTGACCACCGGAGAGAAGACTTCATCAAAGTCAATGCCTTGTTCTTGCTTAAAGCCCTTGGCAACAAGCCTTGCTTTGTACTTTGGCTGACTATCATGAGCGGTGATCTTATACCTGTAAACCCATTTACAGGGTAGAGCCTTTTTGCCCCGTGGTAATTTAACTAGCTTCCATGTCTGGTTTTTATGCAGAGTTGTCATCTCTGACTGCATGGCCAATTGCCAATTCCCGGAGTCCTTCATTTGCACTGCTTCCTTGTAACATGAAGGCTCATTGCAATCAGTCAACATGACATAGTTCATAGATGGAAAAAACCTATCAGGCTGTCGCGTGATACGTCCAGATCTACGCACAATAGGTGGCTTAGGCTCAGCCACAACCTGTGGTTCCACTCTATCCTGTCCTTGCTCCTCTTGAGCCCTGACATTTTGTCTTGCACGTGCAGGTCCATCTTCTTGGAAGACAACTCTTCTAATCTCCTCAACCCTCTCTGGTTTAGAATGATATTTGGATTCATTAAAGTGAACATCATTGCTGCGGACAACCTTTCTGGATTCGGGATCCCAAAGTCTGTACCCCATCTCACCAGAATTACCATAGCCTAGAAAGATGCACTTTCTACTCTTTGGCTCAAGTTTGTTCCTAAATTCCTTTGGAACGTGAGTATATGCCTCACATCCAAAGACTCTAAGATGCTTGTATGAGGGCATTTTGCCTGACCATACCATCTCTGGCACTGAATCCTTCTGCAAAACCTTGCTAGGAGATCTATTTACAAGATGAACAGCTGTTGATACAGCTTCATCCCAAAACCCATTTGGCAGCTGTGCATTAGACAACATACTTCTGACCTTCTCTTGTATGGTCCTATTCATCCTCTCAGCAACACCATTTTGAGGAGGATTGTAAGGAGCAGTAAGTTCACGTTTTATACCTTTTGACTCACAAAAATCCTAAAAGGCCTTTGAAACATACTCTCCACCATTGTCAGTGCGTAAGCATTTAAGCTTCTTGCCACTCTGATTCTCCACAAGTGTCACAAACGTTTTGAAAACACTAAACGCTTCATCCTTGTGCTTGAGAAAGTAAACCCATACTTTCCTTGAGTAATCATCTATAAATGTCATAAAGTAAGAAGCTCCCCCTAGAGATAGGTTAGGCATAGGTCCACACAAATCACTATGAACAAGTGCCAACTGTGTATCTCTTCTACTGCTTCTATGCTTATGTAGCTGCTGTGTTTGCTTACCATACAGACAATGTTCATAGAATTCAAAATCATTAAATGAAAAGCCAGGCAAATAACCAGAAGGAGACAAGATTTCCATTCCCTTCTTGGACATATGTCCTAACCGGCTATGCCACAAAGAAACGTTCGGCTGCTCGGTTACATTGATTACATTTTTAGAGACATTTGATACATAAATCATGTAAAGTCTTCCAAACTTTACTCCATGTGCTACTGTCATAGAACCCTTGGATATCTTCCACATGTTCTGTCCAAAAGTGGTGACGTAGCCAACATCATCAAGTAAACCTGTGTTGATCAAGCTCTTTGTAATTGCGGGAACATGTCTCACATTCTTTAGTGTGAAAGAAGAGCCATTCTGAAACTTCAATTGAACATCTCCAACACCTAAGATCTCACATGTCTGCCCATTGCCTAGCCGAACATGATCTTTAGTGGTCACATAAGAGGTAAACCACTCCTTGTTTGGAGACACATGAAGTGATGCCCCTGAGTCTATAATCCAGTCACTCAGTGCATTTCCATCAGATGCCGTAAGAAGAGGTGAGTCCATTGTATTCTTCAAGAAGTAGATGTCTCCTGACACTAGACTGTCATCCTTTGCAACAGTGTTTGTCACATTTATTTCTTGAATCTTCACTGAGGACTTGTTCTTCTCACCATGGTCTTCAACTTTCTCTTTGCCTTTTTCTGCTTTCCATTCTCTGCAGTCTCTTTTCATGTGACCCTTCTTGCTACAATGGTAGCATTCTATGTCACTCTTGCCTTTAGCACTGCGGGACTTGCTACGAGACTGATTCCTCTTTCCACCTTTGTACTTTTCTTTGGTCCTTCCCCTGAAAACTAAGGCTGTTCCTTTGCCTTTGTCCATTGTCTTTCTATTGGTTTCTTCAGTAAGCAGACTTCCTTCTACACCTGCTATGTTCAAACCATCTGGAGGTGCAGAATTACTCAAAGCTGTGCGAAAAGTGTCCCAACTTTCCGGCAATGTGATCAACAGGAACATAGCTCTAACAGGTTCATCAAACTTGACACCTTGAGCTGACAACTGACTATAGATTGTGTTGAATTCATTCAGATAATTGGACATAGGTGTCCCTTCTTTCATCTTCAAGTCAACAAGCTTCTTAAGCCAGTATACCTGTGAAGCTGCACTCTGCTTCTCATAAAGATCACTCAGCTTTAACCATGCTTGATAAGCCGACATCTCGTCTGCTACATTGAAGTAAACGCTTTCTGCCAAAGTCAGCATAATGGTAGTGATAGCCATTTTTCGGCTCTCTGTAATTGCCATAGTGAGTTATCTCATCCTATCAAATCACTCAAACACTGTGGTTACCCTCACCCTTTCACTGTATATAGGTGCGTGTGAGTTAGGGGACTTTTCCCATATCTCCTTACTGAAATAAAAAACCCTCAATTAGCTAGTCATTGGGCTAGTTGAGCCAAAAAAATAAAAAATATAAAAAATATAAGTATATTATGGCCCATGCGTATGTAAATATTTCTTTGTATATAGGGCCTAAATAAAAGATTTTTTCATAATTATTTTGGTATTTATTTAAATATTTCTACCTAGGTGTGTGTTATTTATGCTCTGTACATTGCCTCACCATTACCACAATTTTTCTTACCATTTTTCATACTCTTTATTCCATATAGAAATATTTTCATGGAAGCTTCTCTTATATTTGGTGTAACTCCACCCCAACAAAAATCCAAAAAAACTAGTTTTATTTATGTGTATATTTTTTCACCATTGTGATTTTTCCCTTCCTACATCTATTTTGTTTTTTTTTCTAAAAAATTAGAACACCAAAAATATTTATCTTTTTATGGTAGCCTCATAATGAGAGAGATTTCTTTTGACCCCTTTATATTTTTTCCACTTATATTATTTATATTTGACATGTACATATTTTTTAGACCCCTCAATATTTGATTTTCTTAGTTGTACTATTCACTTATATCATGATCTCAGCAATATCTTCAATTATAGACCTACCAAATAAGGTGGCATGCATACATGCACTATGGAGGGCTCACTCTTGGAGGTATTCAAAAGAATCATCCAAAAAAGGACCCCACAAGGACTTTGTGCAGTGGAAAAAAATAGTCGGTTTTGCTGAATTTTTAAAGTTCACTTGCTCTCCGAATTTGAAAAGGTGATACAAACAAAAGTTGTAGCTCGTGGGCTGAACTTTTGTCTCAAATTTTTTCATATTTTTTTGAGCTACGAGCTGTGAGCTATGATTTTATTAGTGGACCCCAGTTTTCCCATGCTATGCAGCCACACTCTCTCTTCCACTTTATCATTTTCCTCTTTCACACACACTTCTCCACTCATCATCCCCACCTCTCTCACCACTCCTCTCTGCACCCTACTCACCTTCTCCTCAACCTTGAAGAATAAGAGAAACCATGGTGAACTCATACCTCCCACACACAATTCCATTCCAAAATTGACCACCTAGTCTCATTTTTCCTCCTCCAAATTACCTGTATCTATCAAAAAACCACAAAATTCAGCCTCTTCTCTTAAAAGACAGCATCATGGTGGTTGATTACTCAGCTTCAATTACCTTGTCTCTCAAGGAAGGTCAAGAGTGGAGAAAAAATGTACCGTCAAAGCTAGTGGACCGTCAACAAGCGTCAAAATTGGCCCTACTCAAGACACTTGGAGCATCAACCTTGTAAGAAATCCACCTTTTCTTACCTCTTAAGAGTTTTTCTTCCTTATTTGTATCCTACATGGATACTCCCATTGTAAATATCCAATTCCATTTGTAAATTAATACTAACTCTACTAACACTAACCCACTATGAAAAGTCCTATCACCTCCATTTCTCTCCTCTCTCTTTCCCCACCAACTTCTTGATAATTCCAAGCAAAAGAAATTAGGTAAATTGCTGAAAATCTAACCCAACCATGGTTAGAGGAGTAACCCTAGCCTTCAAAATTGCTATAAAAGGAGGGTGTAGCTAGCACAAAAAAGGAGAAGAAAGAGCACTATGCTATAGCTTGAGAAGCCAAGCTCAACCTCTTGAGAAAGAGCTCTTGAGTGGAATCTCATTGGCATTAGGCATATGTATGTGTTGTATTAGGGGTGATTAGCAAGGGAACTCTATGCCATTGTAAGAGAGAGTGATCATTCAATTGAGAGTAGGAAATCTATCATTTCTCCTACTAGTGTAAGCCCAACATTTTCTGAATCAAGGAGGGTGAATTGGGACTAAGCATGGATACCTTGTCTCCCTTCCAACGCGAAGTCATGGACAATAATGATGTGTAAGTGTCTTGGTGTTTTATTTAAGTTCTTGATAGCTTGTCTCCGGGTATTGTTATCAATTTAGCCATAAATCCCACATGTTGTAAGAGGGCGACAGGGTGGAGAGGACTCCCCTGGCCTTAAGACAGTGATTGGGGTGGCTTTTTTCTTGTGATGTGTTGTGGTGTAATTTACTCAGGCTATGTTGAACAAATACTAATCTCACTTTGATTGGTCATGACAGATTTGTAAGAAGGCATTAGTGCAACAAGCACCCCCTTCCCCCTTCTCTCTCTTTCTTACATATATATATTTATGTTTGCTTGATCATTAACGATACACTTCAAAGCAGCCCGAGCACCATCTCTCTCTCTCTCTCTCTCTCTCTCTCTCTCTCTCTCTCTCTCGTATTTTAGTGTGTGAGAGTGTTCCATTGGTGTTAGGGTTAGTGTAAATTCCTTGCTTGTTTGTGGGTTGCTCTAACGATTCTCCTCTTTTGCGTCCTAGTTCGCTCTTAAACTAGGTGGTGCCCCTTGTGTAGTTGGGATTTGGCTGTGGGTTTGTTGTTTTGGTTTGTGTTGTGTTGTGCCCTAGCCCCATTGAGCAGCACGGGAGCCTTGAAGGGTATTTACGCTCTAGTTTAGTCCACTCTTGGTCTTTTGTTGCTTCTTTTTTTTATTTTTTAGATTTGTGATTTTGTTTTGGTTTTAGCTTTGTGTACCTGTTTTATTTCCTCTCTTGTTCTTTCTTTTCGATCTTTTGAGAATTTTCCTGATATTTGATCTTTTACACAATCCTTTGCTTTTACCAGCATCAAATAGTGAGTTTTACCTTTTATCATGGGCATCAGGTACTCTCTCACTTTATTTCCTACTCGTTTCCTCCTATAGTGTTCTTGGCGTCTAGGGTGTTGATTTGCAAAATCATAAAACTTGTTATTTTTGTTATCATTTTCACGCTCGCTTGAGGTGTCAGAACACTCGTTATCTGCATCATCATTTACTTCCAAATGTTCAGAGGAGTTGTAAAACTCATCTTGTTCTGGTGGTTCTACCGTATCCTTTTCTGTTATAACGCTTACCATGTAATAGGGTAACACATCGTAGCCATCCTTATCGCAAAATTTTGTTGTTGGATTGTCGGTAATGGTACAGACATCCAATGTTGCTAGTATGTGTTCCCATTCTAGAGGTTCCAAGGCATCTTCAGGGAAAGATTCCGGAATATACTCCTTGTCCTCCATTGTTCTTTCTAAGACATATTCCTCCTTTCTTAAGCTTCCACAATGTGAAGCCCCACACATCCACAGTTCTTTTGGTTGCCCTAACCATGCTGGTAGTTCCGACCCTGTTACTGTAGCCGAATCAAACTCTTCCACCGGTGTTTAGTTTACATCTTTGTAACTATGGTCTTTCAGGTGTATTTTAGTTGTCGTCTCGCCATGTCTGAGGTATATGTGGTCATAACCCCAATCTTGGACCATCTTCAGTTGTCGCATGAATGGTCGTCCCAAGATAATCTCATAATTGTTCTTTTTGTCGAAATCGACTATTGCAAATGTATGCTCATACTCGATCCCGCACGAAGTGACAATCACTTTTTCTAAGAGTCCTAGAGGCTTCTCCATGAACCCATCTGACAATTGCAGTTTCATTCTGGTAGCTCTTAAAGCTGGGTTTCCCCATTTTTTCCAGATTTCCTTGGTGGCCATGGCAACTCCCGCTCCACTATCAAGAATAGCTTTGGAAACTACTCCTTGGAATTCTACCGGTAGCGTGGTGTTTGCGTCTTCTCCCTCGCAATATTCTCCAACCTTATTCAATGGTACCGGCCTAGTGTTTAGGTTAGGCCTGTCTAACTCCCTGATCCCTTCTTGTAGCTTCAAGGTGGGGTCTTTCACTCCAAATTTTTCTAGGCATTTTCCTACTGTGGTCCACATATTTGGTCTTAACCTTAGGAGTTATGCTAACGTGATTGTGCATGCCACCGGGGTGGATAACAACTCAATCAATCCTTGCAAATCCATCACCTTGTTAGAAGAAAGTCTTTGAGATGGGATTGCTCTCACTTCCGACTTAGCTTCATATTCTCCCAGGTAAGAGGGTAAAGTTCTCAAAGAGTCTGGTTGGCTGTGCCCCGAACTAATATATCCTTGGTCTCCCCCTTGTGAATGTATCTCTAAGTTCATTTGTGATCTTGCCTCAAATTCTTCAATAGGAGGTAAGATCACGTTCTTTTCTTCTCTCGTGCTATTCATGTGGTTACTCATTCTATTAGCCTCGTTGGCCTCTCGGATTTGCTTCCATAGATCATCTAAAACGTTATCATCCTTACCCATTTTTGCCAATATTTTAGGATGGACACCGTCACTTGTCCCATTGGTGGTATTTGGCACTATGATAGGCTCTCCTCTGGACTCATAATCATTAGTGAGTCTTTCCTTTGTTTCTTCATGTTTCTCTAATGTTGGTTGGATAGGGGTTGGAGCTAGTGCGTCATGACAATTTGCCGGTTTACCCAACGGGTCTTCCATCAATGATTGAGCCGTCTCGATAATCTTTTTACACATATCCAACCTCTGTTTTTCTATTTCTGCATATGGATAAGTCATCCAACTTTGCTCCTGGGTTTGGTTCTTTTTAAGTCGAGCTTCATAAGCTTTTAGAAGCGCATACAACTGCTCGTTTACCTTGTCTGCTAGTACAGATCCTCCTGATCCTGCACTTTTGGGCTCTTCTATTTCCTTGGATGCTATGGCTGCTGTGGTGTGTGAGCTTAAGCTAGCTAGATCCTCTAACCGCTCCAATATATTCTTTGTATGTTTCAACTCATCGGATAGGGCTGCTTGCTCTCGTTCTTTCCTAGCTTTCCTACGCGCCTTTCTAGCTTTCCAAGTGCTTCTCTGATTTTTCGTTTCTGAACTTTGGGCATCGGTTTTTGGTTCTTCTACTATGGGTTTGTTCGTCCTTCTTTGGGATTGGGCTCGTGTTACCGCCTGAATAGGTATGATTGTTTCATTTTCCGATCCTCCACTGGAAGGTACTGTTCCTAACAGGTTCAAGGTGGTTTTTGCTTCTTTGCTCGGGTTTTTAGGAAAATCGGGAATCAAATGAGTAATTCCACATTCTGGGCAATACGCATTGACTCTAATGATTTCATCATGAGGACAGTCTCTCAGCCAATGGTCTCCGCCACACTTGTAACAGGGTCCCTTGGGTTGTTGAGGTGCTCCTTGAGCCCCTCTTTGCTGGTAAGCTTGTCTTTGTCCGCCCATGCCTCCATTGGCTATGAACAACAATGTTCGTTCATCTAAGCTATATCTTCCTTCTCCTGCGGCCTGTGCAGCAGTTGGCGGTCCTTGATTCCCTATCATGCTCCATGGTTCTGGTGTCGAGGGTTCTTCCGATGGATAGTAGACAGGGTTTGCCGCATATCCATTGGGATCTTCATAATATGTATGCATAGGCACCAAAGCCTTTTCTTCTGATTCAGTTACCGTTGGTGTGTATCTTATACCAACTGGTCGTAAACCTGGTAGGGGTGGTTGTTGTCCCACCACCGGTTGTGGTCTTTCTACACCTATAGGTCCCGGTAAGTTGCCCGCTTGATATCTAGGCATCGGTGGTACTTGAGGGGAAGCTACTGGAGCTTGGGGAGCGTAAGGTCTCTCTCTCACATATCCCTTGTTATAATAACATTCCTCTGTCCCATGGTTTGTCCATTTTTGTTCATTAGCACACCACTTGGGCTGTTTAGCCTGGGGTTTGGCGTACAAGTTGATCTTTTTTAGCACTTCATCTACGAGCTGCTCCTGGTTTACCGCTATTTCTCCTTTCAGTGTTGTCTTGGAAGACTTGCTCCCACTTTGCTGCGAAGATGAATCGTCATCAAGGTCCTTGAACTCCCCTTCTTTGTAGACCGCACAATTGTCCACAAGGTACAGAGCCTCCTTGGTCAACTCATTCAACGTTGTGCTCCTCTTCATATGTAAAACTTTCTGGAGTTCCTCATTCCTTAGTCCTTGGATGAATATCAACATAAGTCTGGACTGAGTTGGCAGTTCTTCAACAGGACAGAACTTAACATATCTTTTTAGTCTTAGGGATGCCTTCCGTATAGATTCTCCATCTTTTTGTTTAAATTTATGGATTTGTGAGACGGTATTATGAGCTATTCCCCTTTGAGAGAATTCTCAATAAACTCGTCAAACACTTTCTCCATCAACTCAAAGTCTCTAAGCTCCACAGAGTCAAACCAAGTTGCATCATCATCCTCTAGGGTTAGTCCAAACCTTGCAAATTGGGTAGGAAAATCTAACACCTCTTCAGCTTTAATTACACGCACAAAGGCTGCTACATGATCTCTTGGGTCTCTGTTTCATGTGTATTTCTTGGTTACCCATTTTTGCACTTAAGAAGGTCTAATTCTGTGATGGTCTACAAGCCTCATCATTGGATCACCCCGTCCAAGTCGATACACCTCCTCATGCCTTCTGTAATAGGCTCGTTCCTCTCCCAACGGTGCTCCTAAGCCATAATTTCTAACAGTTCTCGCTGGAGGTGGTTCATCTCTTCGAACTCGTTCCATGGGTGGTCCTCCAGGCTCGGTCGACCCTTGTGTCTTACTCTCTGCTTGATACCTTGAATAGTGTAGTGGTTCTTGCAAATCCCTGAGCCCTCGTGCGGCTTGATAACCGTCTCAGTTTCGGTCTGGTTCCATTGTTGCACTCTGTCGAAGCCATGCCTGCAATGATGGCTGGTTTGCTGGTTGGTCTTGGTTGTTGAATGCTTGCGGTCTGGTGGAATGTGAGGTAGTGTCATACTCATCTGAAAATGGATTTGTTGACTTGCTCGAGGTGTGGACGGATCTCGGCTTTTCCTCAGGGGCATATGCTGATGCTCCTGGACCTGTTGCTCTCTCTACTTCCTCTGGGAGAATACGCTGGTATTCTTGCCCATATCTATCAACAAAAACTATGCCCTTCCCCGTAGCAGTTTCATAAGAGAATAAATAGAGAACCTTGTCTTTGCTTAGTTCGTTTGCATATGGTTCTTTGCTGCGAAAGTAAGAGACAATACCCTCACTCTCATGTTTGTAGATTCCCACATTCTCGTTATAAGTTGGAATCCTGGTTGTTTTCTTATCATACATAAAAATAGCTCCGGGCCGATCAATGTTTGGTGGCGGTTCTTGAGTTTCTGAAACCATTTTCCCTTTTGCCACGTTATCTCCATATCTGTTGTAATCTTCAGGGTTGCTAACTATTAAATAGTGGTTCCCCTTTTCATCTCGGAATCTATCTCCATCATCATACACTCGGATTATCTCCAATCTTTGTGCTGGCCTCTCTTCGATACAAATGCACTTGCGGCCTTGATAGTCAGAATAGACTAGGGCTCCTCTTGAGTTGGTTCCTTCTAAGAAGATCACAGTGAGCCTGGAATCATTCAAAGGATTTTGGGAGGTGCTTCCTCCTCGCATATGTCCATCATAGGTGAAACCTCCTGGCTGTTGACTACCCATCATGAAGAAAGATTTGTCTGATGAAGTGTCAGTATCACTACCTTCCTCAATAATTGGTGCTAGCGGATCTAACCTTGCCTGAGTTACACTCTCTTCGGTGGACACTAAGCTACCTTGTTCGCCTGCCACCTTCTGGTCTCTAACAATGTATCTTCCTGATCTTAAATTCATCAAACTTATCAATGCAATTTTTCACAAATTCAACCACTCACCTGGCAATGGGTCAGTTTCTGCACAACTTCTTGCCATGTTGCTGAATATACTTGTACACAAGCGTTTTAATTTCGGCAATTGAATCAAAGCATTTATCTGCTAGAGGTTATCTTAGTAATGATTGGTATAACTGGAGAGTTAATCTCAACCACTACTGTATTTTATACACTGCTGATGTTCTGGATTAGGTTTGCTAACCTGAACAATACTTCCCTTTGATGTTGGCCAATTTACGCGAAAAAGTATGAATTCAGTCTTTGCTTTGTCAAATGGGCAAACAAGGTCCAAATTCACTTCTGAAAGAAGTTCTGGAACCCTTAAGCCGAATGGAACCTCACTGTCTAGGCCAGGTCAAATTTTCTCTGCAGTATGTCCCAATAGACATCCTACGCGTAGGATGTCTTCTGCTGTGTTTTGCCTGGATTTTTGCACTGTTGTTTCCCTTTGTTGTGCTGAGCTTATAGCTGCTTTTACTTTTTGATTTGGACACCTATTAGTTGGTCAATGAGTCAGAAATCTGTTCCGACAGCCTGTTGATGGTATTGACCAGTCTAATCAACTCCAAATTGGACCAAAATTGACTAGTAGGCTTGCTTTAGGCTATATAACACCTTGAAATGCCCAAAGTCAAAGTCTGGCTTCATTTTCTTGCATTAGACATCCTACACGTAGGATGTCTTTTTCTTCAGAATGGCTTTAAACTCAATTCTTAAGCTCCCCTCGAGTTGCTGATCACTTTGCTATACTCAGAATTCAGTTTGGAGTCCCAAATCACTCAGAAGACATCCTACGCATAGGATGTCTTTTTGGCCTGTTTGACACCCCCAGATTTGTCCCATAGTTTCTCCTTGATGTCAGTATTCTAGTGGTATGCTTAGATTTTGATTTGGATGTCAAAAGTCCCAAACTTCAGCTGTTTTTGCTTTTTCTGTCGAAAGTGCCAAAGTCCACTTTGAACCCAATTTTCTTACCCAAATGAGGTGAAACCCCTTTCAGTCACTCAATATATCATGCAAGACACACTCATGCAGCCATCTTATGGTTTTGGTCTCAAGTTAATGTTTTGGCACTATTTGGGTAGGATGTCTAGAAATTTCAGTCTATCTGGCGTTATCCTGTCAAGATATGGCCAAATTTCCCCTTTCCAGTTGAAATTAGGGTAAACCCTACCTTCTGAACACACTGGTCAACTAAAAATCCCAAAACTCCTCCCAGATTGGCCTGTAGACATCCTACGCGTAGGATGTCTCTTGGCTTAAAATTAAAGTTTTTTATGACAGGAATGCTCCTGATGCTATGTAGATATATCAGAAACACTCACAGTAACTTTTGGACTTCAATTAGGCTTTCAACCACACTTTTGTGTCTTTTTGCGTCTTTTACAATCTTGTAATGATTATACCAAGCAAGTGTACATGCATGAAATGCTCTAGATCTGAATCATGATGTCCTACTTACTCTACTCCTACCTATCATGAAGAAATGGTGATAATGGTGTTTATGATTGCTTTTTGGCCTCTCTTGACTCTCAAGCTCACCTCTCACCGCTTCTACCACTCTACTCCTACCTATCATGAAGAAATGGTGATAATGGTGTTTATGATTGCTTTTTGGCCTCTCTTGACTCTCAAGCTCACCTCTCACCGCTTCTACCACTCCAACTCCTACTCTAGAACTCGACTACTACCTAAAACTACCTAAGTCTACCTCTTCTACCTAAGTCGAAGGATTTAGGCCAGACACATGCTTCCTAGACTCCCTCTAAGACCTAGAGAGTCCTCCACCCTTTGATCCTATCTAAATGTAAAGCGAGACTCTTGGCAAGCCAAAAATCCCAATCCTCAAGGATTCCTCTCGGTCACCTACCTAAGGTTTTCGTCCCCGGCAACGGTGCCAATGTTGGACGGATACGCCGCGATGGACGTCAGCACAACGAGAACTCACCTACCATATAATGTCAGCTAAGGACGAAGCTCGACCCGCAGGCGTGTGGAAGCAAGCATAAGGTGTCAACCTACACGCGACCGACTCCTAACTAATTCCTACAAAGGTCTCTACCAATTGTCTAAGTCACAGCCTTCAAGAGTGCAAAAGAGGAAACTTTCTACAACGCTTTTTGGAGCCGAACACCCATCAAACGATCTCGAAACACCATAGAACTTGAAGGAGACCCTATTACTACCAATAGGTCACTCTCCCTAAGGTCTATGATCCAAAATCCTGACCCAAAACACCCGGTGCAGAAACGCATAGGATGTCTGACCGAAATCTGCAGGTCTCCGTTTTTGAAATCTAAAGTGCCTAATGTGTAGTTCTATTGTTGTGAACGCGTGGATATGCTGCAGTGCAAAATCGGACAACGTATGCTCACCCAAACAACCGATGAAGCTCGTAGAAGGAGGTCGCAAGACCGAACCGTACGCGCGCAATGTAGGTATCGGCGCGTAGCTCTCATCGGTAGAAACACGCTGCACTTCTCCGCACTCGATTCCAACCACCGAAGCACACGTAACGTCAATATGAAGCTCTCACTCTCTCTCTTGTACAAAGTACGCTCTCATAGACTTCAAACTTGTTTTGAAATGACAAAAGGTTTTTTCATTAAGGTCAAAAAGTGGTATATATACCT